>NC_050573.1:235326537-235652370 GCF_011100635.1 Trichosurus vulpecula | reverse complement strand
ATCTTTGGGTTTGGACTCGGCAGGCTTGGGGTCAGTAGGCTTAGCAGCTTTGGAATCACTGGACTTGGCTGCCTTGGGATCAGATTTGGCAGCCTTGCAATCAGACTTGGCAACCTTGGCATCAGACTTGGTGGCCTTTCTGTTAGATTTGGTGGTGTTGGGGCCAAATTTGGTAGCCTTGGGATCAGGCTTACTGATTTGGTGACCTTGAGGTCAGTGAACTTGGCAGTCTTGGGGTCAGTGGTTCTGGAAAACTTTGAGTGAAGCTTCATGATCCTGGGGCCTGGACATTTGGTGCTGACCCTAGGGCCTGGATGTTTGGTGGCCATCTTGTGGCCAGCATGCCAGCCACTGGCCTTGGGTATCTTGGGCCTGAGGAGCTTGGCTTTGGAGGCCTTGGTGCTCAGGGCCTTGATGGCCTCTGCTTGGGCCTTGATGGCTTTGGTGTTGTTGACCGGCATCTTCTTCAGCCCCTTCTTGTTGAGTTTCTTGACAAAGCTCATATTTCTTAGAAACTTGGAGTCAACCCCTTTTAGAGACTCTTTTCTCTGTGATCTAGGTTTCTTAATACCATTCCTGTGCCATTTTTGTGACTGGTTGTGGTTGGTATGGTTCTTAGT
The DNA here is from genome assembly GCF_011100635.1 of Trichosurus vulpecula. NCBI lineage: Eukaryota > Metazoa > Chordata > Mammalia > Diprotodontia > Phalangeridae > Trichosurus > Trichosurus vulpecula. Next base: position 235,651,750 of record NC_050573.1, on the reverse strand, counting down.
CTTAGCCATCTTTATGCCACAGCCTGTACTAACAGGCACTCCACTGACCGGAAGAAGCCAAAACAAGAGAGCAACAGTATTTCTTTGTAAAGGCAACTAATAAAACATTCCTACCTCTTTTCATAGCATATTCTGTTTAATTAGCACCAAAAGAAAACTGAAATCAAATCATGTTGAATCCACCTTTTAAGTAATTACCTTGTTAATGCATCTTAGTTGTTCAACTCTCCTGGTACTTCTAATCTTGAGAAACAAAAGCCAAACTAATATTTCAAAGAAATAAAGTAGTTTCATTTGACTATGATAACATATGCTTAATTCGTCCATTATTCCACATGCTGAAAAGTGTTAAACAAAGAGATGAAATGTTATCCATGCCATTTTCCTTTGGAAAGGTTTGCAAATCATGTTAAGGTGAAGGTAATGAGGTCTTAGGTATAATCTCAAATTCTGCTTGTCTGCATTAAGATAAAAATCTGTTTCAACTACAGTTACTATCATTTCCTGAAAACAGATACAAGAAATGAAATAAATCTCTTTTGTGGAATAAAGAAGGACCTCAAAGCACCTATTTAATTTCAAAGGTAGGATATGATTAGTTGAGAGATGCTGAAAAACAAGAAAACAGGCCTACATACAACATACCCATGCAAACAGTTCTAGGAGACACAAGAGAATTTATACTGGGTGTCCCTAAAGTCTGGACACATAGGCAAAAAAGCATATTTTCAAAAGATTGGAATATTAACAGACCTTAGCCTCCTTGACTTCTTTTTTTGGCATACACTAAAGGAGAAGATGTACTCATTGAAAATCACAGACGCAACACACTTGATTGAATGCATAAAGAGTGAATGTGCTAAAATTGATGGCAATGTAGAATTATTGCATTGAGTTCACGTGAATCTTGCAAATCGCATCAACCTTTGCATCACAAATGATGGAAACCATATTGAAGATGTTATTTGTTAATATTCCAATTAAATAAAACATTGTTGAAAATTTTATTCATTTCATTTCTTACAAATATGTATTTTTTTTCCTGTGTGTCCAGACTTTAGGGACACTCTGCATTTCATCCTAGAGGCAGTAAGGAGTCAGAGCAGATTCTTGAGCAAGAACTGAACTTTAGGAAAATTATTTTGGCAACTGTTCGGAAGATGGATTGGAGAGGAAAGAGACAGGAAGGAGGGGGATGAATTTGGAGGCTACCGTAGTTGCTCTAGCAAGAAGAGACAAGGGCCTAAACTAGGATGGTTACCTTGTGAGTACAGAAAAGGAAATACTTGTAAGAGAAGCTATGGAGGTGAGATCAACAACACTTCACATTTGATCAGACATGGAAGGCAGGGAAAAATGAATAGTCAAAGATAATTCCAAGGCTGGAGAGCTGGTGAACTGAAGGATGATGGTAACTACAACATAGATAAAGAAGTTAAGAGGCATTGAAGATTTAAATCAATGACAAATTCCATATTAAATACAGTGAATTGAAGATGCCCAGGGGACATCCAAGTAAAGATATCCAGATGTCACTTGATGATACAGGAAAGGGATTCAAGAGCAAGATGAGGGCTCGACAAGTAAATTGGGCTGTTGTTTTCATATAAATGATAATTTCATCTTTGGGAGCTGATAAAGTCACCAAAAGAGAACATAAAGAGAAAAGAAAAGAGACACCAAGATAGATTTCTTGGGGGGTGAGGTGTTGCCCATGTTTAGGAAGTGGGAAATGGATTTTGATCCATCAAAACAAGCTGAGAAGAACTGATCAGACATGTGAGAGGAGAATGAAGGTAGATCAATGTCATGACAGTTGCAAGAGAAGAGCAGTCAGAAAGAGGTAGATGGTGAACAGTATCAAAAGCTCCAGAGAAATCAATAAGGAGGACTAAGAAAAGGTCTTTTTATTTTTTGGAATTAAGATATTGTTATCCCTGGAGTGGGGTTTCAGGTGAGTGGTGGAATTAGAATCTCAATCTGGGAGCAGTTAGGTGGTGCAGTGAGTAGAGCACTGGCCCTGGAGTCAGGAGGACCTGAGTTCAAATCCAGCCTCAGACACTTGAAACACTTACTAGCTGTGTGACCTTGGGCAAGTCACTTAACCCCAATTGCCCTGCCTTCCCCCCCTCAAAAAAGAGAATCTCAATCTGAAGGGTCTGAGAACTGAGTAGGAAGTATCGAAGTACAGCCAAGAAGTATAGGAGCTTTTTCAGGAATTTTTTTTCCATGAAAGAGAAACATACAGGTCAATAGAATGAAGGAGTGGATGGGTAAGGTCCTTTTTTAAGGTTAGGAAAGATTTGGGACATGCTTGTAAGCAGTAAAAATAGAGCCAGTGTGTGAGTTATTGAAAAATTAGAGAGATGATTGACAGGGCAAGTTCCTCAAGGAAATGGGAGAGTATGGGATCAAAGACACTAGAAGTATGGTTGGATCGACAAGGATAATTGTCAACATCGTTTGATTCCTCCAGCAGTACTCAGTAATCCATGAAGAGGGTCAGAGAAGGTTGTGGTGCTTATGAGTTTTTATGAGGTATATTTTTAGGGATTGTTGTTTGGGGACCTGTTTGGTAGTATCTACTGTATCAATAACAAATGTACGAATAATTAATAATTTGAATGAATTATAATTTCTGTGTACATATATGTGTGCAAATCCATACGTACTTTTGGGCAACCCCCACTCAGGAACTTCTATATATGGATATGTACACACATACAGAAATAGATGCACATGCTAGTGGTATAGTATATATCCTTTCAAAATTACATAGAAGCCGAGGAACATAACATTCAGCGTGGGAGTTATCAGTGTCTATATTTTTATGAAAGTTAATACATAGAGAATGGACCATTTATGTCATCTGTTCTAGAGAAATCTCTAGGGATTTATTCCTAGCTCTTTGTGATGATTTATCTCACACAAAGTGCTCATTACTGCCTCCATTAACCCTAATGGAGAGGTGGAAAGATGAAATCACTGTCTTGTTGTCTTCAGAAGTTCTAAGATTATTACTCAGACTTTGCCAAAAAAAAGCTGCTTTCTGAAACTTTACTAAAGAACATTTAAAGGCTTGGGTTTCTGGCTGAAGTTTCATTTTGGCATTTTTCCTTTCATCAATAAAACTATTCTTTTTTTTTAATTGTAAAGACTCAGCTGGTAATTATCTTGGTTTTATTCAATAAGATTAATTTGAGTTGAGCTATGGCTTTCTTCATTTCTTGTTCTTTCTCTTAATCTATATACAGAATTGCTCCACTTTGCCACAAAGCACTGGCCCCTGATTCTGTGTTTAGAAGAGAAACCTGAATGTCATAAGCCCTATTTTCCAATCAGGGACATAAAGCTTGTGCACGGATAGCTAGGTATTGTCCTAGGATGCCAGCCTACTGGGCAGAATTTATCATGTTGCTACTGTTCCTCTTCTCTCTTTATTCTTATTCTTAATAATATTTGACATTGTGTTGATAAAACAACTGTATAGCTACCTAAAATTTTGATCTTCATCTGGAAACTTCATGTAGAATTTGCATCATTGTTACTTCAAAGAACGTTTATCAAACACCCACTATGTTTAAGGCATTGTGTTGGGCGCTATAGATATAAAGATTTAAAAAAAAAATCACATTCCTGTCCTTAAGAAGTTTCAATTCAAGTAGGGTTAAGAAAGGAGTGGTTATGACAGAATCCCAGCATTTATGGTTGGAAAAGATCTGAGCAGCCATCTAGTCCAACTCATATTCCAAAGGAATCACCACTATAACGTACTTGACAAGTAGTTATCTAACCTCTGCTTATAGAGGAGTGGAACCCACTGCTACTTTAGGGAGTCCATTACGCTCCTGGGAAGCTCTAATTGTTAGGCAGTTTTTCCTGACATCATCTATATTTGTCTATTGGCAATGTCTCTTTCATAGTAAAAATGATGCTACAAATACAATAGCAACAGGGTAGAATACAAAAAAAACTATCATCTTAGGCAGCATGGTGTTGTAAATAGAGTTCTAGACTTGAAGGCAGGAAGACTTGGGTTCAAATCTCACCTTAGGAACTAGTTTGTGACCCTGACCAAGTCATTTCATTTCACTTGTTCTCAGTTTCCTTACCTGTAAAATAAGATAAATAAATTAAATAAGGTAAAATAAAGTAAATAAATAACTCTTCCAGCTCTAGAAAAATTTATGACCTATTGTGATTGCACTTCTAATATTTCATTTACTATAAAGTCCCTAAAGGAGAAGAGGAGAAACCGTGTTGTCATGAGGGACTATTATATTGCCCATAGGTTTAAAAGAGTCAATTAATTATTGTAACAGGGTGTTACATTTTCCTTACTGAACTATAAGATCCTCGAAGGTAGGGATCGTGACTTTCTCTAGTGATTCAATAGGATCATACATTGGTCGAATGAGAAGTAGAGGTATGCAACACAATTGGTTTTGTGACCAATATATTTAACAATAATATTATTAATGTAATTTATCGAACCCCATTGGGGGAAGTTCGGAAATGCCCGATACAATGTCATTTGGAAAATTAATCATTGAGAATATTTATAGCATCATTCTCATGGATCTGCCTCTCAGTGCCAGATGAGAGAGTGGTACTATGTTGTGGATGTGTAAAGTTGATAGGAGGGAAAAGGAAACGTAGGTTCCAACAAGTCAAAGATAAACTTTGTCCTAGTTCATTGTTTAGCTTCTTCTCCTTTCTCTTCTCTTAACCTTATTTTTCCTTCTTTTCATTGGAAAGAGGCTAGGATATTTTGAAGAGCTTAGAGGCCCTTCTAACAGACATGGTCATTGTGTAGGAATGATCTAAGAACAGTGAATTCTGAGAACAGAGTGTCCTGAAGAATCAGAAGCACAGCAAACAATTTCAGAGATGCTCTGGTTCTGCCACTATGTGTTTAATTTTCAGAAAGCCCCATATCTTCTCTTGGTCTCAGCTTTCTCGTTAGTAAAATGGGGTGTGGAAAGGCGAACTAGATGAAGATGCCTATACTAGGAAGCTAGGTGGCACAGTGGATAGAGTGCTGGGCCTGGAGTCAGAAAGACTCCTCTTTCTGAGTTCAAATCTGGCCTCACATATTTACTAGCTATGTCACTCTGGGCAAGTCACTTAACCCTGTTTGCCTCAGTTCACTCATGTAAAATGAGTTGGAGAAGGAAATGGCAAAATACTCCAGTATCTTTGCCAAGAAAACACAAAATGGAATCACAAAGAGTCAGACATGACTGAATAACAACAAAAGTCCTTCCATTTCTGGAATCTAATGGCTACGATCCTATATCCTTGGCACAGGAAGATATAAAATCCTAGTGAGTGTCAGAGCCCCTAAAATCATGTTAAAAATAATAGTGAACTAGATTTAACTTTGAATGCTGGGGAGTTTGGGGTAAAACAATTTTATAATGGTAGACCAAAATAGCAAAAAAACATATAAAAGGATAAATTCCATTAGCTATAAAATAGACAGTCTGCTTTTAATCTAACGACAAAAGTGTAAACCCCAACAGTCAAACCTGAGATAACACATTAAAAAAGAGAATGATTCCAGGAATCTAAAGTCCATCCAATTGTCCCTCAGGGCACACACTATCCCTTTATGGAACACTATGTTGAAAAGGTTTTTAAAAAGTGTTTAGGTTACTATTAGCTGGTGAACAGCAAGATGGAGGACTAGTTACTTTCTCTAGTTCTCATTATCTCTCAGCCAAACCAATCCAAAACAGAACAAAAAAAAAGCCAAACTAAAGAAAGGAAGAACCCAACAAGGTAAGAGCCTTATGAATTAGTATTAACATTGGAGAATATCAATCTCTAATATGCTGATTCCATACTTTTCAGCAGGGTTCAGGTAGCAGCATAGTGCACAAACTAACTCACTAACTCATGAATTTGTGATTTAGGAACAACTTGGGAATTTCCTTCCTTTGGCAGTGTCTGCAGGCACACCCTGCCCCATCACTTCCCCAGTGTCCTGTTGAAGTATGGGGTGAAACTCAACTTTGTCCAACTCTGAGGGTAGGAGGGGGAGGTATAGAAAGGGAGGTATATGATGTGTTGTGCTTCCCTTCTGCCTGGGGATCTCTCTTAATTCAGATACCCTAAAGGAACAGAAACTGCCTTGAATACCTACTTGCCCTCCCCTAAGCTTGTAAAAAGTAGCAGGTGCCAATCCAATCTAGCCAGAGAAATAAAGATTTGGAAGTCTTGGGGCACTGTGTCAGTGTGCAAAGGTGAACCAGGCCTGAAGGACAGTGGATTAGACTCCACAAGGGACTAGTACTTTCTTCTCTAGAAGTTACCTGGGGCAGGGATCAAGTCTGGTGAAAATTGAATTCTCTATTGTAGAAGGAGATTGAGACATATTGGAGGTCTAGCCCTAGAGGTAAACCTTCCATCAAAATGGAAAAAAGTTAGAAATTAAAACTGCCAAAGAGAAAATTCAGTCCAAAACCTAGGATACAAGTAGATAAGTCAAGCAGGAATATACTATACAGCAAGGAATATACTAAATTTAAAAGAGAAGATGAATAACAGGACATCTAAAAATTGAAACAGTCTAATAAATATTGTAAAACAAAGGAAATCAATCTAACACCTGTTTCAACACTGGGTTTTATAGAGTGTTCCTAAAGTCTGGACACATAGGCAAAAATGCATATTTTCAAGAAATGAAATGAATGAAACTTTCAACAACATTTTATTTAATTGGAATATTAACAAATAACTTCTTCAATACGATTTCCATCATTTGCGATTCAAAGGTTGACGCGCTTTGCAAGATTCACGTGAACTCAATGCAATAATTCCGCATTGCGGTCAATTTTAGCACATTCTCTCTTTATGTGTTCAATTAAGTGTGTTGCATCTGTGATTTTCATTGAGTACACCTTCTCCTTTAGCATACCCCAGAAAAAGAAGTCAAGGAGGCTAAGGTCTGTTAATATTCCAAATATTTCAAAATATGCATTTTTGCCTACGTGCCCAGACTTTAGAGACACCCTGCATGATGAAACATAGAACTCAGTGGATTCTCAAAGAGTCCATGAGCCAACCAGCATGTTGTTTCCAAATGGTGCAAGACAGAAATAAGAAACTTGAAAGAAGTTTAAAGGAAACAATGGCTTGGAAGTGTCTACGACTGGATTTGAACTCTGGTCTTTCTGTTTCCAAGTTCAGTATTCTATCCACTGTGCCACCTAACTGCCCACAAGATTATCTCAGAAGACTGGAAAGATAGTGTGTGTGTATTTGTGTGTGTGTGTGTGTGTGTGTGTGTGTGTGTGTGTGCGCGCGCGCGTGTGTATGTATGTTGTGTTAGGGGAAAAGAACAGGTTATTAAGGTCATCAAATGCCAAACAGCGGATTTTGTATTTGATCCTAGAGGTAATTGGGAGTGTGTGGGGGTGGGTGGGTTGCTGTGTGACATGGTCAGTCTTTTGGAAGAGCTCTTTGGCAGATGAGTAGAGGATGGAATGGAATGAGGAGAGACTTGTGGCAAAGAGGCCAACCAACAGACCTTTGCAACAGTCTAACTGTGAAGAGATGAAGGTATGCACCAGGGTGGTGGCAATGCCAGAAGAGAGGCTTGTTTTTGTTTTTATTTGTTTGCAAAAGATGTTACAAAGATGAAATTGACAGGCCTTGGTCACAGATAGGATTTGGTGGGTGGGAGACACTGAAGAGTTGAGGATGACACTTAATTTGTGTAGGTGACTGAGAGATGGTGGATTGAGAAAAGGCCATGGGATTTGGCAATTAAGTGGTCACTGAGCAATTGTGAAAGTCCAATTACTATAGGCCTTTAGGCTCGTCTGCCTGTCAGATTAACATCCAAAGTAGAGATCTAGAGGACCTTTGTAAATTCCACTTCCTTCCCCATCCTTTATAAAGTCCCTCATCATGAATTATAGTAAATCTCCTTTCAACATCTAAAAAGTCTGCTGCAGAGGATGGGGTGAATACAACCATGGGATCCTGGTGGTTCCTTAGAGATTGACATAAATGAAAATTGTGGAAATTTAAAACCTAATGAGCTCCAATCTTGGCTCTCAGGTGAGGAAAAAAAGTGAGGGTTAAAGTATACACCATGTGACATCACCACAACAAAAATACAAATTACAAGGTGGTAAACCTGTCAATTAATAATGGCCCACATACAAATATGCTAAAAACTAAACCTTACTCTGTCTTGGTCTCCTTTTATTACCCGTCTCTCCCTTCTTTTCGTTCTACCCTAGTCAGGCATGTTCAAAGCTAGAAGGCACCTATTACCTTTCTAGGTGGTTGCTTATGAAATTTTCCTGCTCCTTTTGCTTCAGAAAGCTTTTAACAATTTTCATAATTCATTTATTCATGATAACAAATGTTAAGTATGTACTATGAACAGAGTACTGGTTTAGGTCCTAAGAAGAAGTAGAGAGTTTAACAAAGACCCTGCCTTCACACAGTTTGCTGCCTAAGGAAAGGACAAGACATCATTATGAATATTATATAATAGTCTACTTTAAATTAAGCTCATAGAGAGGTGCCAAAAAAAGTGCTACATGAGGTCCAATGTCGTTATAAGCCAATAAGACACAAGAAGGCTTCATGGAGAAAGTGACTTTAGTTGGGCTTTTAAGGCAGAATAGTTTTTTTTCCCCTGGGCTTTTAAGGTAGAAGGCTTTTAAAATTTGGAGTGCAGGGAATGCAGGGGGACAGGGACATTCCAGGAATAGATAACATCAAAAGCAAAAGCACAGAGTCAGGGAAATTCAGGCTGTGTCTGCAAGATAAAGAGTAGTTGAGTGTGGCATAGTGTTAGGTAAAGGGCATTAAGATGAAAGAAGACTGTGGAAAGGAAGGGTGGAACTGAGTTTTAGAGTGCCTTGAATGTAACAAGTCTCTTCTTTGATTTCCTTCATCAGATAACCTCACACAACAGTACTCCAGGATCCAGGGTAGGACCATAGGTATGGTTGTGACCATCTGGACCCAGGCAGACTACAACTAAACTACATCCAAGAGAGTCTTCTAGATGGGCAATCTCCACATGAAGCATCTCCCTGCTTCAGAGATCATCTTAGGCCATTTTTGGATACAGCATGGTCTTTTCCACATCACTGTTTTATCTGGTTGGCATGGTAACCCTCTCTTTGGTCAGCATATAAAATTCTAGATCTTAAAGGTCTCAATTGCTTGTACTTTTCATACTGATGGTATTTCAATTGTAATTATTGATTATACTACCCTAGGGCAGTTACTTCTTATTTATCCTGTCAAAATCTCAGTTTTGACTTCTGATCATTTATTTTTCTGAGCCTTCCTTCTGTGAAAATGCAATAACCAGGAAAACACGATTGAACAAAGGTAATAAAGGTTAACATGATGGACGATGATAGATAAATGGCCAACTGAAAATTCAATTGAATTTATTATTATCTCTATTACCTAGATGGGTAAGAAAAGCTACTTAGAAAGGACATGTCATGTTTGTTTGTTGTGCTAATGGAATATAGCTAATGGGGAAACCCCCCCGCCCCAAACCTGATGTACCTGAAAATATATAGAATACATGACATGAAGAGAAGCTTATGCACTCCTATCTCCTCAAAGAAGTATTGAGAGATAAAAACCTTAAGAAGTAACTTCAAATTTACTTATTAAAGGTAATGGAGAATTATTTTCAATCGAGCCCAAATTCAGGGAGACTATAACTTCCTTGAGGGCAGGGACTATTTGGTTTTTGTCTTTGTATCTCTAGCATCAGGTACAGTATCTTGCCTATAGTAGTCTCTTATCAAATGTCTGTCAAATTGCATTCAGACAAAGTCACTCAATCCTGATTAATTAGTAATTGACTAGATTTTAGGAATGATATTGACCTAGGAGAGAAAAGAGACAACAATTCTGAAATGTATCTAAATACAGTGTGGAAATATATTGTGGAAAATATACATCAAATAGAGCTCCAAAGAAGGCCCCAGTACAATCGTTAAATTGAATGTGTTGGATAATAGAATTCGAATATGAGTTCATGGCTAGAAAGATAACAGGAATAGTTGGCAATCCACCTCAGTATATCTGCCAAGAAAACCCCAAATGGGGTCACAAAGGGTCAGAAATGACTAAGAACAATTGAACAAACAAAACATAAGGTCATGTAATGTTCCAGCAATCATCTTTTCTTCCTTCATTCGTTTCCCTCATTTACTGAACAAAAATTAATGAAGCACATAATAAATTTACAAGAGACCTGTGGTGGGTAGAGAACTGGCCTTAGAGTCAGGAGAGCTCGGTTCCAGTTTAGCTTCTGATCCATGTGAGCAGCCAGTTAAGTCTATAAGACTCTAAGTATTGGGGCCAGTGGTGATATATACTGGTAGAGTGAGTTTCCTCGCTAGAAGTCTCCTATTCCAATGAAACCACAGGTCTGGTTCCAAATAAAAAATGTACAAAGTACTGTGCTGGACCTGAGTGGAGCTCAGAGAGGGACCCTGGACCCTGGGATCTTCAGGACTCAAGGTTTTGCTCTTTGTTTTATACCACCCTCCCTCCTTATGATGTTGCTCCTTTTAGTCAACCAGTCCTCGTATTTCTCAGTTTAAAAAAAATCCTATTAAATTACACATCTAGAAATCACTGAGGGCTTTTTAGCATTATCACATCAGGAGATCTGAAGTGTGATTCTTTCTGACATTCGGTGTCATACTAATGGCTTGAGTCAATGTGACACTTTATTTTGACCTCTATAAGATATGGGAGAAGAGAGCATGTTGTATGTAGAATCTGGATTCTGAATTTGTGGAACAGGAATCTCATTTAGTAACATAATCTGTGGGCTTTAGAACAACAGTAACATAAATATTAAATGTAAAGTAATGAGTAGGAAACTTTGCCGCCCTGGGGTAAAATGTTAAACAATGGGTAGAAAACCTTGTTGCCTTGGGGTGAGACTAGGTGTGATTCTTTTTTTCATATTCTGATAGCTTAATTTTGTTTGAGTTATTATGATGCATTTCACAAAAATGTGGTTTACATGTCTTCTATCCACAAGTATATTCCCCACTTTAATTCTTTTTGAAATTATTTGCCTATTTTATAAGCATTGACCATTTCTCCCTACCAGTCTCCTAGTAGTAAACAACAAAAACAAACAAACCAAAAACCCCAAATCAAAATCGAGCAAATGGCCACATCCTAAAATTCATGTCTCAGTCTGTGTTTTATATCCATAACCTCTCTGATAAGAGTTGGGTGAAGTAATTCATCTTTTTCACCTTAATTCTTCAGGGATGTTGGACACGGAGGGAACAAGCCCTGGAACAAAAACTAGGCTTCATGTTGGTTACAGGCAAAACTTATAAAGCAGGAAAGGTTTTGCTTTGATAAGGCCACTACCATTCAGCTCTGACTCCACCCCAGCTTCCTAAGAGATCCAGTGCTCTAGACCAGGGCTGTCCAACCTTAGGTTTTTATTGAAACAATAGACAATATATTTCAACTTGCCATTTTAGTGAAAACACTGCGGTAGCTCAGCTTCTTTTACTAAAGCATTTATGTAAATTTCTAGGCTTGTAGGCAGGCTACATAAATCTAACTGCAAGCAGCACGCGGCTGTGGGCCTCATTTTGGACAGCCCTGCTCTAGACCTATCTGACCTAGGACCAGAATGATTTCTCCATCAATTGCCTTGTGTGTGTCTGTGTGTGTGTGTCTATGTGTGGGTGTGTGGGCACGCATGTGCATGTGTGACATCAAATGCATCATCTCTTTACAGTACACACCTAAGGAATCTAGAATTAGCAACAATTCTCTCTCCTTTCCCCAAATTAATAGTAGCTTCTTTAAAAAAGTTTTTTTAAAAACAACTCTGATTTATACCTGATTCAGGTAGAATTAATTTTAAACCCTTGGCATAAAAATAACAGAATTTTAGCTCTCTATATAACAGGAGAAAAAAATAGTTATTTTCTTAAACATAATATGTATTCAAGTTTTGTTTTCTAGCATTACATTATGAATTTTGGCATAAACTACTATGTGATGAATAATACATTTCATACATACAATTCTCTGACACCTGGTTGCTTTTTGAAACCATAATTCTCAGTTTTCCAATTTCCAGATGTTTAAAATATCAATGCCTACACTGCACTGATTTAGATGCTTGTTTGCAGATGTTGGCTGAATGCAGTTGGCACCAGTTATTCTTTTAATACATGCTACCACCATATTCTGCAAAATGTTCTGTGAATGACTTTGAATGCTTCCACCTTAGAAGATATTGCTAGGAACTGAGAAAAAAATTAAAGAAGAAAAATTAATTACTGTATATCTTTTATTGATTCTTCTGGCACCAAGGAACTAACTACTAAACAGGTCCTTGCTCTATACTGCCATCTGGTGCCTGTTGGTAGAGCAAGATAAGAGGTCAGATATGACTAAGTATATGTTGAAAATTCTCTTCTGGAGACCTATGGATCTAGATTGTAAGATGTAAATGATCTGGATGTTCACCTTTCCTATTTCATTTGTGACAGAAGTCTTTACCTTTAGATGTATATGGACATATTAAATGGAAACCGCACTTTCTACTCCTTCTGTGTTTAGCTGTTTCTATTTTAGAATGAATTGAATTCTCAGTTTAGTTTCTCAGAATTCTAAGCAGAAAAAGTCTAATTATCCCTTCTTAGAGCTTGTTACTCCCAAAAAAGCACATTTCTGAATCTCTCAGAAACGCTAAGGGCCTGTCTATTGATGATAACCTCACCCCACTACTGGAGCAGGTGAGCATCAGCCATATGAAATTTTGTCATTGTTCAATTATTTCAGTCATGTCTGACTGTTCATGATCTCATTTGGGGTTTTCTTGGCAAAGATACTCAAGTGTTTTGCCACTTCCTTTTCCAACTCATTTTACAGATGAGGAAACTGAGGCTAACAGGCTTAATTGACTTGCCCAGGGTTACATAGCTAGCAAGTGTTTTCCTGACTCCAATCTTGGCACTCTATCCACTGTGTCACCTAGCTGCCTACTATATAAAAGTTAGGTTCTGGTAATTAAAGCTAAGCCTAGTGACAGTGATTTCCGCCCCCCTGGGGAATAGTACATACCTCTTGGATGCTAGACAATCTACTTTTCTTTGAGGCAAAGTAAGTCAAGGAGGCAGTGTAGTTTATGGAACAGAAAAAAAAAAACTGACCATGAAGAGAGTAAGACCTGGGTTCAAGTTTTGCCTCTGATACATTGTTGCTGTGTTTGTCCTTCGTTTACGAAGAGGACCACGACATCAGAGAAATGATGATATGACTTGCGGTTGATTTTGATTTGAGTGAGGGAGGGCTGTGCAAGGTTACCAGCCTCACTTTCTCCTCCAGAGTCTTTGATCGTGTCACTGAGGACAAGTCACTTAATGCCCTCAGTGCCCCAGACAACTGTATAAGACAGGGTTGTACAACAGCTGCTGAGCTGAATTGCTGGAGAATTTCTACACTGGGAATTCCTTACATCAATGAAATCACTTCTGGTCCCCCTCTCCCCCCACCAGAATAAAAGCTAAGTTAAACACCATCTTCAGAGGCAGAATGGCATGACTGATTAGAACTGGATTAGACCAGGAGGAATCTCTCAGTTTGGAGCTCTCTTTGGAAGACTGTGAACTGAACTGAGATAAGACATATAATTATTATGGACTTCAGAAAAACACGAGATCTTAGTGGAGGAATGAAATTTCTTTTTTTCAAGCCAAATGACTTGAGAAAGTCAGTATCTTGAAGCTTTTATAGAAGATAAAAGATCTCCACAAACTTATATAATTAGACTGCATCTGTCAGATAAACATTACTAAAAAATAATGACATCTAATTTAATTGAAGTTATTATTTATGTCTCTTGATCAAGTACATCTGAATGGACTTTAGGGCTCTTGAGGACATTTAATCAACTCCCACAGAGAAGCAACAGACTTCTTTGAAATCATGCTAGACAGTCTAGTTACTATGGCTTCCATGAAAGGCAAGGTAAGGTAGGCCATTTCAGAGAAATTGACTCAGCTGTCATTGCATAAAAAGCAGAATTACCTCCAGTGATAGTTCCATTATTTTAGTGATGAATATTTCACAATATCTTACCAATGACAGTATTTATAAATCCCTTCTGCAGGAACATGTGTCTTAGGCAATATAGCATGTTGAGAGGGATCAGTCTGGGTTGTCTGAGGAATCATGGAGAGAAGAAGAAAGCATTCAGACAATGAACGACACCTTGATGTTTTCAGGTCTTTTCTTCTTTTTCAAAACTCTTTAAATGCTCATTTATCTTCACAAATTGTAGTTCCTACTTTTATTGCTAGGAAAACCACAATGACCCCTATGTGTAATGTCACTGTGGCCCAAGTGCTCAGAAAATTTCAGTTGGTATTTGCTGTTCTTTCCAATTATAGTATAGTCATTGAGAATACTCTTTTCCCAGTTCTGCTTATTTCACTCGGCAAAAATTTGCATAATCTTCCCGGGTTTCTCCTTATATTCATCTTATGACACAGTAATATTCCATTTTATTCATTTACCACAATTTTTGGCTATTCTTTAGTCGATGGTCATCTACCCTGTTTCCAATTATTTGTTTCAAAGAAATGTTACTATAGATTTTTTGGCACATGTCATACCTTTCTGGTTATCTTGGACCCCATCGGAGCATACTCAAAATAATGGGAGCTCCAGGTCAAAGGGAATGCTAGATGGTACAATGGACAGACACCAAAGAGACTGCTGCTCACTGTTGTTTGTTCTTCATTCTCTAAGAAGACCATGGCATCAGGAAGGTGATGCCATGACATGAAAGTGAATTGGATTGCAGTGAGGGAGGGCTATGCAAAGTCACCAGGCTCACTTTTCTCCTCTGGAGCCATCTGGGTCCAGTGGACAGATATGCATCAGGACAACTGGAGATCGCCTAGGATGCAGTAGAGGACCTTGACCTTTTCCAGCTAAGATCTTTAACCTGTCTCAAAGTCAGAGTCAGACACCTGAATTCAAATCTATCCTCAGACACTCAGAAGCTGTATGACCCTGAGCAAGTCACTTAACCTCTCTTTGACTTAGTTTCCTCAACTGTAAAATAGAGATAATAATAGCCTCTGCTTTATAAAGTTATTGTGAGGATCAAATGAGATAATATTTGTAAAGTACCTAGCACAGGACTCGGCATGTAGTGGATGCTCTATAAATGCTTATTTCTATCTCCTTTCTCTTCCTCCCACTCCTTCCTAGTATTATTCTAAATTGCTTTGCCCAATAAGACTAATTCCCAGCCCCAACAGCAAGTGTATTAATTTGCCTGTATTTCCACAGTCCCTCCAACAGTGATAGTTCTTATCCTTTGTCATCTTAGCCAATTTGCTGAGGCAAAACCTCAGAATT
The DNA here is from genome assembly GCF_011100635.1 of Trichosurus vulpecula. Classification (NCBI taxonomy): domain Eukaryota; kingdom Metazoa; phylum Chordata; class Mammalia; order Diprotodontia; family Phalangeridae; genus Trichosurus; species Trichosurus vulpecula. Next base: position 235,636,330 of record NC_050573.1, on the reverse strand, counting down.
ATTTTGATTACATTGGGAGGTGCTAGACACTACTCAGTGCCAAGGATATAAAGACACCAATGAAACAGTCCCTGCTCTAAGAGAGTTTGCATTCTATTGAAGGGAAACAGCATGTATAGAACTAAGTATAGACAAAACATAATTGAAATAAATGAAATATTTTTGATGAGGGAATGAATTCACACACATTAGGCAAGGATTCATGCAGGAGGCAAACCCTGAACTGTGCTTTGAAAGAAGTGAAATTCAACATGGTGGAGGAAAGGAGGGGGAGGATATTGAGCATGAGGGAAAACCTGTGCAAAGTGCAGAGATGGGAGGTGAAAGAGTTTATGTAGAATTGTACGTACGTAGATCAGTTTGGTGGGAATGTGTAGCACATGAAGGGGAAAATATGGGATCGGTTTGGAAAAGCAGGTTGGAGCTAGATTGTGAAGGGCTTTAAATGCCGGAAAGAGGAGTCTGTATTTTATACTTAAAGAAGCAGGAAGTCTTCAAAGATTCTTTAGCAAGATAAGTGATATGGGTAGGTCAAAACTTTCTTTGTTGTTCAATCATTTTCAGTCATGTCTGACTCTTTGTGACACCATTTGGAATTTTCTTGGCAAAGATACTGGAGTGGTTTGCCATTTCCTTCTCCACTTCATTTTATAGATGAGGAAACTGAGGCATACAGGGTTAAGTGACTTGCCCAGGGTCACACAGCTAGTAGGTATCTGAGGTCAGTTTTGAACTCAAGAAGATGGGTTTTCTTGACTCCAGGCTCAGTACACTATTCACTATGCCATCTAGCTGCCTAGGTCAAAACTTTAGGGATATCAATTTGGAAGCTATGTGGAGGGTGGATTAGAAAGGAGAGAGGCTGGATGAAGGAAAGACAATAAGGAAGCTATTGCAATAGTCCAGGTGGGAGGTGTTGGAGGCCGGAATGGAAAGATGAACTTAAGATGTGTTGTGGTGATAGAGTTAGACTTGGCAACTTATTAGAAGTGGGGTGGTTCAGTAGAAGTAACAGAGATGACTCCAATGATAACTGGGAGTGCGGGGGCTCGTAGGATTGGGATCCCCTACCTAAAATAGGACAGGTTGTAGCAGGGACAAGTGTTGCTGGGAAGATAATAAATGCTGTTTTGGACTTGGTTAGTTTGAGACGTCTATAAAACACAAAAAATAGAGATAGGCAGCAGGCAGGAGTGATGTGAGATTGGAAATGCTAGTTCTGTAGATTAGGGATCCATCTGAATATATGCATGATAATTGAATTTGTAGTTGCTGAAGAGATCACCAAGGGAAGGAGGGAGGAGTATCTGGATAGTGCTCTCTAGGCTGCGCTCACACAAAGGGGATGGGACTTGGGTGAAGATCCAGTAAAGAAGACTGAGGAGATTATACGCCCCTTAAACAGACCACATCTGTTTTGCTAACATGAAAGATAAAGCCTGTACTTTTTGCAAACAGCTGAACACCATATTAAAATATCCTGTCATTGTCAATATTGCAGATTTTCCAAACACAAGATGACTTCCATTTAATTTTGTAACTTCACACTTTCAAATCATGTAAGTCACCTTCAGGCCCCATACGTCTAGGGAGAATGAAGCAAAATAAAGACAGCAATGTATCTAATATTCTGACACTGATGTGATAATGCATAAATCAAGGTGACTTTATTTTTAATGTTAGCTAGAAGCCAAGTTCCTCCAATTTCAACAAACCAATGGAGAGAAAAAAATGAAAACAAAAATACTGGCATTGTAGTGACTACTGGGGAAGAAAGGGAATGGCAGAATACCAAAGAATCCACCCCTCAGAAGTTGAATCTCCCTTAATTGAATCTAATAGTGCTTAAGAAAGTAATATAGAGCTTGCCTTATTGTTCAACACAGATGCATAAAATGTCAAAAAAAACCCCACCCTTTTCACCACCCTACCTTCCATGAACAAACAAAAACAAAAACAAAAACCCAAAACAGGGCTAAAACTAATTCAAATACATATTTTTTTTCAAAACAGCTATTCAGAGTGAAAAATGAAATTTACTCTAGTGAAGCTAGATCAATATCCTTCAGTACACACATATAAGGTAATGATTGATGTTTGGTTTTTGAAGATATTCTTAATGAACCGTTTCAAAGAAAATTAATGAATAGTCCACCTGAAGTAATAGGACACAAGTTCTGTTTACTCTGATAGATTATTTCAAATAAGTTGATTAAAATCCAACTGTTCTTCAATACAATACTTTGTAAAGTCTGAAACATTCACTCCTAGAGTCACATCTTCCTACTGTGAGATAGGTCAAAAGAAATCACAAGTTCTCTATTTTCAAACTTATAAGGCTGAAAGGAGTAAAGTGTTTTGAGTGAGTCCATCATCCACAATTTGGCAAGGTCTCTAACACCCTTTAAGAATCTGCTTTTCTTCTATCATCTTAAAGGAAAGTATTCTACCTCTTTACATCTTAATTGTTCCAATAATTGTTATTGTTCCAAATGTTTCATTTGTTTATAACTTGGATCTATTATGTTAAAGCTAATTTGAATATAATCTATGCTCAAAATAATTTAAGATAGTCTAAATCTACTTATCTAGGAAGTTACATCTATTGCAAAAGGTCATGTAGCTATGCTGAAACAGCATAAATTATTTTGGGATTATTTGTTGCTAAAATGGCTCTCAAAAACTGATGTGAGGAAAAAAAATTGACAGAGTTTTTGTTTGTTTGTTTTGGTGACTGTGGTGGTAGTAGTAGGAAAAAAATAACAAAGTATGTGTAGCAGACCAAGAAGTTGCTATGTATTTTTTAAACATTTTATTTTATAGTAGAACTTGCCAAGCCTAATCAGTACATGAGAAGCAACATGATATAAAGAATAGAATGCAGGCCTCAAAGTCAGAAAGAACAGTGTTCAAGCAACCAAGGACAAGTACCCTGACTGTTCATTGTCCCCTGTAACTCTCTAAGACTAGATGACACAGATGAACTGTGTATTTGCCTCAGTGGCAGAGAGGTTCATACTGGGAGATAGAATCACGTGTCTAAACCAAAAAAAAATCTATATAGATCCATCAAGAAAACATCATAAATTCCTACCCTAACTTGATTAAGCATGCATCCACCCAATGCATTTAGTAGTCCGACTCCCAAGGAAAGTTTTTTTGTCAGTGAAAAATGATTATTTCTCTTAAATCTCACAGAATTTCATTTTTCTTCAATCTTGTCCCACTTCACTTACAGTTATTCATGTATTTCTCATCTCTTCTCTCCTAGATAGTAAGTTTTTGGTGGGCCGGGACAGTCTTTTGTTGATCTATGCATTCCCCTTCAGGACCTAGCACAGTGCCTTGTACAAAGCAGACATTAAAGAATAATAGCTTTACGGAACTGAATCATATTGCCCTATTCATTTCCACTGTGACTATCATCTCTCCCCTAAAGTCCGACTTTGATGGTCTGTTTTGGCCTGGAGATGATCCCGAGTCCTTTAAGGCTATGCAGCAGAGCAAAAGCTCTGATAGGTCCTACCAAACTGAAAATGTTTCTGGTATTAACCTGGCTAGGGATTGTAGATCTGTTTTCTGAGGACCAACTTAGCTAAATTTAGAGAGGCTCTTTACCAAGAGGCTGGCCCTTTGGTGATAATTTTTTTTTCATTTGCAACAACTCAGGAAGACCATCTATTGAGGCAAAAAGAAGTTTTGAGCTTCATCAAGAGACCCAACTGTTCTGAAAGTACAGAAATCAGAAGTATGTCATCACTTGTGTTATTGTAGACACAGAATAGATTAAAGAAATGAATAAATTCTTATCGTTTTTCATAAAAGGGACTATTAAAAAATCAAGGATTAGGAATTCTGATAAAAGAAGTTAGTTGCCTTCAACCTATCATTTCTTCTTCTTTTCTCTTTTAAACTATTTATTTCTCCCCAGAGGATCGTAAGATTATTGATCTAGATATCAAAGGACATATGGTCCCACCCTTTCATTTTACAGATGAGGAAAATAAAACCCAGGGAAATTAAGTGACTTGCATACTTTGTGGCCAAAAATGTTAGCACAGGAATTTTAAGCTAGGTCCTCTGAATTAAGAACCAGGATTATTTCCACATGCCTATAACATGCTACTTCAGTTCAAAAAAAAATTTTTTTGGCTATAATTAGAGGTATACGGAGTAAAGGGCCCCTGTAGACCAGGTCAATATTCAGAATTCTCAGGAGTGGGGGAGTGAAAATTTTGCCCTTTTTCATGAGGTGTTAATGGAGTGGGAAGGATCAGTTATCAATAAAGCTTTAGTATAGACACAAAAACAAAAACAAAAACCCCAGCCCACAAAAGGACTATAAAGAAGGTATCAAGAATAAAGAGAAATCTTAGAAAATAGTCACATAACCCTCTTCCTCCCTCCCCCCACCCCATGCCCAAGAGCAGAGGGTCTCCCTGGATCCCTGAAAGAGCTACCTGAGAGGTCAGAGGTGAGGAGCCAATGAGTAGAGGTTTGGCCAGAGGACAGCCTGAAATCAGCCAAAGACAGGCCCTGGATGCTAGACTAATAGGATGCTTGAAGTAAGAGCAACATAGGGAAAAGCCTAGGTGAACTCAGCCAACTTGGGGGACTTGTGTTCTGATGGACATTTGAAGCTGTGACCAGACAGGAGCCAATTAAGATCCAGTTTTGGGATGCTCTCATTTGGGATTATGTGGACTTGAGTGTGATGTGGGGAAAACACAGTAAGCCTGTTGGGGCTTATTCCTTTGTTCTTAGTTCTGTATTGTTTGTGTCATAAAACCGCCTCTGGTACTTTGTTAACAGCACACATCTAAGGAAAGAGTTGAATTGTCCTGTATTCCCTAGACTGTTCTGAATAGAGATTTCCACTAGGACTTTGGGGTGGGGGCTCTGTGCCAGAGAGCAGAGTAATATCATCCAAAAATGACCCAACCCCTTCAGGACACAGGAAAATCTGAAATAAGAGTTACAGATATAACATGACTTAAACTTCCTATTCCTTTAGAAACACAAAGTAGGAAGTATAATTTATTTCCGCAGATGATTTTCCCCCTTGTTTACCAGATGGGGGCAGCCATTTGACATCAAACTTCTTAACATCATTAAAAAACACATAACGTTTTCTCAAAATATGCTTCCTTTTTTTCTTCCTTTTCTTCATACCATCAGGTACCCAGAAAGCCTTATTTAAACATTTAAATTGTAACTGCTAGGTTTTTTTTTTGCTTCTGAGCTTCAACAAGGTCAAATTCTACTCTGGAGGGAAAAAAAATCAACTAGTTTAATGGACAAAACAGTGTCCTATTTCCTGTTCTTCACAAAACATCAACAACAATGACAACACAAACAAACATACACACCTAATAGGAAACAGCAAAGGTGATGGATTCATAACATTTAGGGAGAATATTCCACTAATGTAATATCACTCTGAAATTATCCATCAGTCTCCTTGGGAGCCAAAGGAAAATCTAATGTAATTGGGTCTCCATTTATTTTGTTATTTTAGTCCTAGGGATATCATTTCTAAAATCTGTAAGATAAATACTGAGTGACAAAGACCTCATTTAAACAAAGCCCACAGAGGCAGCTTGTTATGTTTAGCCTCATTAAGTTGGAGAAGAGCATCAGGCCCTCAACTCTACTCAGTTATCTTAACCCTAAGAATTAATAACAGCATTAGATGAGGTCACAGTAAATTCCACTCTGGCATTTCTTTCTGCCATAAACAAGTCAAACATCCCTTGATTCTCATTATGGAGGAGAAGCACTTATATCCTCTCTAGATTGAAATGCAACCTCAGTTACTCACGGCTTATAAAAATATACAGATTGCTCAAAGAAAGATCTAATGCCATTTTTTTACATTACATTATATTGTTTGGAAATAATATGATTTTTAATGTGTCTTGCATGTGTTAAATAACTCGAGCCTCTTTCCTGCTATACTCTCTAAAAATCATGACTGCTATTTTTGTTGAGCCCCCTGACTCTTACTCTAGTGACACAAATTCATACCTGTATCCTCCGATTGGTCTTTGGAAGGCATGGTGGTGTAGTGGAAAGTATGCCAGATTTGGAATCATAGGATTTGGGTTCAATATCGTAGATCTACCGATTACATCCTGTGTCACCTTGGCCAAGGCACTCAAAATCTCTGCACCTCAGTTCCTCATGTAAAATGAAAAGGCTGAGGTTTGATGTCTTCTTAAGTTCCTTTGATTTCTAAATTTATGATTTTGTGATTCTTCAGACTTTTATTGTCTTACTTTATAACCAAGTAACTACAATAGAGAAAATCTTTAATTCAAGTGGGTACTGCTTGAGAAACTTGGGCTTGAAGAGAATTTGGTATGAATTTAGATTCTAAAATTCACTAGTTGGCAAATTGTGTTAGTCTTTCATTCTCAAAGAGGACCATGACATCAGGGAGATGATGATATGCCTTAACAAGTGACTTTCATTTGAGTGAGGGAGGGCTGTGCAAGGTCACCAGGCTCACTTTCTCCTCTAGAGCCATCTAGGGCCAGTAACCTAGTATTCACCAGGCGACTGGAGATGGCCAAGGATGCAATGGAATACCCTGGCACTTTCAGGCTAAGGTCTTTTCACTTTCTCACTTTGAGTTGGCAAGTAACAATCTCTTTGACCTTCAATTTCCTTACTCATACCATGGAGATAATAATACTTTCAACTATCTTTCACAGAATGGTTGTGAATATGACATGAGATAACATACATATTCATAGATCTAGGGTTAGAAGGGACCTCAGAGGCAATAAGGTCCAATCTCCTCATTTTACAGTTGAGGAAACTGAGGCTCACAGAGGTTAAATGATTTGCTCAAAGTCACCAACCTAATTGTCATAGGCAAGATTCAAACAGATTCCAGAGTCAATACTCTTTCCCTTTTACCATGGTGCATTGTATGTAAAGCATTTTGTAAAGTATATAAACCTAGGTCTTGATTAGTTTGAAAAATGAATCATGAAGTAGTCACATTACTTGTATATTTACATTGGGTTGGAACAAATTACTATACATTACATATTTTAAACTTCTCATAATGCAAATTAATGCCTGTGACCACTTCTTGGGATTCATTATTGGCATTAAGCAGGATCTAGCTATTATTATTATTATCATTATTATAAGAACTCTAATTTGCTAATTTGGATTATGAATGTTTACAATACAAAATAATTTTGTTTTGTTTTACAAAGATTTAGTACAGTGTTTCCTTGAAAAATGAGTTCTAAGGATTGGTTCTATACCTGATGCTTCACTGATCTTGGAATTCCTGATTGAGAAACTCTTATCATTGTGGGTCAAGACCTTCTCTATAACTTACAGTCTTACTGGGTTGTTTTAGAGCATTGAAAAATCAAGTGGTTTTCCTAAGATGTGAGAACCATTATATGTCAGAGGTAGGGTTTCAGTTTAAGATTTCTTGGTTCTGAGATCAGGTTTCTAGGCACCATGTTGAGTCTAAAGTTCTTAGAGTCCATTTAAATGGAAAACATAACAATAACAAAATATAGCTATAGATTGTAAGAAATACATCTATTTCTGAAAGCAAGGAATGCATATATAAATGCATACACTATTGGTATCTGATGAAATATAATAGCCAATTAATTTGGGGCTCTGAAATTGGCATTGGTGGGACAATATTACTTTGCAGTGCTTTATTTTCACAAACTAAACACTTTTAAAATTAATAAAAGGGTGTCATAAACTTTTAGGATATCTATGTGTCACAGAAGGCCTCAAGTATATAGCTTGTTAGATTTCTTTTACCCTGGCTTATTTCATAAACAAATCATGTGTAGTCCTTTAAATGTACTATTACTAAGATTCAGCAGGAAACATAGTTTGTCAAGAAAAGGGTCACAAGACAATGAGAGATTCTGATACTTTTTGGCTACACCTAGGTGGGAATGTCACAATTATTCCTTCATGAATAATTCTCAAGTATATGAAAACACTTAGAGAACAAACCCATTAAGCAAAAATTCAAATAAAAATGGTTTATAATATCAATGCTTGTTTCTTTCCTTCCAATAGTTGAAAGGACCAATAAGTAGGGAGAGAACTGAGAATATGCAGATAATCCTGGACATCCATAAATATTTGTTATTATAAAAGCATGTAGTATTTATTTTTTAGGATTCACCCAGGAAAATTGGTGGTGGCAGGGAGGTAGGGCTAATGAATGACTAATGACTCTTAGGCAGGGAATTGATTTAACTGAAAACTTAGGGAAAATATCTAGTCTATATTAATCATTGAGCATATCTATTAGGTTACTTTAATATTATTTGACATTATGTGGGTACTAATGCAACATGTAGCCTATTCATCTATTACCCTTAGGCCTACTTAACTTTCCACTAAGGAAAAGCAACAAGAATGAAGGATGTCTGTTGTCCAGATTGTGATATATAGTTAACTGCATATCCCATAGAGCTGGTTCATCAATACATATACCTTGAGAAGACACTACAGATGGGCCTATAACTGAGCAGGAGGAAGAAAGTGTGCTATATTACATTTGGGAAATTATGCAGTGTTTTCAATGATTCCAAAGTCCTTTTTGAAACAATTTTATCTAACACTAATATTCTTCTGGTCATACTATAATCATAAAAAATAGTGATAACAGCTAACACAAATTATTTCCTTTGATTCTCATCACAATGACATAAGTACTTTTATTATGTATTATACTTGATTTCTGAGGAAAAGAGAGATTAAGTAACTTGCTTATAATCACATATATAATAAGGGTGGGAGGATGTGAGCTTAGATCTTCCTGATTCTAAGACCAGAGCTCTATCCACTATACCAAAGTGTCTCCAAAGACACATATGCTATGTGGTAATATATTATGGAATACTAACAGCTAAGAGGACTTAGAAGATAATATGGGGATGAAGAGTGGGCAAAGCCAATTTCAGATGATGATCACGGTTCCACAAAGTAGTATAGAAGATATTAAAATTATATCTCTTAGCTTATATGATGGAATAAAATAGTCTTGATCTTGGGGACAATGATTCCAGGCAAAAACACTTCCCATTTCTCTAAGGATCTAACTTGTCAGGTGCAATATCAGAAAAACCTAGTAAGATTGAGTTTTTAAAAATGTATATCCTTAATGGTGGTGAACCTATGTGTTTTATTTCATCAGTACTTGGAGAGTAATTACCTCCACTTCAAGAAAAGCATCTACATGGCTCTCAGAGGCCTGCAGTTTCAAAATTAAGTATTAATTCCCTCTCCTCTCTCTTACTCTCTGGGCTTACTAGTTATTTACATTTCAATGCGAATAAACACTCTTCTTAGATCTTTTCCCAAGTATAGTTTCTTGACAAAGGGGTGAATGAGATTTTAAAAAGCATGAATTCAGTGGGCACATGGAAGTTTGCGATATCTTGGAGGGGAAAAGGGAGGAGAAAGAGAAGTCTGGGAGTGTCAAAGATAAAATTTTGTCTGTTTCCCAGTTTTTCTATGGGATGGACAGTCACTGTCATCATCATTATCATCATCATCTGCCTTCAATTAAATAATTATTTGATAAGTTAATACTAAGAGTTGTAAAAAGAGATTTACCTCTAAGAGATCACAGTCTAAAATCAATGCAAATACAGATAGAAACATTACAGATATAACTCAAATATCTGAGTAACTAGGTTAATTATTTATAATAGATGGGTATTAATTAATGATACTAATTCAAAAGATATTCTGACTTAATGAATGAATGAGAAATCATTTGTCCAGTTCTTATTAGGTCTTAAGTACTCTTCTAAGACTTAAGGATACAAATACAAAAGCAAAAATAATCCCTCTCCTTGAGAACTTTCTGTTCATTTCGGTGGGGAAAACAACACACACGGGAGTGTGGTATCCAGGGAAAATAACACTTTGAAAGGTTTCAGGGATGCTGAGTGGGGCCATAGGAGAATACTGACATCCCATAAAAAAACAATAGGAAAGGAAAGGTATAGTTGAAGATAACATCTCTATGAATGTTAAACTTCTTAAATCTTCATAATGATATGAAAAAAGAAGCTATTTAGGGATAAGAAGATCAGGGCCCCTTTAATGAATACAAGGTAATTTTCATATGACATTAATGGGGATCACTTAAGCCTGCTTTTGAGGACAGCTGAGGTTACCCCCTTAACATAGAGCAAAAGGAAATCGTGAATACTAACCAAGGGGAGCTACATCAATTTAAAGCGAGAGAATAGCATCACCCATTGTGAAATATAGGTGGAACTCTGAAGTTAGCAATCTTGCTGCTAAGTGTGTCAAGGAATTTTAATATTCATGAAGTACAGTTTATAGAAGAAAAAAAAACCCAGGTGCTACCTTGTGCTGCTCTGTGTGTGTGTGTGTGTTTTAAACAATTTCAGGCAAGTGGATGCCTTTTTCAGACGAGTCATATCTCTTAAAGGTTTGATGCCGCTGTCACTGAGTGATGTGTTGTTCAATACCCTTTTATGTAAATGAAAGCTCTTTATTACTTCCCAGGAATTATATTGTATTACTGATAAAATTTTATCTTACATAATGAATGACATCATGATTCTATGATGTCAACCACATCATCTACAACCAGTTGCTATGCTGAAGGAGATAAGAGCCCAATTCATTTAATAGAATCATGCTGAGCAAGACACGATGGACTTGGGCGTGGCTGGGAAGAAGAAGTTGACAAACTTTTAGAAGTCAAGAAATCTTCATGTCAAGGAAAAAACAAAGAACCCATGGAACCATGATAAATGTTAAGTACTGATCAGGAAGGAAAGTGTTAATTACTTTATTAGGCAAATTTCAATAAAGAAATTTTTATATCATATTAATGGATTAACATGGTTAGTATTATGATCATATTAACCTGATTCTTACTATGTGAAAATGACAGGAAAAATAATAGCTTAAGTTAAATTTGTCAGTCCTGAGGTAGTAAGATTGAGGATGGAGGTTGTACAAGCTGCAGTAAAAACGTCTCTTACCTTTTTATATTGTTCCTTCCTTGTTCAGTTTGTCAATACTTACAATGTTTTGCGCACTACCTAAAAATATGACTTTCATTTTTAAAACACTCTACAGAACACTAGAAAAATTTCCTGAATCTTAGAGTTTCATAAAACTGTTTGAAAAACTGTGTGTTAATATTGAAAGATTCTGAGTTAATTAGCTTGAGGTCATGGGCATATGTAACACATTGTTTTCCTTATGGAATATAAATTCTTAGATCTGAGCATTTTTATATTTTTATCTTTACATTCCCAGTGCCTCAAAGAGTACCTGGCACATTGTAGGCATTTGATAAAGGCTTGTTGAGTGTTGACTGACTAGTTGGGTCAGTGCTTAGATCAACCAGTTAGGTTCTATCTGGTTGGAGGCTGAATACCGAATTCCTAAATACTGAATATCTTGAAAATGTGTGCCCTTAGGCACAAAGACACAGACAAGAAAAAGGGATGAATTGGCTTAAGATCAGAGAACATTGGGGCAGTTAGGTGGCACAGTGAGTAGAGCACCGTCCCTAGAGTCAGGAGGACCTGAGTTCAAATCTGAGTGATAGAAAGTACTATTAATTCTTAGTTTCCTGATGAAACCAGACCTGATTATGGGTTTTATTTCTGACACAGAGGGCAGAAGAAATAAAGAGACAAGTTCAGGATCAATTTAAGGAAAAACTTCTTAATAGTTGGAGAGGTCCAAGAGTAGAATGGGATGCTTTGGTGGATGCTAGGTTCCATCAACACAAAAGGTCATGAAATTCAGGAATGTTATCCAACATGGCCTCTGAGGTTGTCATTTCGAACTTCTGTGGTTCTATGATTCATGTGAAGGCAAGCCATGCTGGATAAACTCATCACCTTGTTGGTCCACAAGGAGATGATATTTTCACCTACATCACCCTTCCAAGACCTTCTATTATTTCTTGGGGAGAGGGACAAGGAGAAGAGGTGTTATTTTCTACATTAGGTATCTATGTGTTTCATTGGATAGAAGTGGAATTTGGAGTCAGAAGGCCCAAGTTCAAATCTTCCGTCAGACACTTACTTGCTATGTGATCATGCGCAAGTCATTTAACCTCACTGTGCCTCAGTTCCTCTATCTGTAAAATGGGGATAACAATAGTACCTATCTTACAGGGTTATTGTGAGGATCAGAGGAGTAAACATAAATAAGGCACTTTACAAACCTCAACCCTAAAGTGTTAGTGCAGTTTTAAGTTTAATAACTTTAGAAGTACAAATGTTCCAAATTAAAAAAAAAAACCCTTCATTCGGAATTTTCAGTATTTAAGTTTCTTTTATGCTTATTTTTGTGGATTTTGAATAAAGAAATTTTAATTTTAACAAGACTGGGCAACCTATCATTTTGTGTTTCATGATAACAATTTCTGGATGATGCTTTCTTGAGACTAGTAGACTGATAGACAAAGTCTTGTTGCTTGACCACATTGTTACCTCAACACTAGCCTTCCTTGTTACTGCCAGCCTGGCTCTGGTACATGCTGCTTACCAGTCATGTGTTGCACTTTGGAGTAACACTATTGAATGATGATCTCATCCACTTAGGAATGGGAGGGGGGTAGTGTGGAGCAGCCTGCTCTTCAGTGACAGTTGAGTTGGCAAAGGGTATGTTTCCTCTAAATTGTAATAGTTTCATTAATTTTTTTGTTTGTTTTAAAGGTGAGATGGAGGGAGAGTGGGGGACATAAACTTGTTACATGAGTAAATAGGTTACAAATTTAGTATAGGCATATCCTCTTCTCTGGTTGACAGGGCATTTTGATAAAATAAGTACCTTGAGAAATAAAAATTCCCTTTAAATAGCTAAACAAGTTTTAGTTATGCATTGACTCAGTTGCTGTAAAAGCCCAGGTTTATTTTTGTAGGAGTTAATAGCTAAGAATTAGAAACAGAGTAATGGGGCTGCTCTATTGGAGTGTGATAAATTGTAAATAAAACATGAAAATGTTAAAAAAAATTCCATTAGGCTTTTTGTTATAGGGTCACATCAAAACTGTCAGGTATGCATCAAAACCTCATTCTTTGGATGATCTTAAGGCTAGAATTAAAAAGGTAAGATACAATCCTTTCAGTCACTGAGCAGCAGCTAATGAAAGTTTTTACAAAGTTTAACAATCAACTAGAGTGATATATAGCACAAGACATAGTTGTGTTGAATTTTAATAAGAAATACCTCTATATTTTAAGAAGATAAATAATTAATCTTTCAAATATTATTCTTCCTAAGATTGCAGCATTCATATACCTTGTACAAATGCTAGCTATTATTCTTATCAGAAGAGCATACTCATTCTTATTAAATCATCTGTTTTGAATTGTAAAGTATTTATAATTATTTGATGCTATTTTTACTTTTAAAAAAGACCCAATGTTCAAGGGGAAAGCTTTATGACAAAGCTTAACTAAATCAGATGATGGCTATGGCTATAAACATAACCTCACTGATGAAAAATATTGTTTTCTTCCTTAGAGAGATGGTTCTCTAGACATATGAAGTTAGGCCTTCATGTTAGGTATGTGTAGCAACAATCTTGCTAGCAGCTACTGTGGCTGTGTAAAACCAACAACAACCAGCACACAGAAGGCCACTAATACAGGTTCTTTGATCTGCTTTACCAAGGAAAGTAAGGTTAAGGGGTTAACAATCTTACTTTAATCCAACATACATATATAAACTCACTTAGTTCAGGAGGAAAAACCAGCAACCTGAACTTCAGAGCAAATGCAAACAAATTACAAACATACACAATATAAACAGACCAAATCACAATTCATAGTTACTAGGAAAGCATCAACATCTGGGTTGACAAGCCAGGGAGCTCTTAACAACAGCTTACCCAGGGTCACATGCCACTCTTACAGAGACTGAGAGCCCCAGACAAAATGCTAACCTTTGAGTTTTTATATCCTGTTCAGGGACCTGAGGGCTCAGAGCCTACTTAGCAAAAAGGAGTAGGGCCTGGGGCTTTGTACCTAATAAGGCTTAATCAAAGGCATTTGATTACTTTAGCATTTCTAAAAGAAAAAACAGTAAAAAAAAATTCCACCTTAAATACCAGTACAGTATGGTAAAATATGTGAAGTTGTTTTGCTTAAAGTTTCTCCTTGGTTATAAAAGAGAGGGTTCCATGGAGTGTGCATTGGAGAGGGGGCAGTTATTGGAAAGTAATAATGATATATCCCTCTGTAATATAGTGGGCCAGTCACATTGTTTCTCTATGTAAAGGACTGAGTAGGTTAGTAGCTGATAGGAAGAGTGGGAGTTTTATTTATACACCTTGCAAAGGCTTATAGCATTAATAACCCTAAATATTTTACCCTATGACCTGGGAGACTATTAGGTTGCAGGAATAGAAAGGAGGGAAATATGGAGAGGTAGGGAGAGTGTAGTACACTAAGCGTTTCAGGGCTGAAAGGGGAAGGGAACAAACTTGTATTAAGCACCTACTATGTGCTAGCCACTATGCTAAGAACTTTGCAAATATCTCATTTGATTCTTGTAACAACCCTGTGAAGTAAGTGCTATTACGATCCCTATTTTGTAGTGTAGGAAACTGAGGCAGAGAGACATTAAGTGACTTGCTGGGGGTGGGGAGGTCACACAGTCAGAAAGTGTCGGAGGCCAGATTTGAACTCAGCCAGGTCTTGCTCACTCCAAGCCCAGTGTTTTACAAATCCACTGTGCCACCTAGAGGTCTTATTTCATCAGATTAAAAGCAGGAGGCAATTTTAAGGCTTTATTTTTGCCACTCCTAGAATTTGTCACTTTGTCTATTAAACAAAAGTTCTGAAGCACAGTTACCCAGTTAGCATAAATATTAATCGATTTGAAGAGCATAGAGGATGACTACACAGAGGGGCGTACAAATACAATACAATATAATTGTGCATCAGGAAGGACAATTCATGCCCTTCCTTCTAACAAATTCCACTTGAAACCTTCCAAAATTGCTCACTTTCCTTCTATTTCTAACTGAAAGGTCTTTACAGGCTTTTTAACTAGTGGAAGTCTCTCCGTCATTTTAAGATTAATTATTGTTCAATTCAGGATATTAAAATGTTTGCTCATCAAATTCTCCTTTATTAAGCCCTGTTCAGAATACAAGCCAAGATAAATTCGCTGTCATAAATCATGAGACCCATTTTTAAAAAAGAAACTTATTTCCTAGTTTTAAGCAGTTCCATTTTTCTCCCATTAAAAACGCTTTATGACGTCTAGTGAAAGAGCTTATGTTCTCATTTACCAGGAATGTGAATAAAGGGAACAATAGATTCAAAGACTTGAGAGGCTAAAAATAGCAACTAACTTGTGGTGCTTTGCTCCATGAAATTTGCTTTGAAGAATCAAGATTTCATTTTAAATCTCATTCCACTGTGCCTGATGACAATGGCTCTTAATGAAATACTTTCAGGTAATTATTAGGAGAATAAGATTTGAAAAAATTGTTGAAGACAAAAAACCTAGACTGTTCTGGAAAACGGATGCTCCTCTTGTTTCCAAATGTCACTGCACAAATAAGATGGTGTGGTAGAGTGGATGAAGAGCTTTCCTCCAACCAGGAAGACCTGGAGTCAAGTTCTGCCTTTGACACATACTGGCTATTTGACCCTGGGTAAGACATTTTATCTCTCAGTCTTCCAGGCAACTCCCTAGGATTATAAATTGGAAAGAAGACTGGAAGAGGGAGTTGTGTTTGTCCTTCATTCTCAAAGAGGACCATGGCATCAGGGAAAGGATGACATGACTTGCAGTTGACTTTGATTTGAGTGAGGGAGGGCTGTGCAAGGTCACCAGCCTCACTTTCTCCTCCAGAGCCATCTGGGTCCAGTGGCCTAATAATCACCAGGATGACTGGAGATGGCCCAGGATGCATTGCAAAACCCTGGCCCTTTTAGGCTAAGATCTTTTCAGGTTTCCACTTTGAGTGAGGTAACACCCATGCAGTGAATAGGCCTCTTTTAAAAAGTTAATCAAGGGATGGACCCTTTAATCAAAAACTCAAAAAAAAAATCAACCTGGGAAGGGAAGACCCTGGTTCCTGGCTAAAAGAGAAACAGTTACTAATTGGTATTTACATTCACCCTGTGCTAGGAGGGCAGGGACCTATTGTCCATCTTGAGCTCCAGAGTGAGGTGGGTTTAAGGCTTGGTTTTTGAGAAAGAAATCTAGCCAGTAAACCCAAAGTTAAGGAGGCAGCCTTCAACCACTTAAATGTGCGAAAAGAGGAAAGGAGAGGAGAGGGGAGGAGAGGGGAGGGGAGGAGAGGAAGAGGAAACATTTTCCTATGGGAGTTCACTATACCAAAGAAATCACAAATGTAGTCCCTGTTTCCTAATGCATGTTAAAATGTTAAGGATGACATTAGTTTCTTAGAAAGGTTATTTTTTGAAGTAATAATTTTGCATAAAGTCAACAATTCTACCTCTCTTGTGTCTATAAGGAAACAGAGATGATGGTAATTAGATTTAGGAGTTGTTTCCCATTTGAGAATATTGTACTGGCCTGATAATACAGACATATGTGCAAAGTGGAATTTGCTCCCCCATATATTTTAATATTTGAAAGCACTTAACACACTACCTGACACATAGTAGGCACTTAATAATTACTTGTTCCTTCCAACTACACAAATACGGTTTTCTTTGTTCAATTTTCCCCCTTTTCAATGGCATTTTAATTATTCTGACTGTATCAGAGAGTGATCTGCTCTACTCCATACTAATCTCTCCTTTTAAAAAACACTGACTCCTGCAGGATGTGTCACAGTGAGTTTGTTCCAAAGAGAAGGAGGCAGCCATGATGAGTTGGGTGAGATACTAAAAATATTAAACACTGAAAATGATGAACCTACACAGGCAAACATGTTTAGGGAAAACATAAATTAAATACAGAGAGAGAGAGAAACAGAGACATATACATACAGATAAAGAGAGAGAGAGAGAGAGAGAGAGAGAGAGAGAGAGAGAGAGAGAGAGAGAGAGAAGAGAGAGATTTTATATTTGCTCTTAAAAACTTTGAAGGAAATTACCAAGGCACACTTTTTTTTTCCTATTGGTGCCATTGAATGGTAAGGTAAATGAATAAATGAAGAAAGGGAAGGAAAATACCATTTGGAGACTCTTTTCAAATGTCAGATTTTGCAAAAAAAAAAAAAAAAACAAACCCAAGAAACCAATTCTTAATGGCACAGACAAGTCTCCATGAGGGAAAAAAATAATGTAGGCGGGTTTGGGGTTTGATTACTTAGCCAGAGTAGTGATTACATGCATCAGCATCCCTTACATACTAATTAGTAGCTTTATCTTCATTGAAGACTCTACTTCCTTTGTTTAACTCAGCAAAGCCAACTTAGATCAAGGGCTTGGTATAGAGAAAGTCTTTGTCTCTTCCTCATCACAGCAGAAATTCCATTTTCTGGGACTAGCTTTCAAGTTTATATTTAGTCTAAAGAGTTGTACAATGCTTTTAAAAATAGAGCTGATAACAACTGAAACAATCAACATTAAAACAAATTCTAACTGGCAAAATGTGTTTTTACAAATTTTACAAGAATCCATTCCCCTGATGTAGCTTTTACATCACACACCCCTTGTTAGCAGCTATCACATTACTTATTCTTGGTCTGTTTGGAATAAATCAAAACATATTTTCCACCTCCTAAACAGAAAGGATGGCCTTAGGTAAACCCAGAATGTTTCTGTTTGATCTTTTCAAATAATCTGAAGCTGATAGCTTTTGTCTTACCTTCTTCTTTCTTGGTCATCTCAGAGCCCCCTTCACATACATGCATCACACATACAAAATGCCAGGTACATATATGCATATACACATGTGGCACATATACCTGGCACATAGTAGGTACTTAATAAATACTTGACTGAATGATTATTTTTCTTTTTAGGCTTATCCAGATCAGTCCTAGATGTGGTGCCTTCTATTTGTAGAAACAAGTAGGACACAGGGAAAGAAACAGACAAAGGGAATAAGATATGCAATCTATATGCAGTCTTAATCCTACCCTCAGCCACCTTCTTCAGCAGATTGCTCTTCCATCTATGTCTAATCTCAATCTTTCCCATTCACTGGTTCCTTCCCTGCAACCTATAAATATGTCCAAGTTTCCCTGTCCTCAGAAAGATCTCACTAGAGCCTACTTTCCATGCTAGCTACCTCCTATGTCCCAGCCTCTCTTAAACTACTTGGAAAAAGCTGTCAGCACTCTGTGCTTTTACTTCCTCTCCGTTCACTCCCTTCTCAGCACTTTGCAATCTGACTTGTGATCTCATCACTCAACTGAAACCATTTTCTCCGAAACTGCCAATGGTATAATTGTCAAATCTAATGGACTTCTGTCAATTCTCCACTATTATCTCAACAGCATTTAAAACCATTGCCTATCCTCTCTGTCGGGATGCTTTTTCTTCCCTAGGTTATTGTGACAATATTTTCCTTTAGTGTTCCTCCTACATATCTAACTACTTCATCTCAGTCTCCTTTTCTGGTTCATCATCCATATCATGATCACTAACTGCAGGTGTACCCCAAGATACTTCTCTTTTCTGTCTACAACTTGATGACCTCATCAGCCCCTGTGGGTTCAATTATCATCTCCATACCAATGACTCCCAGATCTCTAAATCCAGCCCTAGTCTCTCTCTTGAGGTCTGTAGGAAGCTCAAACTCACTATGACCAAAATAGAACTTATTTCTTTCTTTCCAGGCTGACCCTTCTTCCAAACCTCTCTATTACCTTTGAGGATACCATTGTTCTTCCAGTCACAAAGATTCTTAACCTTGAGGTAATCATCCTCAACTCCTTATTCTTGCTTATTCCATATATCAAATCAGTTGCTAAATTTTGTTATTTCATAACAAATCTGCAATTACCAAACAGGACACAGAAATAAGGATAAGCTGACCTACTTCTCCATCAGGATTTTTGTGGTTTTTTTTTTGGTTGGGTCCTTTTTGCAGGAAATCCTCTAGTATCTTTCTCTTTTATACAATGTATGCAGGCTTGGGGTCTATTGCTATATGCCAAAAAAAACCACACAACATTTGAAATTAAGTATGGTTAGGAGAGGTGACAGAGTGTTGAATCTGACAAGGAAACACTTGGACCACCTTTCTAAAGATGACCCTTTAATGAATCACATTACATTTTAATGAGAAAGGGAGGTACTACATAATAGGTCAATTCATTTGCAAGAAATCATATGAAGCATTTCAATAACTAACATGACAATTTTGTCTTTGGAATGCCCCACGTAAATGGTAATCAACGGGCAAGAAGGAATGGGATAATAGATTCATAGATTAAAGTATCAGGGGATGTATCCATATATCATTCTTCTAGTCTCTCAGTTTCATAACCTCAGTATTATCTTTGTCTTCTCACTTTCCCTCAACTCACATATCCAATTAGCTGCCAAATTTTGTCATCTGTACCCCCACAACATCTCTCACATCTGACCCGTACTCTCTACTCACACAGCCACCATGTTAGTTCAGATCCTCATCATCTCATGCCTAGATTATTGCAGCAACCTTCTACTAACTCTCCCTGTCTCAAGTCTCACCCCACTACTCTGTCCTAAATACAACTGCTAAAGTGATTTTCCTAAAGTCCAGGTCTGATCACATTACCTCTCTATTTAATAAGCTCCAGTGTATGGCCACCAGGAGCAAATACAAAATTCCTCTGTTTGGTAGTTAAGACTCTTTAAAGTCTGCTCCTTCTTTCTCCCATCTTGTTACATATGATTCCCCTCCATTGGTGCTTCAGTTCAGTCCTACTAGCCTCCTTGAAGTCTGTAATGTTAATGGGATATAAATATCTTTCCCATCCATCAATAGGCCTCATGTGGAGCCCATTAAGGGAAGCTTGCTTATGGGAGGATTGCTTGTAGGAAGGCTTTCACACCTTTTGGTACTAAGTTGATTAGGCACTGAGTCACAAGGGTTGTGATGCATACTGGCTCTGAGAAGTGTGATACTCTGAGTTGCTGTTTTGCTTTGGGGGTTTGCTTATGAGAAGGGCTTTGTGATTTCCAGGTCGAGACTCTGAGTAGCCCTATGTTCAGACCCCTTGACTGCTCAGATGTAAAGGCTCTCTTGATCCAGTGGTGTATGTAAAGTGTACAGCAATATTGCTTTGATCAGGCAGTCAGAGCCCTGTCTGTTGATCTTCATGCTAATTTCCCCGCTTATATTTTCTCTGACCTTCGGGGGGCTGACTTTTCCCCTGAACTAGTGACTATAATTAAAGAAGATTGCTGACCCCTTTAAAGTTGCTTTCCTTTAAAAGCAGATCTAAGAACCTCTTCGTTGAAGTGAAGGGGAAATAAAAGGGAAGGAAATAAGCATTTATATAGCACTCACTGTGTGCCAGATTCTGTGCTAAGCACATTTACAAATACTATCTCATTTGATCCTCATAACAACCCTGGGAGATAGGAGCTATTATTATTATTATTATTTAGCAGTTGAGGAAACTGAGTCAAAGAGAGGTTAAGTGACTTGCTCGGGGGTCACACAGCTAGTAAGTCCGAGGCTGGATTTGAACTTAGGCCCTCCTGACTCCAGGCCCAGAACTCTGTTCGTTGTGCCATTAGTGGTCTCTCAATTGCAGGTAGTCAAGGGTGGGGTGGGTGGGGGGGAGGTTCAGACCTTTATTTACACAGTGCTGTTTTTTTCTTACATCCCATATTCATATATAAGTTCAAAAATGCATTCCAGAACTAAACCTAAACAATTTGGGAATTATCTATACTGTTCTTCCAATGTCATAAATTCTTTGTTATGCAATTGTTGCTAATGATCAAAGAATTCCAATAACCAAGGTGTGTGCATGTGTGCATGTGCATGTGTATGTGTGCATGTGTGTGTGTGTGTGCGCGCGTGCATCTCTGTGTGTGTGTCTGTGTCTGTGTGTAAGGGGATAGTGAAAGGTGGGAGAGCTGGGAGGAAGTGCCCTATTCTTCTCAAAGCAGAGTAAAATAGCTGCAAAAATGCCTGATTTAGAAAAGTGGTAGCAGATTAAATCTGATTAATAGCTGTCCATCCCTCTGCTCTTCCATGCTGGCATGTACCCTCTATCTATCTGATGGAGGGTGGGAGGAGAGATAGGACACAGATTCACAAACACAGTTTCTCTTGCATGAGTACTCAATGAAGAATTAAGACCGACCAGCCATGCACTTGCTCCAGCATTCGTAACCTCTCACTCCTGTATTACTTCCTGAATCCCTTTATAATGAAGAGCTTCTCACTCATGTGACTGTTCTCTGTCTCCATGTGTCAACTCACAGATTCCCAAGCACTTAGCATCAATACCCTTTCAGCCATATAGGCTCTTCACAATTACTGTACCATAATGCCAACATGTAATACAGGCTCTTTTCAACAACCTACCCTAGGCTAGGACATATCTGGTGCCCTTAAAGTGGCCCTGGGAATGACTTAACACATAATGGATGAGTGACCCTAAAACCTTGAGAACACATCTCTTCCTCCTGTCCCAGAATCCTTAACCTCTAACAGTTTTTGAAGGCAAGTACTATATTATCTATTTGCCTTTCCTCCTCCTCCTCCTCCTCTTCCTCCTCATCTTCCTCCTCCTCCTTCTTCCTCTTCCTCTCTCTTTCCCTCTCCCTCCCTCTCCCTCCCTCTCCAACATATAGCTGGATACACAACACATTGAATGAGGCTGTCAGTGCATACATCTTGGACAGCTACTGCAGGAGTGCAGAAAATTGAATAGGAAGAAGAGAGTAGGCTGCATTTGGGAAATTGTGCAAGACTTTTAAAGATTTCAAGCTGTTGTTTCATATAAAAACTCATCTTTCTAACACCAGTATTCATTCTTCTGGTGATGCTATATGATCACAAATCAAGGAACACAAAAACCTCTGAAGAATAAAAATTGTTGAGTGATCCAAAGGGCAATGGAGAGATTCATTGTGGGTGTAAGTAGGCTGCATGAAGTGTATTACCAAAGATGATTTTTAAGTTTAAGAGTTGGCACAAAAGATATTATCCAAGAAAATATATTATCAGAAATATATAGATCATGCAAGAATTCCTTCTGTTTGTGTGTTGGAATACATGGCCATGGAGGTCTCTTCTAACTCTCTTATTCTGTGATTCTGTGAAGAATTATTACCCTGTCCATTTTTTTTAAACAGATGAGGAAAAAGAGGCTCTGAGACAGTGAGTCTCTATGGCAGGATTCAAACACAATTCTCCTGACTCCAAATCTGGCATTTATTAATTTTACTACACTGCCCTTCAATGTTAAGAGTATTTAGAGTAACTCCTTCATCTCACCAGACTAAATCCAAACTTCACAGAAGGACCTAGAAGACAAGTGGCCTCGAGGCCAAAGGTTCCCCACCCCGGTAGGTTAAGTGACTTGTTTAAGGTAATACAACTAGTTTGCTGGTTACTGACAGAACAAATGAATGTAGGGAGAAGAGGAGGCTATTTATATAACCACAGGCCATTTTAAATTGGGTATTTGTAAGCAGAGATTCATTCTTTTTTAAAAACTGATTTAAAAAATGTCAAGCATTCAGATAACCAATAAATAAAGATTTATTAAGTGCCTGTTGTGTGCAGGGCACTATGCTAAGTGCTAGGGATACAAAATGAGGCAAAAGATATTCCTTGCCTCCAAGGAGCTTATGATCTAATGGGGGAAACAACATGCAAGAAATATATGCAAAGCAAGCTATATATAGGACAAATAGGAAATGATTAACAGAGGGAAAGCACTAGAATTAAGAGATGTCAGGGATAATAGCAATAGCTAACATTTATATGGCACCTACTATGCTCCAGGCACTGTGCTAAGTGCTTTATAATGATTATCTCATTTGTTCCTCACAACAACCCTGGGAAATAGATTCACACAGATTCACAAACACAGCTCCTCTTGCATGAGTGCTATCCCCATTTTATAGACGAAGAAGTCGAGGCAAACAGAGGCTCAGTGACTTGACCAAGGTCACACATCTAGTTTCTGAAGCCAGATTTGAATTTAGGTGTTCCTGGTTTTTGGTCTGGTACTCTACTGCTCTACCAGCTGCCCTGGAATCAAGAAGGCTTCCAGTTAAAAGGTAGGATTTTAGTTGGGACTTTAAGGAAGCCAGGGGGTTTAGAAGTCAGAGTGGAATAGAGAGAGCATTCTAGGCATTGCAGGGCTCAGACAGAGATAATGTCCAGATCTGAGAGATGGAATGTCTTGTTCATGGAATAGCCAAGAGGCCAGTGGCATTAGATCCAAGAGTACATGTCAGGAGGAGTAAGGGGCAAGCAGATTGGAAAATTAGGAGAGGGGTAAGTTATGAAGTCATGAAGTTATGAAGGTAGTTAGGTAGTGCAGTGGATAGAGTGCCAGAACTGGAGTCAGGAAGACATCTTCCTGAGTTCAGATCTGGATGCAGACAATTACTAGCTGTGTGGCCTTGGACAAGTCACTTAAACCTCTTTATCACTGTTTGTTTACATCATTTATAAAATAAGGAAATGACACACCAGTCTGGTATCTTTGCCAAGAAAACCCCAAATGGCATCATAAAGAGTCAGAAACAACTGAACAACAACAAAAATATTATGAAGGGCTTTGAATGCCAAAAAGAACATTTTTTTTATTTGTCCCTAGAGGCAATTGGGAACTACTGGAGCTTACTGAGTGTGTGTATGTGTGTGTGTGTGTGTGTGTGTGTGTGACTGGGCCTGCACTTCAGAAAAGTAATTTTAGTGGCTCCTCTACAAAAGAAAGAGAAAGAGAGAGAGAGAGAGAGAGAGAGAGAGAGAGAGAGAGAGGAAGGAAGGAAAGAGAAAGAAAGGAACACAGAAATAAGGAAAGAGAAAGAAAGAAAAGAAACACAAAGAAAGGAATGCAGAAAGAAGAAAAAAGAAAGAAAGAGAAAAAAAAAGGCAACCACATAAAGAAGGAAAGAAAAAAAGAAGGAAGGAAGGAAGGGAAAGAAAGAAAGAAGAGAAGAAAGAAAGAAGAAGATAAAGAAAGAAAGACAGAAAGAAGAAAAGGGGAAAAGATAAGAAGAAAAAGGAAAAAGAAAGAAGGAAAGAAAGAAATGTATGGGTTCACAGAATCATAAAAATTTGTGTCTGCATGGGACCATGGTTATCTGATCCTACCCCTTACACTTGTCCTGTCCTGTTGCCAAGTTTACTTCAACCAGACTCACCTGGCTGTTCCTCACACGTGACTGACACCTTTTCTTTGTCTTTTCTACATGCCAAGAATCTATTTTCCTTACCTCCATCTTTTTGGACCCACTGTTTCCTTTCCCACCATCTTTCCCTCTCGAATTTTACACTGTATTATTTTGAATGTACTTTTATATACTATGTACATGTTGTCTCTACAACAGACTTCAAGTTCCCTGAGGCCAGGACCTGTTTCATTTTTGTCTTATCTCTAGTGCGGAGTCCCATGCCTTCTGAGTAGCAGGTGTTTAACGAATATGTGTTGATTGATTCGATTTGCATAAAATGATGAAGTGGTTTTTAGGAGTTGGTGAGCAATTTCTTTAAATCTCTTATGTAGATTTTGAAATATTTACAACAGCAAAACTGAATTCTTTTTATTTATAAATATTAGGCCAAAGCCCTTATTTCTTTACACTGAGGGCTAGCTGTGTAATTAAGAGAAACCTACAGAGATGGAAATCAGAGTGGGTCTTAGAACATAACAGTCTTTTATCTTCTCTAAAGAAAATTGTAAAAACTATTTCATTAAAAATAAGTTTGCTAATTCTTAAATATGAGTATGTACTTTCTAGGTGAGTTCTTTTTTGTCCTTCATTCTCAAAGAGAAACATGACATCAGGGAGGTGATATCATGACATACAAGTGAATTGGATTTGAGTGAGGGAGGGCTGTGCAAAGTCACCAGCCTCACTTTCTCCTCCAGAACCATCTGTGTCCAGTGCTAAGATATAGATCACAATGATTGGAGTTGGCTCTGGATGCAGTGGGAGACTAGGGGATTACGGGACTTCACCTGGGAGTGGGGTGGGGGGAAGAACCCTATCAGAATCTGGTATTTGTTGTCAGGGCTGGAGGTTTCAAGGAGAAGCAGGGAGGCTCCCTGTCAGAATTAGGGATTTCAGGGCCTCCTCTCAGGTTTAGAACTGTGAGAATGGCAGGGAGTGATTCCCATAAGTGATCCTTGTTAGGTTTGAAAATAGAAGGAGGAGCATCCTGTCAGGACCAGGGTTGTTTTTTCTTGGTTTGTTTTGGTTTGTTTCAGGCTGGGTGGGAATCCAGGCCCAAAAGTTTCAAAGCTGGTAGTTCCAGGGGCTCTTGGCAGGACCAGCACTTCTAGGAGGTTCCCATCAGGACCTGGTATGGGGTGGGGTTGAGGTGGGGTCTGAGGTATGTCTTGTTAGGACCAGAGCTTTCAGGAAACAGAGTGGAGAGAGTGCTAGCACAGTGCCTGGCACATAGTAAGCTTGATAAACACTTGTTGACTGACTGATTAAATGAATTAGTTACAAGAGTATTCATACAGGAAGTGTATGAAGTCACTACATTAGCAATTTAGGTCATATGCCATTTTTCATCAGTCTTTGAATTTCGTCAATCCTCGTCAGTTCTATAGTTAGTTATTCAAACCTTAGATTTTTATTCCCACAGATGGGACAACAGCTGATGTACTGAAAGAATAAGAATGTTGAATTAATTAATGATCTTTTTTATATTTTGCATTATCTTTGTGTATCTACCACCCCCTCCTCAACTACAACAACAAAAAACCAATTCCTGGTGAGTCAGTAGACCATCAACATGGACTAGTTATCCCAGAGAAGTGGTAGATGATCTTTACTTAGATATTCAAAGCTGTAATACAAAAATCATTCTAGAATGTACCAAAAAGAATAATTTTTACTAGTAAGGGGCTGGAGCGTTCATTACTTCGTTGTTCTTCTGATATGTTTTATTGCTTTACTACAATGACAGCTCCATGAGGATAAGTACCTTTAATAAATACTTATTTAATTGAACTGAATTGAAATCAAATGAAAGATTGAGAGAATTATCTATAATTTTCCTTGTTCTCTTCTTACACAGTCTCCCAAGTGAATCTGAAAGCACCCTCCTCAGAAATCACAGTAGCAAAATGGCCAGGCCTTTTCCTAACCAACAACCCTTTTGGTTGTGTTTTTCGAAAAGGTCATTAGAGTTGTAGATGGATTTCCTTTATGCAAGCAAGAACTATATAACAGAAAACAGCAGTACTTGAGTATAATGGTTTTCATTCATGAACATGCTCAATGTTCTTTTCTTTGTATTCTCACTTTGAGAGGAGGAGGTATTCAGGCTAAACTGAAGCTGAGCATGCATCTGAATATATATCAGCATGGAGAATCAAATATCCATGCAATATTTTACATAATTCCTCTTAGTGGAAAAACAAGAAAACAAAACTAGCTTGCTAACCCAACAATGGAAAATCAAGGGCTGTAACTTCAGCGCAGAAACACAAGAATAAGCAACAAATCATCTGTTCAGATCTAAGTTTGAAATGGATTCTGTGATGAATGTTGAACTCGTTGTTGTTGTTGCTGTGTCCAATTCTTCATGACCCCAGTTGAGGTTTTCTTGGGAAAGATACTGGAGTGGTTTGCCATTCCCTTCTCCCCCTCATTGTACAGATGGGGAAACTGAGGCAAACAGGGTGAAGTGACTTACCCAGGGTCACACAGCTAGTAAGTGTCTGAAGTCATATTTAAACTCACGTCTTCCTGATTCTAGGCCTGGCACTCTAACCACTATACCACATAGGTGCCCAACTTACAGACACTCAAATCAGATGTTTGCTGCAGGCAGTTGATGAGTCACTGTTTTTCCCTATTGTGTAGGGGGTACTGTTTGAAAATGAAATGTAAAACATTTACAGGACTAGAGTCATAAATCACGTCTAACATTTTATCCATGGTATTTAAAACCTTATTATGGTATTTATCCATGGTTGGATTTGTGACTAAAATGCCTTAAAGACATGTTAGAAACTTTAATTCAGCTATTAATTTTCCAGGAAACCCAAAGAAGCATGTAGGGTACACAAAATTGTTAAAGAGCTATGATTCTGTCAATATGGGAAATCCTCAGCATGAGAAGTCCTACTAACAAAGCAGATACCAACCACAACTTGGAGAATCCTAAGGAGTAGCATGAAGCAGAGATCAGGTGACCTGCCAAGGTTTGCACAGCTAGTATCAGAGATAGAAATTTTAATCCTGGGCTTCCTACCTTCTATACAAGCCCCTGTATTCTATCTACTGCTAGGCTGCCTGTAGAGGATTGGAATGCATTAATATCATATATATTAAAAAAAAGTTTTATATTTTTTCTCTAATATGTGTGTGTGTTTTTGTGTGTATTAGAGTGGGCAGCTAGGTAGTGTAGTGGATAGAAAGCCAAGCCTGGGAATGATGAATCTTCTTGAGTTCATCTGGCCTCAGACACTTACCAGATGTGTGACCCTGGGCAAGTCACTGAAGCCTCTCTCAGTTTCCTCATCTCTAAAATGATCTAGAGAAAGAAATGACTAACCACTCCCAAAAAAACCCCAAGTGGGATCACAAAGAGTCAGATACGACTGAAAATGACTGAACAGCAAGAAGAAATACATTAGATAAAATGTCTATCTATCTATCTGTCTGTCTGTCTGTCTATCTATCTATCTATATCTAGCTAACTAGCTATGTAAATATCTTTCCAATTCCCCAAAGTTGTGGTAGAGTTATAGGGAGAATTACTGAAAGAGTAGGTTAAAAAAAGAAGCTGTCGGCACTATCTAGCTAGGCATTGGGTAGTGGTTAGGAAGAAGGCAGTCAATCAATCTATAAACTTTCATTGAGCATCTACTATGTACTAGGCACTATGCTAAGCTCCTCTGCTTTTTTGTTAAACTTCAAAGATGGTAACCACTGGTAGGAGCTTAAGGATAGCCTATAGAATGCTAAGTTATCTTATAAGGCACAGGCCTTCTTGACTGTTTCTCACAAATGACATCCCATCTCTCACCTCTGTGCCTTCGCATGGGTTGATTCCCATGCCTGGAATGTACTACTTCTGCCTCTCAGAATCTCTTGTCAAGTCAAGTGAACAAGCATTTATTAAGCATCACTAAGAGCCAAACACAGTGCTGAATGATAGGGGTGCAGCAAAAGACAGCCTGTGCCATCAAAGAGTTCCCAGTCTAACAGGGGAGACAACATGCAAACAGCTATGTACAAACAAGCTATGGGGCAGTCAGGGGTGTGGTGGAGGAAGCACCCAGCCTGGAGTTAGGAAGATCTGAGTTCAAATTTGGCCTTAGACACTTACTAGCCATGTGACCCTGGGCAAGTCCCTTAACTCCTATTTGCCTCAGTTCCTCCTCTGTAAAATGGGGACACATGGAAGAAGGAAATGGCAGACTACTACAGAATCTTTGCCAAGAAAAACCTGTAGACAAAGTCCACATGGGGTCATGTCGAGTTGAACATGCCTGAAAGATTGAATAACAAAAAAGGCAGACGTTTCCCTCTGTCTGTGAAAGGAGAGGCACAGGGTACAGGGCAGAAATGGAGTGGGTTAGGACACAGAAAGATCTCTTGCAGAAAGCAGGATTTTGTTCTTCTTCAAACTTCCCTTCAAGAACACCTTAAAACTGAAGCTTTCCCACATGATCTCTACACACCCCCTCAGTTGCTAGCACCCGAAAAATTTGTATCTACGTATTTATGCACAGGTTTTCTTCCTAATAGAATACAAGCTCCTTGAAGGAAGATAGTTTCATTTTTATCTCTGCATCCTCAGTTTCTGGAAAATGGTAGGTGCTTAATAAATGCTTATTAATTGACTGGCTAGCTTATTGGAAAGATTGATAAATTATTCAAGGCATTTCTTGTCATGCAGGCTCCTGAGCTTTCTGAGAGTTTCTAACGTAAGCTGTCACCTCTAAAATATCCTTCCTAATGAAGCCTATGAGAGATAGGGCAGTGGATTGGGAAATTGGGAGAGTATATAGTAATGTTTCTGGATCAGCTATATTTTTTTCCTAGTCCTGAGCCTGGCCATCATCTTCCCCTTGATTCGGACAAGCTGCCTTAATGGAATTTTATGGAAGGGCTTGCTTAGAGTCATAAAAAAGAGCCTCACAAGATTTGAGGAAAAACAGTTCCATTTGCCTTTGAGGGATGTTAAGCTGCCAGGCTATATTTCCTTTGATTCTTTAAATCACATAGATAAGACTTTGCTCCCTTCTGTGCTACAAAAATCCTGAACCCGAGAGCAATACTTCTGTTCAGGTACCAGCAGAGGGAATAGTGGGGCATGAAGCTATGCTAGTTTCTTGGCTCTATAAACAATAATTTCTACTTTCCCCCACCCCGGTTCCTTTTAGAAAAATCTGAAACAGAAATTGGCACTTTTAAAAAGAAAGAAGACAATCCATGACATGTGACTTTGGAACACTATTTCTATTCTAGTCTTTGACATTTCAGATGCAGAGACTTCTAATCATCCACTACACCCCAACCATGCAGAGGCAGAGACAGAAGACAACCGCACAAAGTGAGCCCACCTCCACTATCCAAATTTTAGTCACTCATTAGACTAAATCAGAATTTGTTCTTGGGCTCCCAGAAGGGAAAAAAAATCTTGAAATGCTGAACTGCCACCCTACGGCACCAGAACTTACCAGCCCAAAGTGCAAAATTCTTTCAGAATGCTTTTAGTACTTTTCAACTTCTTATGAATATGACTCTATGCATTGTAACAGTTTGAAAGGATTCTTCTTCTAGCGTTTTCACTGCTTGGTCCCAAAGCCAAAAAATCTAGTAGAATTCTTCCTAAAAACTTCTAAGATTTAAAGTTATTTCCCTTGCCTAGATAACAATATAACTCCAGATACAATGACAACTGCCTTTCTGCCAAAGTCACACATACTCAGTATAGCTTTTATTCCATTCCCTTTTGCATGTTCCTCTTGCAACAAGCAAAAATATGTTATTGTTATTGTCCTTTGTGCTTGAAGAGGAACAAAATGACATGATGTCAGGGTCAATGTACTGTGTGCCTGTGTAATCTTTTTTTTCTTATTCTTTTGAGGCAATCAGGGCTAAGTGACTTGCCCAGGGTCATACTGCTAACATATGAGGCCATGTTTGAGCTCAGATTCTCCTGACTCCAGGGCCGTTGCTCTATCCACTACACCACCTAGGTGCCCCTGTCTGACTATGGCTGATCAGACCAATTTGATCTCAGAAGGCTCCACCATAGCTCGGGCACAAATAGTCCATAAGAACATTTGGAGTATGGATATCTTTAAATTTGTGGAGCTCACATTTCTTTTGAACTACTTCAATTTTGCTTTGCTAGTAGAGAACAGAGCCTTCTTTCATGTAAGCACACCATGCTGAGTAGTCTCCCATGTCTCACAATGATACCAAAGTTCTTCGGAGACCTTAGGAGTGTCCTTGTATCACTTCTGGCCACCATGTGAGTGCCTGCCTGAGTTCTCCATAAAATAATCTTTTAGGCAAACGTACATTTGGCTTTTGAACAATGTGGCCAGCTCATCGTAGTTGTGCTCTCCACAGTAGAGTTTGAATCCTTGCCAGTTCAGC
Organism: Trichosurus vulpecula; assembly: GCF_011100635.1. Lineage (NCBI taxonomy): Eukaryota > Metazoa > Chordata > Mammalia > Diprotodontia > Phalangeridae > Trichosurus > Trichosurus vulpecula. Next base: position 235,605,608 of record NC_050573.1, on the reverse strand, counting down.
TAGAGACAGGACCTCAGTGTCCAGTACCTTATCTGGCCAGGAGATCTTCAGAATATTCCTAATACAATCCAGATGAAAGTGGTTCAGTTTTCTGGTATGGAGGAATACAACAATGGTGGAATACAACAATGAGGTTGGAATAATGAATCTATAGAACCTCATTTTGGTAGGTGGTCTAATACCTCTTCTCTCCCACACTTTCCTTCAGAGCCTGTTAAGTGCTGAGCTAGCTCTGGCAACATGTGCCTTAACCTCATCATCTATGTGCACTTCTATGTACACTCTTCTCACAACAACCATTTATACACACACACACACACACACACACACACATATGTGTATATCTATATGTATACATATAAAGGGAAAGGAAAAGTAATCTTGACAGGGTTGTACAATTCACTGTTCACTCTTTTTCAGAGCCATATCACATCCATTAAGCTTAAATGGGATAGCACAGCATATTTTCCAAAACCTAAATTTAGCAAGGAAAACACATTTACTTAAGATATTTCCACCAGTCTAGGAGAATCACAGGAGACCACTTGCTCTATAAAATACCTTCATAGCCAAATTGAAACAAAAACAAAAGAAAATAAGAAAATAAGGATTTTACTTACCCCGACTTGCCTATCTCCTTGTACCTTTCAATTCTATTATTTTGTTTGTTTTTACAGTTTAATGATGAAATTTATTAAAATTAATAATTACATTATTAAATTTAATAATTTACAGTTTGGCAATTTAATAATTCATTTCCTTAATCCATTGTAAAACTTAGGTCATATTCCTTTCATTTAAAATGGCCATGGTCATGTTGCCTACTGATGACTTTTTAAAGCCAAAGTAAGTCAGAGCAACATCTGTAACTGGTAGATTCCATTTCTTGTTCAATACCTGAAGACCACATTATAACGGTAAAGGTTTTTTGTTTCCCCTTTCACCCTCCCATCAAATTTTCATCCTTCCTTTGGACTGCCTAACAGTTAATTGCTTTGGTTTCTTTTCCTTCTACTCTCAAAGTAATTAGCAAATAAATTAAGCATATAACTCATCCACAGAATATACCAAATGTCATTTCATACTTACCTAGAATTTCTTATTTAACTTAATGATACAGAATTTTTTCTATACACCTTCTTCTATGCACATGACACTACCCCTAAATAAACATAGCTGCTGTCACAAAGTAACTGCCTGATATTTCCTGAATGAAAATGGCTCAGTTCTACTTGCAAGGTTTGACATATGCCAGCCTTTGTACTTTGGATGCCTACCCCAGCGTCCTTTTCTGCAAGGCTGGCCATAGGAGTGGTGGGCTTGTGGAGGCAACAGGAAACACTTCTGCCACCTGATTCACCATTTAAACTTGGTTCCTTTAGCTTTAGGCTCAGTCCATGGTTCAAATGAATATAGCACTGCAAAGCAGGTCAGTTTCACTTCATTTAGACTTTAGAATAAGGCTGATGGTCCCCAATATGTTCCTTTTGGGAAGAAGTAGTAGACTTCTTGGAGCTAGGTGGCTCTGTGAATAGAGCCCTGGAGTCAGGAACTCCCGAGTTCAAATCCAGCCTCAGACACTCCCTAGCTATGTGACCCTGGGCAAGTCACTTAACCTTTGTTTGCCTTAATCCACTGGAAAAAGAAATGGCAAACCACTCCAGTACCTTTGCCAAGAAAATCCCATGGACAGTGTTGGCATGCTATAGTACATGGGATCATGAGGAGTTGGACATGGCTGACCTGCACTCCTAGAGACTACTAAGAGTGGACGGACCAGGTGAGATAGTTCTCTCCTTAATGAGCTGCGATTTTATGTCATTGGTGGGTGACCGAACCCATAAATCTTCTGTATATTGTCACCTAAACTAATCTGTATGGCTTCTCTGATTGTTCTATTATTTGCTTGCTTTGATCAATATGTTTGCTTGCTGTCCTGACTGTCTTTTATTTAAAAATACATTTTATGGTAAGGGAAGGTAGGCCGAGAGACTAAGTGAACTATTAACTTCTAAGACATGGTGAAAACTATTCCACCCCTTCCCCCCAGCTATCAGGAAAAGTGACTTTTATCCTGAACCCTCCAAAAGAATCATACCTCTGGACTTCAAACATCTTAGACTTCAAAGCCCAATCCTACCCATATCTGCATTACTGAGATAGCAAGTGCTCAAGAAAGAATTTGAACTTAGTTTCCTTTCCTCTAAATGCACTGATCTTTACACTGCACCACAGCAGAGGAAGGTTCTCCAAGGCCCTCAGAGAAAAGGAGGACAGAAGAAGATCGTGATTAGAGAAGAGCTGTGGTTGAATTTGCTGATTGTGACCAAGTATGGAAGAACTAGATATTTCAGCCAGCGGAGAGCCACCTTCACCATCCATCTCTGGTATCACATATGGTTAAGCAGCGAATCCAGAGACAAGAGTGAATGGGTAAGGTATTATATGCTTGTATGAAGGTTCTCTGGGAGAGGGAGGTAATGGCCATAGACTCTGTTGGGTAGCAGTACAGGCTTGAGAAAGAGAGTCTGGCAGTAGGATAGCTAGAACTGAATGGGGATAGAAGGGCAGGAGGTGTACCCCCTCGAGAGGATGGAATTATGTACCTTGACGTTTTGGTATATAGCTTGTAGCCCAGTATCCTCTTGCTAGCACCAGCTCTGAGTCTTATCTATACCCTCAAATTTTGCAAAGCTGATTTTAACAGGTTCAAAGACACCAAAAAGAGGATGTCATGGCCTCAAATTTTATAGGGGAAGTCAACTCAGAAGGTATAAGAAGTTCTCAACAATGAAATTCTAAAGACACAGACAGAATAATTCCAGTGTAGAAGAAAAGAAGAAGTTGTTTAAAGAGAGCAGCATGTACTAGGAACTCACCAACTTGGAAATAAGGGTAGCAAATAGAGTACGAATACAAAAGGGTGGCAGAGGATTGTAAGAGTAGCATCTAGAGTAATAAAATTCAGTATAAACTGATTTTGGTGATGAATGCTAAGGGAAATCAAAAGGTCTTTTTTCAGGCTGTGGAGCATAGTACAGGATTCAAGGTGTTACCTTATTGATAGATGAACAACTTAGTCCTGGAAAGAGTAGAAAAGGAACTTTGGCTTAGTAAATATTTCAAAAATCTATGTGTAAGGTAAACCAAGCCCAGATAGACAGTACAGTGGATAAAATAGCAAGACTAGAGTCAGGAAGACTCATCTTCCTGAGTTAAAATTTAGCCTCACTAGCAGTGTGTCCCTGGGCAAGTCACTTAACACTGTTTGCCTCAGTTTCCTCATCTGGAAAGTGAGCTGAAGAAGGAAATGCCAAACCGCTGCAGCATCTTTGCCAAGAAAACTCCAAATGGGGTCACAAAGAGTCAAACACAACAGAAACAACTTAACAACAAAAATACAGAAAAACAGTTTTTAGATGGAGAAGAGTGGTTCTAGCTAATTCAGTGGAGTAACCCTGTTCTAATACCCTTTTAAGAGTGATCGTAGGGGCAGCTAGCTGGCACAGTGAATAGAGCACTGGCTCTTGACTCAGGAGGACCTGGGTTCAAATTCTGCCTCAGACACTTGACACTTACTAGTGGTATGACCTTGGGCAAGTCACTTAACCCCAATTGCCTTGCCTCCCCCCCTCCAAAAAAAACAGTGATTGTAAATTGAAAGAACTTCATTGGTATAATAACAAAAGAAAAGAGATGTGTCAAGCTAGAGAGCCATGAAGATCAGAAGGGGAGAAGTTCTCAAGAAGTGATTTCATATGTTACAGATGTTCCTGGATAGACCAATGATATTAATGTCTACATTCTAGGGTTGTGAGTTATCCCAAACACATGGATTTTTCTCAGTTATATGTCTCCCTGTCAGGTTTCTCCCCTACAGATGCTAAGTATACTCTTTGGTGGAAGAATGTGAGCCAGATTTATGTGTGGATTATATTTATTATTTCTATAGTGGCTTATATATTGATGTAAGATAATAGAATACAATGACTATTTTCCTTGTTGCTAAGTAAATTATATTTTGTTAAAGATGTGAAAGTGTTATCATTGTGAGGGCTTAGTTTTGTTTAAATAGAAGCACACTGGTGAGGGTTCAACAGCTAAAGTGGTGAGTAAGTAGAATTAATTCCCCCTCAGAAGTGTTACCCCTAGGACCTAAGAGAGTCTCAATGTAATCATGTGTTAAGGGTACTTCTAAGTAGAACTATGTATTCTACTGTGAGGTGAGATCAGAGAGAGTACACCAGTGCAAAGAGTGAAGGAGTAGGTGATGTCCTGTGCCGGGGGAGACCTTTGGGGAGCAAGGTCTAGGCACACCATGAATCTGATATATTGAGAAAAAACAACCTCAAAGAAAAGATAAGACACTGAGCAGGGTGGATGAAATAATGGAAGATAGCAAGAAGGCATTTTTACTTTGCTTCTGTTTTCTCTTTAAAAGAAAATTATCTTGGAGGTGGAAAGGAGAGTACAAAACTTGCTAAAGGGAAGTTGAAACCTATGAAAAACAAGGCAATAAAAAAGGGAGCACCTTGGTACCCTTGATGAAATCAAGTTATTGGAACTGGAAGAATTCTATTCCAGATGGATGTGATTGCTGATTCGACGCCAATTACTTTTGCAAGATTCTGGAGACCAGGAGAATTGCTACTAAACTAAAGATGGAAAGCTGTTTTCCCAACTTTCCAAAAAGGGAAAAAAAGGACACCTGCAAACGATAAACTAGGGAGCTTGATTTGGCTCTTGGAAAAATTCAAGAAACTCTTTATATTATAGTTTCCGAACACGTGGAAAAGGAAGTCATGATTAAAAGAACCAGCATGAATTCTTCAAGAACAGGGCATACCAGAATGACCTTATTTCCTTTTCTTTCATGGTTACTAAATTTCATTTAAAAAATTGACAAAACATCTAACATTATCATTGGGAATAATAAGGAGATGATAGGAGTTAGGTGAATTTAGAATTGGTAGTCAAGTTGTGTTTCCATGTCAACTTATAGGGAGATCTCTATAGGAACAATCCAAGGATCTGTGCTCTCTACCATATTTAACAATCACTTGAATAAAGGCAGAAATGGAATGTTTATTGAATTTTTATAGACAATAGTAATATATAGTCTGACAGGACTTCTGTAATATTTGTAACATTATCACATTTCAGCATCATAACATCCATGTGAGGAAGGTGTTACAATTACTATTATTCTCATTTTAGCACTAAGAAATCTGGGACCCCGAAAAGATAAATGACTTGTCCACGGTCAATTCAAGAAAAGAAATACTTATTAAATGTTTATTATTGCTGTGCACAATGCTACGTGTTGGCATTTCAAAGAAAGGGAAGGCCATACACAAACTAGTGAGAGACAAGAGTTCAGACCACCAATGCCAACTGCCTCAATCTGAGATCAAAGGTATATGGACAAAGACAGGATTGGCACAGAAGGACATAATGCCTATAAATCTAGAGATGACAGCTCCTGATATTCTGCTCTGGTAAGAACATACCTTATATAGAACATAACTGAACCAGCACTGGGTTCAGTTTTAGGCTCATAATTACAGCAAAGACTCTGCTAAGCTGGATATGACACAGAAGAGTGCAATTAAGATGGCAAAAGACCTTCAGTTGATTCCATTTGTGTCTGTTTGTCCTTTGTTCTTGAAGAGGATCATGACATCAGGGAGATGATGACATGACTTGCACTTGACTTTGATTTGAGTGAGGAAGGGCTGTGCAATGTTGCCAGCCTCACTTTCCCCTCCAGAGCCACCTGGGTCCAGTAGCCTGATATTCATCAGGATGACTGGATATTGCCCAGGATGCATTGGGAGACCCTGGCCCTTTTAGGCTAAGGTCTTTTCAGGTTTTCACTTTGAGTGAGGTAATGCCCATTCAGTGAATAGACCTCTTTAAGAAGTGAATTTTGGGGAGGCAATCCAAGTTAAGTGACTTGTCCAAGGTCACACAGCTAGTAAGTGTCAAGTATCTGAAGCCACATTTGAACTCAGATCCTCCTGACTCCAGGGCCAATGCTCTATCCACTGCACCACCTAGCTAACCTAGTCCTCATTCCATTTGAAGATGGGTTTAAGGAAGCTCGGATGTTTATCCAGGAGAAAAGAAAACAAAGAGGAGCATGACAATGTTCTTCAGATATTTGAAGGGATGTCATGTGAAAGAGGGATTAGATTTACTTTGCCTGGTCCTGGAGGGAAGAACTAGGTGCAATAAGTGGACACTGCAATGATGCAGATTTGCAATCTATGTAGAGAAAACCCCAAACTGAAACCTTCTATGTAGCTAGAACAATTCAAAAGTGCATGGTGCTGCCTTGGGAAGTTCCTGTTCGTCGAGGGGTCTTTGAGCAAAGTGGGCTCATTGCTAGTGAGAAAGGACCCTTGGTCAGCTACCAGTTTTATGAGAGGGCCTCTGATTTTTTTTTCCATCTTGAAGACACTATGATTCTTTTACTCAATTTCTACTCTGTATTTAATTCTGATTAAAAAGAAAATTCTGGAAGGTCTGGTGAAATGGAAATGATGGAAACCTGGGAGGAAAATGACTGTTTCATTTTAGATTTCTGACACTGTGTGAAATAACGTGCCTGTCCCTCAGTTTTTTCATCTGTAAAATGGGGATAACTATAGCTGCAATATTCACAAAACTTTTATAAATTGCTTTTCAAACCTTAGAGTACTATATTGTTTGTTAGTTGTTGCTGTTGTTATTATTATTCCTGTCCTCACAACAACCCTTCTGGGTGGCTGAGGGCATCATTATCCCAATTTACTAGATAGGGAAATTGAAGTTCAGAGAACTTAATTAAGTGGTTGAAGGCCATGCTACTACTTAGCAGAACCATAACTAGAAGCAAGGGTGCCTGAAAACCAGGGCATGCTCTCTTGTTCCACATCTCTGCTACCTCATGTATCCAGAAAGAAATCAACTCATACGGAAGGATCTGGATCATTATTGGAAAGATCATTTTTCGAATACTACTGCAATTTAGAAACACCAATAGCAAACTGTGCTTTCAATGAGATTTCCTAGGAAATGAGCCATCATTTGTCTATAGAAATGTTTTCACTTAGGGAAATGCATGATACACACCCATTCTTTATTTGATTTAATGGCTCTGAATTTTAAGTGTTTCCTTGAGGTAAAAAGGCTATTTAAAAAAAGGGGTGGGTGGGTGGAGGAATTCATTGAATAGCATGTTTGTATGTGTGGGGTGAGGGGAGACTGGACGAATTTTTAAAAATTAATGATAGCTTATCCTTTAACTGAAGGATTCTTTCAAACATATTCATTCCAGTGAAAAAGCATGTTTACCAAGACTGTAAATTAATGACACGTAATTATAATAATACTATTTATCAAGAGACCTTTAAACAGTCATGTCTTTGGAGAAGAATGACAAAATGAGACTACTAGTTTTTCTGGCATTTATCTTAACAATTGTCAAAAAACCTTCAAAATGCCACTAATCATTATCAAACTTCCCAATGAAATTGTTACAGGTTATCATATAACATCATTATTGGATGAATAGCCAGGGGAGATTCTTGTCTTCATTGTGAAAGGAACACTCAAACAATAAAGGTCAGGTATTTAATCCAGGCCAGGACAGAAAACCAATATGAAAAACCTATGAGTGAATCACATATCATGCTCAAATTTTCATAACCATTGCATACAGCTTAATTTTGTGGGTGAATCACTGAAAGTTCCAAGTGTTGAAAATCAAATCTGATTTGTAAATCTAGCACTAGCACGAGGATGAGGGAGACACTACGTCTCCAAACAAGGGACAAGGTAATCCTGGGATTGTATTCTAAGTAAGATGGATACAACTGAGACAGCTTAGGGTAGTGGACAGAGTGACCATGGTGACAAGAAGACCTGGGTGCAAGGCCTTCATCTGACATATACTAGCTGTATTAACCTGGACAAGTCATTTCATTTCTTAGTGTCCCAGACGACTATAAGACATATAACTAGGACCATGGGATTTAACTGGCATAAGGAACTTCCAGATGAAGAAATTCTCTTCACAACTTTTATGGCCTTTGAGAGTTGCTTAAAGCAGGGTTTCTTATGATACCTTTTCCTGTTTTGCAGCATTATATGGCCTGAGGGCACGTGCAGTGCAAAGTGCTCATGTTTTGTGCTCAGAAACAAGGCTGCAGTGAAGTTGCATGTGTAACATGGGCAAACACTGCCAGAAACACCTTGGATTCATTATGTGTTTGATTTTTTAATTAATTTTTGGTTGTTGCATGTTCAGAAAACTTTTACTGTTGCCAAATTTTTCAAGACCCCATAAAGGGTCTCAACTCACAGTTTAAGAAGTGTTGGAGAGCACAGAGAGGTTAAGTGACTTTCTTAGGGTCATATAGATAACATGTGTCAGAGGTAGGATTTGCACCCAAGTCTTCCAAGTTCTAAGGACAGTTCTGTATCTATCATTTCACATTGCTTTTCTGAGTTTCATATATGGATAAATATTACACACATACACGCATATATATGAGATATATTACAATATAATAAAACACAAAACAATAATAACACAATATAAATGTATTAGGGAGGTATAAAAGAAAGTGAAAGCCAATTTAAATCAATAAAAACTTACTAAAGGCTACCATGGGAAAGATTCAGTGTTGGTCAATGGATTGGATTGGAATAATGACTAATTATATTAGAGAGGTTAAAAACTGTTTGAGACTACAAGTTATTGATGAGTTGCTAAGATGATGTGTGGAATAAGTTTCTAAACCAGAATTTCTTTCAAAATCTCTTCCCCATTCCCTTATCCTCAATAACACTAAAGGAAGAAAAGGGAAAGAAAAGAGGAATGAGGACAGTTTGGTTGGGTTACTTTTGGTTGTTTCCAAAAGGATTAGGTCACATCCCCAGTCTTCCAGCCCAAAGACAAATAGGCATATTAGAGAGGGAACAGATCTCAGAGATTACCTAATCCAACCTTTCCTCCAATCCCCCACTATTTTAAAGAGAAGGAAACTAAGTTCCAAACATATGAAATGATGTACCTAGAGTGACACAATCAGATAATGGCAAAACTGGGAGAAGAACCCAGGTTGGCTGACTCTCCTTCAACTGAACTGAAGTTAATTTAATTTAACCTGAATTTATTTAGTCCTTGCAGTCTGGAAACCACTCTTTGGTACCTGGATGGGGAGTGATGGAAGACTTAAGTAAACTTAAGTTCCTGAGTACAAAGGGCTTAAAGTCTAGTTGGAGAGAGGCGGTAAGACACGTACATTGATAACTATAATTCATAATAATACAAGTGAGATTTGATCCAATCCAACAAGTATTTATTAAATGCCTACTATGTACGAGAAGGTACCATGAATTGGATTTGATTGGAATAATAGATGATAAGTATATTAATAAAAATAAGATATAGTTTGAGATGAGCTTTACACAAACTATCTTATTTGGTTGTAACAACAATGCTACTTGCAGCTGCTGTGGAGGTGTAAGACCAACAACACCAGCATACAGGAGGGCTGCTAGCACAGGTTCTTTGATCTGCTTTTCTAATGAAAGCAACTTTAAGGGATTAAAAATCTTACTTTAATTAAACATTCATATATCATTCACTTAGTTCAGGGGAAAAAGTCAGCACCCTGAACTTCAGAGACAACACAAACAGAAATTACAAGCAGAAATTATATAAACAGAGCAAATAACACAAATCAACAGTTAAACTTCTAGCCCTCTGACCAAGACAATACATACATAGTTACCAGAGAAAGAAGCACTAACATCTGTGTTTTCAAAGCTGGGGGTGGGGCTCCTTAATGGCTACCCAGAGTCTTGTCTGGCCAAATCACACAAACTCTCTTCCAATGAGGGAAACCCAAAGTAAAATGCTAACCTCAGAATATATATACACTTCTTCAGTGTCAGCCCACAGAGGGTGTCACAACCATGTGACTCAAGCTCATGTGACTTAGGCTTTCTTGTGATTTAAGCAGGTCATCAGAGACTCTTGATTCAAACAAAGGCAAGGCTCAGTGAAAGGCAATTGGTTACCTTAGTTAGTGCTGGGAAGTGCTCCAAAAAGGAAAAACAGCAAAAAGTCCCACCCTGCTTGCCACCACATGGGTGTTTACAATAATTTGGTGGGGTAGGTGCTATTATTATTCTCATTTACATATTAGTAACCTGAGATTGGAAGAGATTAAGTGAATTGTCCTAGGTTATACTGTTAGTAAATATTTTGGACAGGATTTGAACTCGGGCCTTTTTGACTACAATCTTTTTGCTCCATCCGCCAGACTATCCAGGTAGTCTAGCTGACTCATAAGGCATGTATTACAGAGCAACAGCAGCAACAGTAGTTGACATTCATATAGCACCTGGTGTGTGCCAGCCCCTGTGCTAAACACTTTACCAAAAGTTTCTTAGTTGATCCTCACAACCACTCTGGGTACAGGTGCCATCATCCCTGTTTTACAGGTGAGGAAAGTGAAACAAGCATCAGTTAAGTGACTTAAGCAGGGTTACACTATAAGAGAAAGTGAGCTTTAGTCCAACACAACAAATATTTATTAAGTCTTAAATATGCATGGTCAGTGAGAGAATGCTTTTCTTGAATTTGCATACTTGGTACAAGGATTTTGTTGTTTTTGTTTTTGTTTGTCCAATGGGATGGGCAGGGGAGGTACAAGCCAGTGTGAGGTCCAAATGGGACAAGGCACATAAGGAAAAACCTCATGGAGGAAGTGGCCTTTGAGTTTGGAGTATGAGTAAGGGTAGAGGAGGGCGGGGTAGGGTATTCTAGGCATAAGGATGGCTCGAGGAAAGGCACAGAGGTAGGAATATGTAGGGCATGTTCAGAGGAGAGACAGTAGTTCAGTTTGGTTGATGCATAAAGTGCAACTTTTTTAAGGTATTTGAACTTGGCTTCAGTACAACTGTAGTTACTACACCCGAGCTTCTGTAATTCTTGAATTTTAAACTCTTTGAATGTGAGGAAGAAAAATTTGAATGTTCAGAGTCTTTATTGTGGGCCATGCACCATGTTAAGTGCTGGGAGATACAAACACAAATCTGAAGGTAGTTCCTGCCCTCAAAGAGTTTACATTCTAACAGAGGAAGGCAACACATAGACAAGTAGCGGCCAGAAAGGTATGTTTTGGCCAGGGAAATCACAGGGTGGTGAGTGGAGTAACAGATAAAGGGACCATTTGTCCTTTCCCAGAATAGAAGTGATGAATTTATGACAGTTCTAAGAACTAGAGGAGCCATGAATCAGGAGCTAGGGAGGGAGGTCCTAGCGTGAAGATGGCCAAAGAGTGGCAGCAGATTGAGTCTGGGCTAGAGTACAAATGGGGAACTGTCACCGTCAGAAGTTCAGGGCCCAGGGCTTCCAAGATGAGTGCTTTAGTATTAGTTTGAGATGGAAGCTGGAAGGCTGGAGGACAGAAAGATGATGGCTGGGGAAAAGCCAAGACTTGGCAACTGAATTTAGCAGGCAGATGTATGATAATCCAACAATGGAGATAGGGAGACATATAGGAAGAGAAGCAAGACAGAGCATTAGTAAGAAGTCGAAGGTGATATGATTATTCTGTTAAAAGGGTAGCAGCCATCTCAATAAAATGAGAAGATGTCAAATAAATCTTTTCTATCGTCATTTTTTTCATCTGATGTCATGATCCTGATTACCCTTGATGTTCCCCTCAATTCTCTCTGCCTATCCGGTAGCCTAAGTAGCTTTAGGATATATTGAATTTGTCATGAAAATGGGCCAGACAAGTAGAGAGGTCCTATAAGCAGATGGAAATGTGAGACTGGAATCCAGAGAAAAAAGTCATGACTACGTATAGACTGTGGAGTCATCTGAATAGAGATGGCAATTGGAATCATGTAAATAAATGAGCTCTCTAACATACAATGCAGAGAGAGAAGAGGGTAAAGGATAGACCTTTTGGGAATGCCCACCTTTAAGGGTCAAGAAGAGTATGAACTCTCCACAAAGGAGATAGAGGAGTGAGTGGAGATATAAAGAGTAGCTAGATGGAAAGATATAGGGTAGCTAGATGGAGTAGCGGATGGAGTACATGACCTGGAGTCAGGAAAACCTGAGTTCAAATCCAGCCTCAGACATTTACTAGCTGTGTGACCCTGGACAAGTCACTTAACCTTATTTGCCTCAGTTTCCATATCTGTACAATGAGCTGGAGAAGGAAAAGGCAAAGCACTCCAGTATCTTTTCCAAGGAAATCCCCGAATGGGGTCAGGAAGAGTTGGATGCCACCAAATGAACAACAACAAAAAAGAAATAAAAGGAGGATCTGCTGACTCTGGTGTCAAGCAAAGAGAAAGGAAGTATGTGATCAGAAGTCCTCAGGATAAAATGCATAAGAGAAGTAAAGGAGGATCTGGACTGAAAAAAGCATTTGAGGACTCAGTTACTCTGAATGAACAATTGTAGGTGGAGGGAGGGCAGGGCAGATGGAAAGGGGTTGGGAGAATCAAACCACATCTGTGTTTGGGGTGGGTAAGGGGATTTCTAGATACTGGAGAATTCACTGAGCAGACTTTCTTTCTACACTAGTGAGCAAGCTAAAACAGTGAATTTTACCAGATGATTCTCCTCGTACTTTGGCTATTTAGCTTCATAATGCGTGTGCCCCACCCTTGGAAGGCTGTAAATCTCAGGGGCATCACAAGCTTCCCACCAGAGACCGGAGTTTATTTATGTGGTTCCCACTGACTTAGTGTTTCTTTTTGGTGGTTCTCTCCCCGAGTAGTTCCCCTTTTTAAAGGCCAAATCCAAGTTGCAATTCAGGTATCATCTTTGTCCATTAAAAAAAAAAAATTCAAGGACCAAGGGTTCTTACTTAGGGTGAGGCAGAAGTGTCAGTACTGGTAATGTTTCAGTGATAAAATCCATCCCCAAGTTTAGTTTTTTGATAAAATATTAATTTGTCTGGCCCTGGGTAGAGATCTTCACCCAAGTTACCCTTATTAATAGGAAGTTAACTTTGACAAAAATTAGCAAGCTCATCAATACATTTTATTTCATTAAAGAGACCTTGAAAAATTCAGGCTGGTGTTAAAGACTTCTACTGGGTATACTTTCTATAAGTGAATTCTGGAATCTTAGACTTGACTTAAAACCCATTTTGTGAAATCCATTGCTGGCTCATGAATATTTTCTACAATGTCACCAGCAAGTAATTGTTCAGCCTCTACTCTAAGACTTCTTGTGATGGTGAATTCAACACTTCCCAAGCAAATCCATTCTACTTGTGGAAAGCCTTAATTATTAACTAATTTTTCCTGTAGTCATGGGGCTGCCTCACTGAAACTTCCAGATATCAGTCCTAGCTCTCACAAAAAAAGCTAATCTCTTTCACATGAAAGTCCTCGAAATTCTTGAAGAGAGTGATCATCTTTGCCTATGCCCAAACATGTTTTTTTTTTCCTGTAGGCTAAACATTCCTAGTTCTTTCAATTAGATTTTAGATGGCATGATCATCCTGGTCACTTTTCTTTGGGTACTGAAAATGGGAACTGTTTCCTGTATCCTACGCTAAGCTTCTATAAGGTTCCTGTCTAGCAGGAACCAAACAAAACAAATCATGGCCATGGCCAATCTAAGCTCTTTTTTTGGGGGAGGTAGGCAATGCGAGCACATGGCCAAGGTGGGTGACACAGTTATAGCTTCTAATACACAAATCCTACAGAGTAAAACAATGGTTAAAAAAGAGTCATGTGCTTAAGATTTGGCCAGTCTTCCTATTATTGAGGTAAACGGGTCTTATACTAGTTTGGAAGGGCAGGGGTAGCAATAGAGATCTCATAAGAACAGAAATCTATTTGCCCTAGACTATAAAATGAGAAAATGCTTTAAAAAGGCAGTCAATATTGTCAAATATTGCACAAAAAATGAAACACATACTGTTTCAGAGATTTTTTTGAAACATTTCCTTAATTATTTTTAAATAAAAAATTCTTGGTTCTGCTTTGATAGTGTGAAGGAATGGAAAAATGGAGACTTATTTTTAACCACACTATTTACAGTGTTCAAAAGTTGACTTTTTTTTTTCCTGGAGGCTCGTCTATTCTATTATTAAGCATTCTCCTGTTTCTTAAATTTGGATTCAGATATAGCTTCTTCCTCTGTCTGAATGCATGATGTGCCAGAGAACTGTTGTATAACCTCACAGGAACATGCCATTACTATAACAGTGCTTACATGTAGTGTTGAAACAGATAATTTTATATTTAAAGTCATACTCAAAGCAAATATACATCAAAGTAACTTTGGAGAAAGAAATTATATTCATTCATAGCCCAGAAAGCAAGAATAAGATCCCTTCCAAAAGTAACTACAGATTAAGAATGCATTTTTAGTCAAGGGTAAATGGAAATATTCCATTGAAAATATCAAATGGAAAATAACCAGAACCCAAAGAAGACAAATTTAATTTTATCAACCCAACTTTGTTTTTCAGAATTTTTATGACAGTGTTCTTTCAGTCTCACTTTAAACAATACATATTTGCATATTAAGTCTTTTATAATTTTACCCATATGCACCCAGAATATTATCATACCAACTAAAAATTCTAGGAGCACCTGCTGCTTCAGAAGCTGGAAGTAGAATAGGAAAAATATATCTATAGATCTACCTACATTTCTATATATGTATATCTATCTATCTATCTATCTATCTATCTATCTAATTTCTTTAAGGATTCATAGTGTTATCCATTAGGATTCTTTCTTCACTGACATTTACTCATTACTAAATAGATCCACCAGTTGCAATGGACAAAAATGCATTCGCTGGTGTCCATCCTTCAAGTGACAAACATCTCCAAACAGCCATATTAGTCCTCAGACAACAGAATACAGTTTTCCTTCACCCTGCTTATACTTAGGATTATAGGATTATAGATTTTAGAACTGATATGGATTTTATTTTTATTTTATTTTAATTTTTTAGGAGGGGGGTAGGCGGGGCAATTGGGGTTAAGTGACTTGCCCAAGGTCACACAGCCAGTAAGTGTTTCAAGTATCTGAGGCTGGATTTGAACTCAAGTCCTCCTGACTCCAGGGCCGGTGCTCTACTCACTGCACCACCTAGCTGCCCCAACTGATAAGGATTTTTAGAGACCATTAAGTCCAATCTCATCATTTGACACATGAGGAAAATGAGACTCAAAAAGTTAAACAGAGTTACTCAGATTCACACAGGCAGGAGTCATCAGAGGCAGTATTTGAACCCAGGTCCTCTGACTTCAAACCAGTGCTCTTTCCACCTCATCACACTGTTTCTTAGAGCTTGATTCTATTGTTCAAGATCCCAGGATCACCTATACACAAGGAAGAATTCTTACACAATTCCTCACAGATACATACATACACATATAGATATCTATAGACAACCATGCTTACAGATATACACACATATTTATGGCTACCCTGGCTACAGTAAGGGGGATGCACTAGGTTCTGAAAGTTCTGTGGTAGACATAATCCTACCTACTATAATCCCATCTTTCGTGATATTGGATTACTTCATGCATTGAAAAGTACTAACAATAAATGTAGCCCAGTGGCTTACATACCAGAGATGCCTACCCCCTTCTGAACCTCTTTGTTATCATTCCTATACAATACTGACTATTCCAGAATACAAGATGATGAAGCATGACACCAATTTTCTGGCAGAGAGGTGATGAACTCAGGGCATAGAATGATGTATACATATATATTATATATATTTATATGTATGTATATATATATATATATACACATATACACACACATATATACATATACATATATATGGAAGACATGGTCAATGAGAGAGTTTACTTTTCTTGAATTTGCATATTTGTTACAAGGACTTTTGTTTTTCTGCTGGGGTGAGCACAAGAAGGGAGAAAATAGATTTCTTCTCATTAAAATAGAAAATTTGATTAAAAAACAAAAAAAAATGAAGGGCAAAGAGAGAAAGTAAAAAAAGGTAAAGAAAGGAGAAGGGTAAGGAAAGGAAAGAAAAGGAGTTTTAGTCTTGACAGGATCTTCTGAACATTTTATGTGTACCCAACTCTGATTTGACTGGTTTTCAAAAATCAAAAAGAAAACCAAGTTTTCATAGCTTCCAATTATTGAGGACAGCTTTTCCTTCTTTCCCTTCAGCATACTGGAAGTCCTTTTTTTGGGGGGGGTTGCAAAAGTCTCTGATATAGTAGTATGTGAATGAAGCTTGAAAAGTTTACTCACTAGTATCTGTGAAACAACAAAAAATGCCAATTAGTAACAAATGCAAAAGGGGCACCAATATACTAACACAGTCACTGAAAATCAGAGTGTTAACGGCTTTTCAGTGGATTTTCTATAATGGATAATTGAATCTCTGTAAAGAAAGCATATTTGCTACAGAGAAGGAAAACATAGAAATTAAAATATAAGTTGGCATTGTTATTTTTTCTAACAATACTAAGTTAACACTTGAAGAAAGTGGATTCTGAAAGAGGGAGTTTCCAAGTTACATATGCTAGGTACAGCAGGGGCTGTGATCAGTTTTCATGTACAATTTTTTTTTTTACCTTAGGCATTCAACAGCAATCATTCATTCAGAAAGAACAGAAACATGCCACAGAGCAAATTCATTCTGCATGGGGAAAGACTGTTTAAAATAGGTTCATGTGTCAAAGTAAATCAACGGAGAAGTTTTTTCAAAAGCCCTCTGAATTTCATATGCACCTTATTTTTTTTAACGGGGTTTTTCCTTCCTTTTGTTAGCTACATAATATTTCCCCAAGTACAGGGCTAAATTCAGTAACAGCATTCTATATCTTTGTTGAGTAGAGGCAATTATGCATCTCTGGTAACTGTAGATTTCACACATTAAAAATATGATTATAGTACTTACCATTTTTATGTCACTCCCTATTTTATAAGTGCTTTACACCCGCCTCCAATGATTCAAGTATGTAGAAAAAGAAAGCCTGATAGGTGGGAGATAACTTTAGCGGCTGAGTCTTTGAAAAGATAAGCCAGTCTGAAAAAGTTGAGTGGGATGTAGGAAAGCAGGATGTGGGAAAATGTTATCAGCAGACCCTGTCCAATTTAATTGGCACAGCATCCTCTGGAGCAAAGAAAAAAGAAACTGTGTGGTAGAGGTGAAGAAAATGACATGGAGGTTAAATGAATTCCAAGAGTACAGAGATTTTCAGTGAACAGGAGATCTTTGGCCTGACTTACAGTGTAATATGCCGGCAGCTAGGTGGTGAAGTGAATAGAGAGGGCCTGGAGTCAGTAAGACCTGAGTTCAAATCCATCCTCAAACACTCACTAGCTGTGTCACCTTAGGCGAGCCTCTTAGCCCTGTCTGCCTCAGTTTCCCCATCTGTAAAATGAGCTGGAAAAGGAAATAATAAACCACTCCAGTATCTCTGCCAAGAAAACCCCCGATGGGGTCAACAAAGAGTCAGATATCCTTGGGAGAAGTGGAGATCTACCTTGGGAAGCGACCCAAGATTAAGAGAGGTTAAACAAACATTACAGAAGAACATACGCTGGCTCTGGAGGTAGAAGATCCAGATTCAAATCATATTTCTGGAGCTTATTTCCTTGATGACCTTGGTCAAGTCACTTACCCTCAATGGATCTCAGTTTCCTCTTCCATGCAATATAGGGACAGGAAACTGAGACTGATATCACAAGTGTCATTCCCTCTACCAACTTCCTGTTTTTTCCAACATTTGATACCAATGCATATTTGGTCTTTTTCAATCTAGATATGATTGTTGTAAGGGACCTAATGATTTTCTCTTTTAAAATGCAAACATGACTACTCTTTGATGCCATTTTCAAATAGGATTATCTGAACTCTGCTATAGTTGTGGAATATTAAATTAGTGCCTCTATTTCATGTGCTGCACATAAGGAGCACACGAAATCCCTTTGACCATCCCTTTACTTTCCCTGCCCTGCCTGAGGGTATCACATATATTCTTTTTATGTGTGTGGGTGTTGACTGAACCTCAGTCATATAGTAAACATCTAATATTTAAAATTCAAAATCCTCCACAATCTGGCTTTTTTCTAGCTTTCTAGCATTTCTTCATAATACTATCTGTCATACAATCAACACCAGGGGTGGGGAACCTGTGGCCTAAGTTGTTTGGATTCAAAGGACTGCACTTGAAGACCTAGAGGGCCTCAGGTGGCCTCAAGGCCGCAGGTTCCCCACTCGTGCTCCATACTTCATTCTCTGAGCACATTCTTTCCTTTCATGGACCTAGATCTTACCTCATGCCATTCCTTGAAAATGGAAAAATTTTCCTACCTTCTTCATCTCAACATTCAGCTTGAAAGCCATCTCTTCCACAAAGCTTTCCCCCATCCATCCATCAAGTTATCATCCTTAAATGAGTTTAAGATCCAAAATCTGAACTCATGGCACACTGCTTGTGTTTTTCTTATGTATCTATATTCTAATCATATTATAATCATTTGTATATATGTGTAGTCATTCATTGAGTTCTTTGAAAGCAGAGGCTATGTCGTCTTTGTATTTCCCAAAGTACTAGTCACAGAAGCATATACATTATAACATGTAATAACTGTTGAATGAATGAATGAGTTGATTAATGCAGGCTAGTTCCTAAAGTCTGGACACATAGGCAAAAATATATATTTTCAAGAAATGAAATGAATGAAATTTTCAACATTTTATTTAATTGGAATATTAACAAATAACATCTTCAATATGATTTCCATCATTTGTGATACAAAGGTTGATGTGCTTTGCAAGATTCGCTTGAACTTGATGCAATAACTCCACATTTCCTATGTGTCCAGACTTTAGGAACACCCTGTATATTTGAGAGAATGGAAGATAAGTTTCCCCATTAGACTGGACCAAAGGATGAGGTGGAAATAATTACATTTTCATAGATTAAAAGCTCTAAAGAATCTTAGGGGTCATTGAGTTCACCAACCTAATTTTAAAGATAGGAAAACAGATCCAGAGAATATAAGTGACTTGTTCAAAATCACAGTTATTAAATAACAGTGTCCGCACTTGAATGCAGGGCCCTCTGACTTCAATTCCACTGCTTTCTCTATACCAATCTATCTTCCCCTGAGTTATTAAAGCTAGGAGCAGCTAGGTGGTGTGGTGGACAGAGAACTGGACTTAGAAGACCTGAGTTCAAATTCTGCCTTAGAGTGTAGCTGTGTGACACTTGGCAAGTCATTTAACCTCTGTTTGCTTCAGATTCCACATCTTTAAAATGATGAGAATCATAGCCCCTACTTTTCAGGGTAGTTGCGAGGATCAAATGAAATATTTACACAGCCCTTTGCAAAATTTAAAGTGCTATATCAAAATTATTATTATCATTATTATTTTTATAGTTATTAAGCTGGAGGGTTCATTTTGGTCCCTTGAATGTGAAAAGTAGGATATAATTAGTACAATGTATTGTTTTCATGGCCTTGAAAACAAAACCTTGGTTTTCAGCAAACCACTACAATTTGCAAAAAAATAAGACAGACTGATACCACTGTCGGCGACGGTAAAATCCTTGGGATTTGTGCCTATAGCCTGATTTTGAATCATCCTACTGATCCACAAGTCATAAAGTATTTGCAAATTAGTGCTGTTTCTGATCCATATTGCAAACTGAAAACCCTATGCTTCAGCTGTGCCGGAAACACTTTGGGAATACGGGGCTTCTTATGCTATGTGGGAACTGATTGTGTCAGACATCTGTGGGGCAACAGAAACCTAATCAGATTGTGGAGCTGACTTGCCACATTCTAGAATCTAGATCTGTGTACAACTATTAGAATAGAAATCATGCTAATGAGGCTTTATCTGTGTTCATTGTTGTCATGCCGACATGGCATTTGACCTGGTCTATCTCAACTTGTGAGAAAATGTGACTGCCTGTATGTGACCAATGAGTAATGACATATGTTATATACTGCTTGCTGGACTTATTCAAAATTGGAAAAATATTAATTATTCTCTGAAAAAGAACAATCTGCGTGGTCACTATAATGTAGGCATACCTAAGAAATACAAGGGTTGAAGGAATTAATAATAGCCTACCTTGGTGGTACAAGTTTACTACTTAAGAACACTTGAAAATAAGAGGTGAATATTTGGCTAACCTAACCTATTTTTTTTTATCTTCAGAGATTGAGTTAGAAACATGAAGACACTAGTAAAAATGAGTAATTTTAAAGCTAGGAGAAATACACTAGGAACTGAAATAAAACAGTGTGGCAAAGCAAAAAGTCAAAGAACTTGACAAAATAAGTTAGACTTTAAAAAGTGCCTTTTTTAAAAAAAAAACTCTTATGTGACTTTGATTTCAGCACATTTGGGTAGAAAGAGAGGCAGTCTTTTCTGAGATAATGAGAGGCCAAGTTGGATAGTCAAGCTAGAGCACTTTAAATTAAATTTTGAAGCACATATGTTCCCAGCACAGAAAGCCACACAGGGGTATAATGTTACCAATGAGGATAAGCCTTTAGAGAAATTGTATTTAAACAACAACCAAGAAGTAGATTGAAAAGTTACTGGGGCTCAAATAACAAAGTAAAAGCAGGATGACACAATTTAGGTAATTAACTAAAATTAATTACTCTTTTTATAACTCAAACCTGGATCATTGATCAAGCCCTCAAGCCTTATAATTTCCCTTCTTGTTTTGCCCTCCTTGATTAATGTGGAGACATTTCCAGAGAGCCTCTTTTAATTTTTTCATTAAATTTCATTATTTTCAGCTAACAAAAATGGTTTACTCTACTCCCACTTCCCTCACCATTTAAAACAAGGAAAACAAAAACAAAATCTTTGTGACCCATATGCATAGTCAAGTAAAACAAATTTCTATAATGGTCATATCCAAAATATGCCTTACTCTGTACCTTTACTCTATCCCCCTCTGTTAAGAGGTAGGTAGCAAGCATGCTTCATCATCAGTCCTTTGGAATCATGGATATTCACTGTGTTGATCATAATTCTTATGGCTTTCAAAGTTGTGTGTTTTCACAATGTTATTACTACTGTATAAATTGCTCTCCTGATTTTGGTTTCTTCACTCTCAGTCAAATCATAGAAATCTTCCTGGGTCTTTCTGACACCATCACCTTCATAATTTTTTATAGCACAATGGGATTCCATTACATTTATATATGATTATTTGTTTAGCCATTCCCCAATTCACAGTTAGTTATTTACCACCGCAAAAATATAAGTATTTGTACTTTTCTTCTTATTTGATTTCTTTGGTATGTTGACCAAATAGTGATATCACAGGGTCAGAAGGTATTCACAGTTTAGTTTGGAGGGAAGAGTTCCAAACTGCTTTCCAGATAGGTTATACCAATTCAAAACCTTACCAATTGAATTCTCTTTTCAACATTTGTCATTTTCCTTTTTTGTCAATTTTGCCAGTCTGATGTGTATGAGGTAGAATGTCAAAGCTGCTTTAATTTGAACTTTTCTAATTATTAGTGATTTGGAGCATTTTTCATATGGCTTTTGATAAGTTGGATTTCTTCCCTAGAAAACTTTCTGTTCCTATCCTCTATTTGTCAACAGGGGAATCTTGTGGTCTTGTTCATTTGAATCAGTTTATTTTATATCTTGGAAATGAGAACCTTATTGGTATAATTTCATGCAAAAATTTCTCCCAGTTACCTGTTTCCTTTCTAATTTTAGCTGCATTAGTGTGTGTGTGTGTATGTGTGTGTGTGTAAAGTCCTTTTAATTTTATGTAATCAGAATTGTCCATTATTATCTTGTGTTCCTTTCTATCTCTTCTTTGGCTAAGAACTATTCCCTTATTCATAAATCCAAAAGATAATGCCTTCCTTGCTCTTCTACTTTGTTTATGATGTCATCTTAAAGTCCTAAGGCATGTAATCATTTGAAGCTTATCTTGGAATGCAGTGTGCGATATTGGTGTATACTTAGTTTTTTCTAGACTGCTGCCCAGTTTTTTTCAGCTATTGTTGAAGAGTAAGTACCCCCAAATCTCTGCTCTTTGGGTTTATCAAACCCTAAATTATTATGTTTGTTTGTTACTATATATTGTGTGTCTAATCCACTGATTGATTTCTTTATTTCTTATAGAGAGCATCTTTAGTTTGAGCTGATATGAAAAGTAACAGCGTCTCTATGCAACAGGGGAAGGTTAGAGATTAGTCACTGAGGTATCGCTAGATCTTATTAGATGTCTGGGTCTCAGATTCTAAGCATTCAATTTCTTTTCTTTGGTTTGGCAACCTATAAACTGCCTTGTACCAGCAGACATAAACAGGGAATTGGGAAATCCATTATAATAGGGCTAATGCTTTGTCTCTCTACTGAGGTATAATTACCTTGTATGTATTGGCAAACACATCCTATTGTCTTTTACTCTCTGTCTATAATACTGTTCTATTTAATTATGTCTTCTGTGGGGAAAAAATACTACCTGGTAAGGCAGATTTCCTGATCAGAGGCCTCACAGGGTCTTAAATAACAATGAAAAATTTAAAAATACAAACTGAAACTGATATTGAGGTTTAATAAGACATGTATTTTGATATATTCTTTGGAGGCTCAGGAACTTTAAATGTTAGACAAAGAAAAATGTTACATTAGGATTGTTAAGAATGTGTCTTCATTTCAACCTCTTTCTATGGGAGAAAGTGATGAAACCCTCCCACTTGCATTAGTGTTAAACGTACACATGGGCTTGGCCCAGTCTCCTGCTTCACTTCTGACAGGTCGGGGCTAGATCCTGTCAACACCAGCCTTACAAGAGCATCCTTAAGTTTCTGGCCATCTTCATGTATAATCCCAGATTCTGTGGAGGAGATCACTTCACTTCATTCTATTGATCTTTGTGCCCTTTCAGATCTTTGGTGGAGAAGGTTGGTGGGGGTGGAGCCAGGTGCCACCAGGATCTTTCCCTTCACCATCTTAATCCTCCAATCTATTTTTGCATGATCATTCATCACTTCTCTATGCAGATCTTTCACTCCATTCAGACTGATATGCTCATTGTTACCTAAAACCATCTTGTATTTTCCTGATTCTAAACATTTGTTCATGCCAGTCTTTTAATTTTGAATTCCTTTCCCCTCTTCTCTGTCGACTGATATTCAATTATCCTTCAAGCCCCCTTATCTCTGTTTTATTTGTTTTAGATTCCCACAAAAAGTAATGCAGTGACTCATATAGGTAGGCGTTTGGCAAATATTTATTTACTGATTAGTTTATCCACTGTTAGATTTGGATTTTAAGGATTATTTTCCTTTAGTTTTGGCTACAAAATGTTTTCAACATATGATTCATCTCTACGGAGTCTCTAGGATACAGATAGATGTCTTAATTCAATTCAATGAGAATTTATTAAAGGCTACTATGCTGGGCCACCAGAGAGATGAAGACAAAAACCAAACTAGTGCACCTGACTCAAGAAGCTTATGTTCTATTAGAAGTCCATATGTATCATATATGGGCAGCTAGGTGGCATAGTAGATAGAGTACTGGGCCTGGAGTTAGGAAGGCTGATCTTTCTGAGTTCAAATCTGGCCTCAGACACTTACTAGCTGTGTGACCCTGGGTAAGTCACTTCACCCTGTTTGCCTCAGTTTCCTCATCTGTAAAATGAGCTGGAGAAGGAAATGGCAAACCTCTCCAATATCTTTGCCAAGAAAACCTTAAATGGGGTCATGAGAGTTGGACACAACTGAAATGACTGAGCAACAACAATGAAGTTGAATTCTGGTTTCAGGTAAGATAAGGTGAAATTTTACTTGCTAGAGTCCAGGAAACTAGAGGTAGAGTCTAGGTGAGTCAGGGTTGAGGAGGATATTCAAAGTGGAGGCCGATGGTTGACAAAGAGGATTTAATGGCTTAAATAGACTTGCCAGGGGAAAGAATGTTTTTTTCACCATTGAATGAAAGCTGTGTTTGGACTTCAGAGGAACACAACCACACAATCATAGATCCACATAGACAATCTGGGGGAACACACTCAGTATCAATGTTCTTGGCACCTTCCTGGACTCATACATACTCAAATATCCATTTATGCTTTCACCGATGTGGGTATTCTTTCAATGATTCAGAACACAACTCCATATCTGCCTTTTTATCAGACACAAGAGAAAAATGCCCAAGAACCTTTGTCCACTGTGTTTATACTGCTATACGACTCCCAGGTGTCTTACCTGACATCTACTTCTACATTTATTTGACACAACTTGCTTTGTAAACCAAATTTAAGCTGTCTCCATCCATCTCCTTCCCTGTTTAAGCCATATGCTGGTTGAATCCCCAGGTGAACAGAATCCAAGGGATGTAGAAGCCTTTGGGACCATCTCTGAAATTTACTTCAAGCTCCCCACCTTCCCCCTCCCATGCTAAGCTTTACTCTAAGAAAACGTGATGGCTAGCAAATCATTTTTAGAATTGAACATTATTTAATCAGAAGTGATCTTTAACAGGAATATAAAATAAAAATAGAATTAATGTTTTGTAGCCATTCATCTATCTTATTAAAATGTGAGTTGATTGCAATGTTACCTTTTTTGTCTTTAGACTTTACAAGTTGAAATATACTTTCTCCTCAATTAAAAGAAAGCAATGCTAAGTGAGTTGGGAACCAACAATTTTGTTCTCCTAAAGATTCAGAGCCCCACGCTACTATCGTGTTAAAGTTTGCATGATATGAAATTGAAATATTATCTATATATTTAAAAATCGTCATCTGTACATAGCCAAGACATGTATTCTTTCCAGAGGCTCTGTTTATTTATTATTAGTTAAGGAGAGGTCTGGCATGCCTATGGATTTGGGGATACTTTGAATTACTTCTTCCAGAATACTGGGAACCATGGGTGCACATAAAATCTTCCTGCTTTACTTAAATCTCCCTTAATTCACAATATCTTGTGCAACCGGTCTCTGCACTCCCAACTCTCTCTTCAGAACACTGCTATTGATTTGCTGTTTATTCATTTCAGTTGTGTCTGACTCTTTGTGACCTTATTTGGGATTTTCTTGGCAAAGACGCTATGGTGGTTTGGCATTTCCTTCTCCAGCTCATTTTCCGGATGAGGAAACTGGGGCAAACAGCTGTCAAGCGACAGCTAGTAAGTCTCTGAGGCTAGAATTGAACTCAGGAAGAGGAGTCTTCCTTACTCCAGGTCCAGTGCTCTATCCATTGTGCCACCTATCTGCCCTCTCTCATTGATTAGAGACATATATAATTTTTTCTACTAGGATGTTTACAGGGCTCATTCAAGTCCACTGTGGTTTGGACAGTGTTAGAGTTTCAGAAGTAAGTCAACCATGTGCTCAAGTTCATGAATAGCAGAGGCAGTAGGGTGTGGCAGCAAGAACACTGGATGAGGTTTTAATAGACCTAGGTTTTTATCTTGCTTCAGATATTTACTAGCTGTGACCATAGGTTCACTGTTTAATTTCTGTGAACTTCACTTTCCTCATTTATAAAATAAGGCTAAAAATGCTTGTATTGCTGATTACACATGGTTATTGTGAAGAAAAGTATTTTATAATCATAAAACACTATGCAAATGTGAGCTATAATTATTCTATTTTTCACAACTTGATTTTATTATTACAAGCCTATAGGAGGCATGTTTAAATTATTATTATGGAAAGATAGTCAGTATTACTGACCATGTAAGAAAGGAGTTTTCCAGAGTACAAGAAAAGAGGAACAATTGTTGCCCCTCTTCATGGATGGAAGAGTATTTTCCCCATTTTGACAAAACTTCATATTCATTTCTGAATTGTGTAGCAGGAAGTTGGATGCCATTTGCAAATCTTCTCAGACTTCAACACTATAGGAATTATTCTTTACTATGCCATTATTATCAGCCCCGTGAGGAATTAAGCCAAAATATGTTTGGCTGGATGGAAAAACTATTCCTAGACGATGGACATTCACTTTTTAAAATGGTTGTCCTTGAAAGAGATGAATGAAGATTTCTCTTAACACACGTATCCCAAAATTCTCATTCTAGCAACAAACAGATCATTCACTTAGTCCCAAGATCTTGGCTTGGGGAATGGGCCTCATATAGACCATATAGTGTAACAGTCAAAATAATGTAAACTGAGACACAAATTTATGAGCATCATCAACTTATTAGTAAAGCATGAATTTCTCAATAAATATGATCTCTGCTTCCTCAGCAAAACTAAGACCCCAAATGAGGACGGCAGTTCTTTTTTATAGTTTTGGGGAGTACAGAACAAAGAATAGGACTTCATAGGTGGAGAATTTGAACAATTCTTCAAAAGAGCATGACATCATGAGTAGTGAAATTCATATGATTGGTAATAGAGCTGAGCTGTGAGGGACAATATGATTGGTTGAAAATTGGGAGTGAGAGGTTAGCAACAATCCCTTCCTTCACCCCTGTGACTGAGAAAAGTTCATTGTTTCAACCTACCTGCAAGGTTAGAGACAGTGGCCCAGACTTCTTTGGAAAGCAAACTAGACATCCTAGAAGGATAGCTTGATGTTATAAAGATACCAGACCAGACTCCCTAGTGTCCACTTGCATCCCTCAAGGATAACAGATTTCTTTGAGGCAAGAATAGAAGTGTGATGAGCAGAACTAGATTTCCAAACTTAACTATTACAGGTCAGATGAATTTTGGAATGAAGTTCAGAGACAAAGAACCATGACTTAGGAAAAAACCAGATCAATGAGGAAATGACACAGGATCCATCGAATCATTTTAGTAGTGATAGGGTTATACGGTCCTAGAATGATAGACTTAGAATGAGGAGATATATTAAAAGCCCTTGAGTACACATTCTCATTTTATAGATGAGGAAACTCAGGTGAGGAGGGGTTAAGGACCAAGCAGAGGGTCACATAGCTAGTAAGCATCTGAAGTGGTATTTGAACATACAGGGATCTTCCTGTCTTTAAGTCCAGTGTTCATGCAGTATGCTGTGTAGTGATTAACAAATATTTGATTGATTGATTTTCTCCTACCTCATATACAAAGTGCCTTTGGGGGTCCTATATGACTAGACTTTCCTAAGAAAGATATCAAACATCAGTAAAGTGGAGCTGCCACATACCAAGCAGATTCCCACAGTCATGCAGGAGGCAATTACAGAGCTTCAGAGTGGCTAACGATGCTCTGGTTATGGCCCACAGGGACCACATGCCTGAAGCTACCCTGTAGGGAAGTCACCTTTCCCTGGCAGGAAACAGTGACATGTCTTAGTGACTCTAAGGGCCAGAACAAGATGCCTTTTGATGCAGGTTATAAGGAACCTGTGATTGCTCTCCTTACCAGCCCCACTCACCTTGGTGAAGAGTATTGTTTACCCATGAAAATGAAAGGTCAACCTGCTATGGAAACTTTTGTCTGAATCATATCTCTCTCTGTTTCTCAAATCTTAATTCAGATGCTGCCTCTTCCCTGATGCTTTTCCTGATACCCTTTGGTGACAGGCCTCCTCATATGTCTCATGGCAAATTACGTATGTTTTTCTTCCTTCAACTCAAGGCCTTGGTTTGTGGTATTCAGTAGATGTTTCTTGTCCTTATATCCTTCTGAGGCTGTATATCCTTTGCAGGCCACTACTTGTCTTTTCATATTTGTGTAGCACTAGAGCTGGGGGCCCATGGACCCCCAAGGAGGCTGGGGACGGAGTTCAGGGGGCCTGGGAAGTTGGATGGGAAAACTTTCTATTTTCACTAACTTTTGGTTTCCTTTGTAATCCCATGCATATAGAGGTAACTAGGTAGCTTGTTGAGTAGAATGCTAGATTTGGAGTCAGGACAATTTGAGTCCAAATCCTGCTTCAGACACTTACTAGCTGTGTGACCGTGGGCAGGTCACTTAACATCTTTTAGCCTCACTTTCCTTATCTGTGAAATGAGCATAATCACGCCTATCTCATAGGGTTATTATGAGGACAAAATGAGATAACTTATGTAAAGTGATTTTTGCAAATCTTAAAGCACTATATAAATACTACTGCATCTTAAAATATTATGCTGAAAAGGGATCCATAAATTTCATCAGACTGACAAAGAGTTTCATGACAACAAAAAGTCTTTGCTTTTTGTGGTGGAGGAATTTGGGAGCAGGCCCTAAAGTGGTCATTTTACCTCTGGTTTTGTGGCCACTGATGAGACTCAGTTTAATTAACATGGACTTCTTGGAGAACGTTGTCAGAGCTTCCCTCCCCCTGCCTGCATCAGAAGAAGCAACATGAGAGAATGACGTGACCTCACACTGTATCTCCCATGTAGGGATATGAAAAGGCTTCATTTTCTATCGCCCAAATGAAAAACCAGGAATGGAAGTTTTTCACAAATTCCTCAAGATTATTGTTATCATCTCTGCTAACAAAGCTTTAAAAAGTTTTCGCCAGAAATTTTTAAGTCCAAATGAATAACAAATAGCACATGTGTAGATACGTAGGTGAAATAGTAGAGAGGGAAAATCACACAGAATTCTAAACTTTTACATTGGTTTTAGTTCTCGGATAAACCAAGAAATAGGCAAAAAATAGCAAACGAAATCAGATCAATTTACCAAGTTGAGCACAGGATGACACACACTGAGGAAAGATGTACTTAGAAATAGTGCAAGGTAGATTCATGAACACATTGCAAGAAACTGAGAAATCAGCAGGACCCATTGTCAGAGTTATGAATAAGTACTTAAGCTGTGCTGGGGCTGCAAAACATACACTTAGGAAGATCTATCTGCAATAGAATGAATTCAATAGGTGTGATTTGCTAGCTAATGGCTCTTTTATAAAGTAAGACACACAATTTCTCTGGAAAGAAATGACAATTTTTCCCAGATGCACTCAATTGAATAGTGAAAAGTATTTTGTATAGTACATTCCTTATTATATATATACATATATATGTATATATATTTATGTATATATATATATAATACTATTGATACACAGCCACTCAAGGCTTTCAGAAGGTAAGATTATTCCATCCAATAAGACCCATACATAGTTCTCTTCTAGAGAGGTTCTAAGCTAGGTAGTTAATAAATGTTCTTTATAATAATAGTCTCAAAAATGAACAGGGAGGGGAGGTAGAGCATAGTGGAGGAGAGGAATTCTTCACTACCATGTGACTCTTCAAACTTAGAGGGTTTAGAAATGAAAGGGATCTTGGAAATATTTCAGTCCAATGCCTTCATTGTATAGATGTGGAAACAAGATACAGAAAAATTAAGTGTCTTGTCCAAAGTCACACAAATCATAAACAGTAGAGCTAGGATGCAAGCAGGGGTTCTCTTGCCTTCAAATCTAATGCTATTTTCATCAGATCATGCTTCCTTCTACAAGAGCAATTTCTCTTTTAAGACCTAGGGAACCACTTGACTCTCATTGAATTCTCATTTCAAAATCAGTGGGAACTTGGCCTCAGACCTTAGATCTACAAGAGAACTTAGAGCTCATTCATCAGGCAGAGAACTTGGGTTTAAATCCTAGCCTGGCCACTTACTCCCTGTGGGACCTTTGTTTAGTCACAACCTTCCTGGGTCTCAGTTCCCTCTATAAAATGTAGAGTTTAGATAGGAATATCTCTGAAGCCCTTTCTGGTTCTAAATCCTAAAATTTGATGAACTCCTTAATTTTTTGGATGAGGAAGCAGTTGCAGAAAGTTAAACAATTTGCCTAAGATCATAAAACTTGTTAGTAGCAGAGATAGGTCTAGATTTCCTGACTCCCAGCTGCAGCTCTTTTCAGGGCTGCTCATGATTGCTCCCTTGTATACTGGTCAGTTCTTCATCTAAGAGCTGGAACAACGCTTCATCTTGTAATACTGGAAAAATCAGTTACTGTTAGGAACCCCTGAGAAACCCCCTAGCTACTGACAAGCACCCCCAGAAAGAATGGACTCAGATCTCTTCAGCATTTAGCAGATATCCCTGGGGCCCTGTGACTCCTCCAAGGAATGTCAATAGATAGGACCATCCCACTGAAGGATAACCTGGCAGACCCTTTCTGACTAGCAGATATCCCTGGGGCTCTGTGACTCCACCAAGGAATGTCAATAGGATTATCCCACTTAATGATAACCTGACAGAATCTTTTGATCAGCCAGGACCTTTGTTCCTGTTCCCCCCACCCTGTGACCTGGCCTGTAGGTTCCAGGAGATAATTAACCTCTGTACCCCGTATTTCCTATATAACCCACACCTTCACCTCAAAACGGGACCATTGATTTGGGTAGCAAGACCCCAATGGCCGCCGGCTAATAAATTCTCCATTTAAAACTTATACTCTGTGGCGTGTCTCACTCGCTTCTGGTACAACAATCTCAGTGTATAACTTCTGTTTCTAATTCCAGATTCTTGCACTTGTCTAAAGACAATTTTGCTGGTCCTTTAGAAACCTGGTAAAAGGATTCTTCTCTTTAAAATGTTTAAAATGTCATTAAGGGTGGGCTGTATAAGGTAGTCTGCAAGACATTTCCAAATCCTAGATCACAGGACAATTTTCCAGGGCAAGCTTTCAATTCTTCAGAGCTTGAAACAAGTATAGGGGAAAATTCCTTCCCCCAATTTAAAAACAATAATAAAATAATAACAAAACCTAGTGTACATGTAAATAAATGGGTGGATCATGCAAAAATCTGTCAGTTTAATTCAATATAACAAATTATTTTTCAGTTGTGTTTCAGTCATGTCCAACTCATTGTGACCCCATTTGGGGTTTTCTTGGCAAAGATACCAGAGAGGTTTGCCCTTTCTTTCTCCAGCTCATTTTATAGATGAGGAAACTGAGGCAAACAGAGTTAAGTAATTTGCCCAGGGCAAGTAAGTGTAAATTTGCCCTGGGCTAGTGAGTGTCTGAGGCTGGATTTGAACTCAGGAAGATGGGTCTTTCTGACTTCAGGTCTGGCACTCTATCCACTCTGCCACCTAGCTGCACAACAAATTATTTAGGTACAAATATCTGCATGTATGTGTATATATGTGCATACAGGTGTATATATGTATGTATTCAAACATATGCATGTGGCCTTATGGCACCTTTCTCAACTACATACATGGAAAGAGAGTTGGTATTGTAGTTAGAGGACATGGGATCCAATCTTCTTTTTGCCTGGTACTATATGTGTGACTATAGGCAAGTCACATAAATTCTCAGGGCCTCAGTTTTCTCATCGATAAAGTGAGGGGGTCGGAATAAATGAACTCTAAAAGCACCCTTATAGTTCTAAATCTGTCATCTGATGACCAAGGCACATTTCTTAGGTGATGGTCTCTCAGTTTGAGAAATCTTTTTTTTTGTTCCATTATCTGTGAGAAAGTTTTCATATTAAATTATTAGGTAAATACTTCATATTTGTGCACACTGTTTTTTGTTCCTTAAATATCCTTCTGACTCTTGGGTTCTCAAAATATTTTCTTTATCAATTATTATAATTCTCTCTATCTATCTATATCATCTTATTATAGCTGGAGACAGCTGGGTGATATAGTGAATAGAATAATAAACAGACTTCAAGTCAGGAATACCCAAGTTCCAATCCTGCCTTAGACACTTATAGGTTATGTGACTGACCCTGGACAAGTCATTTGACCTCTCTGTGCCTTTGTTTCCTCATTTGTAAAATGGGGATAATAATAGCAGCTACCTCATAGGGTTATTGTGAGGATGGAATGAAATAACATTTGTACAGTGCTTTGTAGAACTTAAAGCCCTAGAAGAATTATTATTATTTCTTCTAAAAACGAATCTTATTCTTTTGACTTCTGGTCTCACTTTATGTTGATTATCAAACAGGAATTACCTCTAGGGGTTTTCATTGTATGACATTTAATATCCTGGAAATAGAGACAATATATTTCAAGTTCTTTGCTATTTTTGTTTAATCACTTCATTTTTATGTGATTTTTTTTGTGTCAGGAGCTAAGAGGGCAAAGAAGTAGAGCCCCAAATAATCCTCTTTTTATCTCTCCATTGGGCAAATCACAGTGAAATCTAGATTAATCAGAATGCTTAGAGAAGAGGATTAATTTTCTGATTAATTGAGGTTTTTCAAAACTTAATTATTTAAACCCTTACTATAGAAAATCTTCTCAAGATGTATCAGTTCTAATTCCC
Organism: Trichosurus vulpecula; assembly: GCF_011100635.1. Taxonomy (NCBI): domain Eukaryota; kingdom Metazoa; phylum Chordata; class Mammalia; order Diprotodontia; family Phalangeridae; genus Trichosurus; species Trichosurus vulpecula. The sequence continues at coordinate 235,573,428 of NC_050573.1, read as the reverse complement.
ACCTAGGTAAGGAAAGTAAAGCTAGGCATAATTTAATCTTTGTGCATGCTTCAGAAGCACAGGGGAGGGGGAATCACTATTTTTTTGGCCAATTGTATACTATTTCTTCTCTTCCCTCAGTTTGCCTCTTCTCTTTTCATTTATCTCTCCCCACACATATCCTTTGCCACTCTCTTGCTCCCTCTGGTCCATCCTTTTCAGCATTCCTTTCATTTTCCCCCCTTCTACGCACTCATTGACTTTGCCTTCTCTGATCTTCTGCTTTCTGGGGTTTATAAGAGGAAGCTTCTCTAGCTTTTGACTGTTTTGCCAGCTCATCTCCTCCATCTTTGGAACTTCAGTTCTAGGTTAATCACAGATGCAGTGTTTCAATGAGGTTCATTAATTTAAAAACAAATCAAAACTCCAAGTCATCTTACTCGTTGTGTGAAACATAACAAAACCATGCAATTATTCAGAATGACAGTTCCTTTGGTTTTGGTTGGTTTCTATTTTAATATTTCCTCTCTCCAGTGGGAATAGATCTGTCTTCTACAAAGGGCAGTTCCTTGTAGCTACAGATAGATACAGCCTCTTGGAAATGTGAGTTACATGTACAATAAAACCATGTTATAAAGACCTTTAAGCTTGGTGATACAAGGGGTTGAATCATATCTCAAATTTACAGTGCACTAGAATAGTTAGTGACTCTCACACAACATGATGACTTCTAGGCAAGACACATAGTTACTTCATAAGCTGCCAATATAATGGGGGTGGTAATGCATTTGTGCATAGTTGTTTTATCTCTATAAAAGATATGATACATTTTCCCCTTTGAAGACATTTTATTCAGGAGAGAAATGGCAAGATCTATAATAGATAGATAAGATATCTATAATAGATAAGAATTGACCTGTGGTTTCTTTGGTATAGAGAACTCCCGGTAAGAAAACTCCCTCTACCAATGCAAATCAGCAATATCGCTACAATTTAAATAGCATTTCTCAAACTGTGGGTTGCAACATGAGGTTGCAACCCACAGTTTAAGATGTGCTGAAGGGATCGTGAGTGGAAAAAGTTTAAGAAGCCCTGGAGAGAGCACTGAGGTAAGTGTCAATATGTATCTAAGTGGGAGACTTAAACCCAGGTCCTCCTGGCTTCATGGACAGTTCTCGATTCACTACACCATACTGCCTCAAATAGAAGCAAAAGCAGGCTTTTAACAATATTAAGCAATGTTGATCCGATCTAGAACTGATTTAATTGTTATAATGTATCTTATTTCTGAACATGCCCCACACAGTTCCCCAATTTCAAGATCACTTAAATACTTAGCCAGTGCCCTTGTCACTGTGCTTCAAAAAGAGAAAGAATAAAATTTTGTCTCCAGCAGATCTCCCAGCATTTTGATTTTCATTTATACTCTGAAACTGTTTCTCGCTCTTCTTGATTTTGGCTTGACATGGACAACATATAGATTCCTGAGCTCCCTGAATGGTTGTTGACCCAATAAACTTTCTTTCTACAGTATGCGCCTTCCACCTTCCAGTTATGATGAAACACATTTTTATGATAACATCCCTCATTAGACTCCCCTGTGGTTGTTGGCCTAGCAATTTCCTTCTGGATTTTGCACTTAAATTACCTACTTACTTAGATGAATTAAAGCTATATCCAAATCCCTTCCCCAATCCAGGTTACTAGCATCTACTACCTGTATCCTACCTATCTTTAGGGATTACTTGCTTCTGACTCTCAGCTGCCCCCTACTGGGTGCTCTCAGCATTAACCCACTGGTGAATTTTACTTCTGGAGAGTTCTGATCAAATTGCTCTTTGCAGAGGAGTCCGGATGGGCCCAAAAACTTTGACTGCTGATACAGGTAATCAAGGGCATTACTATCCTGGGTTCAAGTTCTAGTATTTCCTTCCTCAGTGTGGCGGTGTGTATTTGTTCTTTTATTCTGATCTATCCATCTTTACATTCCATTAGGCAAATAAAAATTCCATTCTATTTCATCTGCCACCGCAGTTACATTTTTTCTTAAGCTCTGTAATGATCTGACTCTTTACAATGACACATATCCCATCATTTTGTTCACAATTTCCTTGGAATGCCCTTCTCAGATACAACACTGATGACAACAAAATGAGTTAAACACATACACACCAATTTTGAAAATGTTTCAACAACTCAGTCCACAAAAATCACACAGTTAGCAGTGAGTGCCAAAACAGCAAATTGGAAACATTTTTATTTCTATGCTATAGAAAATAGAAAAAAATGTACCCCAAAAGATAAACTAAAAGGAGTCAATACTTCACCCTGTTAGGAAGAGATAAAAGAAAAGAAATGGGTTTTACCTTCTTCAGTCTTCCATCTTAGTAAGTTGCAAGGCAAGAGAGGAGGGAAACTTTGCAGAACTTTTAACACAGAATCCCTTATAGTGCTGGATCTTCAGCTTTTCTGAAAAATAATCAAAAGGCAGTTGTTAAACTATGAGCCTGAAATGAAGAGAAAAATGAATAACAATCTCAAAGAGATACCCCATCAACTGTTAAATTTATTGAAGTTAATAGTACTCTTATAGGTCATCACATTTTGTGCATTTAGCCTCCCCAGAAAATAAAATTAGACATGATCATTTTAATGCATTTCTAATAACCTGGGTCTCACATTCTATAATTTATTTATTCACCAATGAACTATTTATTATTAGCAAGGGACATTTCTGTTTTCTTTTAAATTCAGTCAAAGAGAAGGATGCAAATATATGTTTTTTAAGCTAAGCCACAATTAAAATATTATATTTTCTTTTTATTATTCATTCTACCACTACCAGGAAGCAGCTGTGATTACAAAAGTTCTGGGGAAAACATAGAATGTAGCAATACAGAAAACAAAGAAAGGAACCCTGAAGAATGATGAATCATCACCAGCCATGCTGCTTTGGATTGTGAATGTCAAACAAGTAGCTATTGGCTACTAATGGTGTCTCCTCAATATACTGACTAAAAAGAGGAAAATACAGCTAAGGCTAGAGCTAAGAAAAGAGTGGCTGGTCTTGGACATTATTCCCTAAGGCAAAAAGCATAGATTTGGCATTGTTTGAATCCTTAATGGCTAGCAGTGTCTGGAATATAGTAGGTGCTTAACAAGTATTGTAGACTGATTATGCAAATATGAAGCAATCATAATTCTTACTTTCTGCAGATTTATAGATTTCAGAGCTTGAAAAAAACATTAATGACAACTGAATTCAAGTCCATCTTTTAACAGACAAGGAAACTAAGACCCTAATAGGTAAAGTGACTTGTGTATGATAGTAAATGGCAGAGCTAGCATGCATTTTGCTCTTGCTCTGATACCAGGACTTGGTATCCTTCAATAATTAAAGAAAAAAAAACATGGCAACTGTGTATTGTCAAATGACTCATGTCTATTTCTTATGAGAAAATGCTATGTCATACACTTTCAAAGAATATGAAAATAGAGGAAGTAGTTGAGGAAAATTAAATAAAAAACAACAATCTATTGAGTAGAAATAAAATGATATTCAGGAATGAAGATTTGCATATTGTACAATCAGCAATTGTATCATCCCCTCCTCCTTTTTTTCCTTTCTTTTTTTTAAAAGAACACCTGTCTCCTAACAAGTTATTTTGCAGAATCTGTCTAAGCTACACATTAAGCTGGAGACAGGTGACAGATGTTGGAATGAGGTGCTGGGAATATTAAATCAAAGGTGGGAAAGTAGCAATGGGACTTCATTTTTGTTTGACAGAGAGGCATTGTCAGAGTGTCGGATGTGGGAATGTTGTGCATGAAAATTTCAGAATCCACTTTTCGGTTCACAATTTCAGTCCCAACCCCAGTTGTACCTCGGGCACATAGTTCTTAAACTGATATAGCAGCTCTTAGCAATTCCCAATTTCTTTACTTGTTATTCCATATTTTTCTGCTTCCTTTACAGGTGGAATAACTGAGAAACAAAAGTTTAGTGATTTGGAGTACACTTTTGTGCTCTGCCTCCTAGTCCACATCTCCTTCCATTAAGAAGTGGCCAAAATTAGTCAGCACTTGGGCATATTCCCCAAGAAGTGAAGGTCAGAAACAGAGCGGCCAGAATATGCCAGAATATTAAAAGTAGCATTTGTTTTTGTGGTAGCAAAGAGCTAAAAACAAAGCAGGTAGCTTATCATTTAGGAAATAATTGAATAAATTATAATAAACCCATCGAATTGAGTATTACTGTGGAGAAGAAATAGTGAACATGAGGAATTCAAAGAAATACAGGAAGATGTGTATGAGCTGATGCAAAAGGAAAAGAGCAGAAACAAAAGAACAGTACACAAGATAGTTGCAACAACAAAAATAATAATATTACTAAAATGAAAGCGAACTTAGTAACTGAAAAACCCATGGTTATCTTGCAAAACATCATGAATGGTCACTGTATTGGGTATTTTTCCTAGACTCTTTTATTTTGTCATATAGTAGAGTTTACTTTTGGGGTTGTGGGGGTATTTCTAGAAGTGACTGTAATTTAAAAAAAATTTGAATTAATCTTTTTATTTCTTTAAATAGCTAAATAATATGATTGGCAAGATGGTAGAGAGGCTGCTTTTAGTGATCCTCGGCAACCCCCAAAACTCTGAAAAATTAATGATGAATACAGAGTAAATTAAGCTGAACCCACAAGATAAGAAGACTAGAATACTGCACAGGGTAAAATCTTTAAGAAATAACATCAGGGAGCTTCATTATTTATAGCAGCACTCAGTGCCTGCACTTCCCAATCTCTGTCACATGTCAGATGCAGAGAGCATAAGCAAACTCACAAGTCTGTAATTCAGAGTCTGGCTCTGGGGACCTTGGCTAATTTCCCCTATCTCAGTGATCTGATCTGAACCACTACTCAAACAATAAGAGGTGACAGACATGGATCCTTATCAGCCACATAAATGGAAAGATGAATGAGTAGAAAGTAAACGGACTGAAGACTACAGTACATTATACAAAGCAGAATCTGCTAGGACAGAGGAGTGGAGTTGACTGAGCAAAGGGGGCTAAAATCACAGATGGTGTCAGTACACAGGACCAGTTTCCTCAGATCTAAGATCCCGGCCCAGTTGATTCCCCTTACCTCACAATACACAGAGGCTGAGAACAACCAGTATACCCAACTCAGGGCATCTGTGTATCAGTGAAAGTGCTAGAAGTAAAATATTGAGGAAGGAAATTAGATGCAAGTAATTTAGAATACAAAATAAAAGGCTTAAAGACCGAAGGTTCAAGAGAGAAAGTCTGAATTAAAAGCCTAGTTAATGTAAAGGATCATGAAAAAAGGAGGAAAACTGAGTAAAACCTGAAAGAGAATTCAAAATTCTATGATATCTATTATACTATAAAGAAAACTAACTAAAATTACCCAGTGAAAATGAGAACTCTGAAGACTCTCCAGACATTATGAAAGAGAAAAAAAAACACAAAAACCCCTCCAAAAAGGTTTGAAAGAGAAATAAAACTTGAGAAAAAATAAAATAGGATGGAAATTGTCAGAAACCCAAACTCTCAATACCAAATTAAAAACACAGAAACAACAGAGGAGGAAATTTGAATATGTGTTAGATAATTTCTCCATAAAGTAGAGGATCTAAGGAACAGAATGAGAGATAGTGAAGTGCGGAAAATGGTGTAGCAGCAACCACACTGCCATACCCAGGATGGCTGCTAGTGCAGGTTCTTTTATCTGCTTTACTAGGAAAGACAGCTTCAGGAGTCACCAATCTTCTTTCATTAAACAGAAAAAATACAGAGAAGAGAAGTAAAGACCAATAGACAGGGTTCTACTGCCTGAATCAAAACAATACTGCTATGTATACTTTACATCCACCACTGGATCAAGAGAGCCTTTCCCTCTGAGCAGTCAGGAAGCTCTGATTGTACAACTACTCAGAATCTTGACCAAGGAATCACAAGATCCTTCTTGTAATCAAGTCCCCAAAGCAAAAATTCACCTCTCAGCATATATACTCTTTCAGCTAATAGGCTCAGAGACAGAAGGCATCACAACTTCCCGCACCCCCCCATTCTTTTCCACCACCCCCCCCCCCCACCTAATTAGCAAAAGGTGTGTAAGCCTTCCTACAATCAAGCAAGCTTCCTTTAATGGGATCCACATGAGGCCTATTGATGGGTGGGGAAGATCTTATTCCCCATTAACCTTACAAATGGTCAGAATGAGAAACAAAAGACATTAAATTTAAAAGAACAGAAATTCTATACAAACCAAAGCAAGTGACCTTGAAGTCAGGATGCACAGAGGTAAGGATAACTTATCTCCCAAAAGACATGACAAATAAAAAGACAAAACCTGAATACTATAGTGTAGTAAATAATGCAAAAGAACTGACTTGAACTAGTGAATAAAGAAAGTTGGTCAATAGAATCCACAGATCACTGCCAGAAAAACAAACAAAAACCTCACATGCACACACACACACACACACACACACACACACACACACTTCAAATTGTAAGGCGTATAGTGGTTATATCCCACAACATCAATAATAAACAACACATTTTGTGAGCAGAGAAAGGACCATTAAATATAAAGGAAAGGTAATTAAAATATCCCAAGATTATTTCACAGCAATGACCAAATGAAGAAAACATGGAAAAATATTCCAAAAGGCAACAGACTTCTAGCTAAAATTCAAAATAACATACTAAAATGACTTACTTGAATTAAATCATCAGTGAAACAAAAGTGAATCTCAACAAAAGAGAGGCAATTGAGGCATTACTGAGGGTAAAAACAACCACAAAGTTGAGAAGACTTACAAACACCCCAAAGGAACACAAGAAAAGTAAATAACTTTCGTTATCTAGAAAAGAAAACAAAATCATCTTTATATCCTTTTTTAAGAGATTGGTCTGTGGGGTAAAGAAAAGAACAAAGAAGGATCACCAAGGGACAAAAAGGACCTAAGGGGCTGACTATTCAAGGGAAACTTAAAGACTTGAGGAGCAGAGAAGCACAAACTGTTGATTTACTACTCCATAGATTAAATTCCCAGATTCTCCAATATCTTTTGTGGGAAGGAAGAACAGAGCTGTACTTTGTTACTGGGGGACTGGGTAGGTAAGGAACAGAGGGTAGGGTGAGTGATGTATTCTCCTTAAGTCATCTAGTGAATACTAAAGAAATTATATTTTCCTTAAGTCTTTCAATAAAATTGGGGAGAGGACAGAATAGGATGAAAATAATGGAGAGGAAGGACTGAGATGGGTGGGTAATAACAGAAGAGTTCTTGTCCTAGGAATGAGTGTTACTATAGACCATTTATGTGGGAGAGGAGGTGTAAGTCTGCTTTAATAAATAGGGACATTCTAATGGGTTTTGTCTGGGAGAAATATGTGCATCAAGAAACCACCTTCATTGAAAAAGAGCTTTATTCCATGGATACTGTCTTGACCCAAAGAAGGAAGAGGGAATATGTAAGTCCCTAAGGGTTGACAAGGGAACTTGGAAGCAGATAGGATATCATGACTTTAGGGATCATGTAAAGGCAGGGGCTAGAAACAGGCCTCACAACTTGGGATACAAAGTGATTACTACTGTATAACATATTTCTACCTCTGGTTTCAAGAATTTGGTTTGTCTACTTTTGGGGCACTGCAGAAAATAAGGAGGATTATGTAAGATATACAAAGGTAGTACCATAGAAATGAGAAAGAAGAGCTCAAATTTGGCACTTCAGAAACTTTATCTTCACAAAGGACACATGAAAAAGAAAGAAAGGACAAATAAGGGAATAATCCATGAATTGGAACATAAGATTTAAAATAAACTGGCAAGGAGAAATAATGAGGACAAAACAAAGGAAAATTTATGAGGAAAGAGTAAAATAAGACTTGTATTTTTTTGTTTGTTTGGTTTTTTGGAGGGGGGGAAGGCAGGGCAATTGGGATTAAGTGACTTGTCCAAAGTCACACAGCCAGTAAGTGTGTCAAGCATCTGGGGCCATGGACAGTTATATTTTTAAAAAGGTTGAGGGGAAAGCAGGGAGGGAAGATTTTTAACTACTTTCTACACTGGGTTGAGAAAGAGAAAGGTCAAAGACCAGGGGAAAAAGTAAATATACTTTAAAAAGGAAAGAGAAATATGCAGTTTAAGTAAATTTAAAATCTTGTCATAGATCATGTAAATGGGATTGCAGGGAGAGCTTGTGGCAATATGTTAACATCAAAGTAATGATAGCAATTATAGCAATAAAAAGGAAAGTTTCAAAAATCAATATAATCAAAAATCAGATAAATGGAGCAAAACAGAACTAGTAATCATAGTGTTTAATTTAAATAGATTAAACAATCCAATCAATGAGTGGCATAGAATGGACAAGGGGGAAAACCCTATCAATGTGCTCTAAACAAGAACACATCTAAAAAATAGAAACAAGTACAGAATGACAATGAGAGACTCAAATGACATTTGCTGTTCACTAGATGATGCCAAAAAAAAGCAGGTGTTGCCCTTATATAGCTAAGTCACTATTAATTCAAGCTTGAATAATGTGTAATTTGCTTTAGTCTGAATCATAAAATGATGCCAGGTCACATTTAATTCAAGCCAAAATTCAGTTAATGCAATGTGTGCAAGCTAATCAAGGGTTTTACCATACCTCTATGGCATCAGTCTGTACTTGCCTCTCATTGGATGTGGATAGGCCATGCTACTGTTTACTCTATTACCAACAGTTGTGTTCATTTATCTTAAAAGTCCTAAACAAAATGGACAAAAGGAAGAATACTTCAGACAGAAATACTGCCAACATAAAAAGATTAATCAATACAAATTTATTGAGTATCTATTCAGTGCCAAGCATTGTACTAAGCACTGGAATTGAATATTAAATACAGATAGTCAGTGTCCAAGGCTAAGGTTTTAAATTCAGATTTTTCTGGCTCCAAGACTGAGGTTCTACCCACTGTGCCATGCTGATCTTCCCATTAGAAAAAAGGGGTGATAGATATTGTTTTCGCTGATTCTTTGAGAGGAGCACACAGCTATCTTGGATGCGTTAGAGGAAGATGACATCTGTATTCTGAACCGTGATAAGACTCAGTGGAGAGATACCATCACTCCTATGTCAGTCTATGCGGGAGATGAGTCCATGGCTTCCCACTTTGCCCTTGTCACAGCATATGAGGACATCAAAAAGAGACTTAAGGATTCAGAGAAGGAGAATTCCCTCTTAAAGAAAAGAATACGATTTCTGGAAGAAAACCTTCTTGAAACCTGATTAGATAAAGAAACATGCTCAGTAGGACGAGAACAAATAAACAAGGCCTATCATGCTTATTGGGAGGTCTGCCTAGACACAGATAATTTGAAAAGCAAATTGGGCAAAATGAATAAAGATAAGTCTGAATCTTTGAAAGTATTAAATGAACAGCTACAGACTAAAGATGTCGAACCCCTCCAGCTCTGGATCAAGGTGGAAACTCAGCAAGTGACAAGGAATCTAAATCAACCTTCATCTAACTGGGAGGTAGAAAAGTTGAGCAATGATGTGAAAATCCATGGTTTGGAACAGGAGCTAGAAGTGATGAGAAAGGAATGTACTAGTCTAAGAACAGAACTGCAAAAATCTAAACACGAGGTATACCAAATTCCAACATTAATTAGCCTCGATCTATATCATGATTATTTTTCTTGAATCCCAAAGTTTACTTAAAATACATCTGTAGAAACAGAGCAAAAATAATCTCCTGCCATGAAAACTATGTATTATCTTCTCATATAACCATATCCTTTAAATATTGTTTTGGTATATATTATGGGCTTGCTGTGATCTTTGGATTATGTTATTCTATTGAACAGCTAACAATTTAAACCTTGAATTGCATCAGTTTTCCTCAGGTAGTTGAAGAAAACATTATTTGGCCCTAGAGAGAAGAACCAGGAACAGTGGCAGAGTTAGGTCAGTTTATAGAAAATGTTCCCAAATCTTGGAACTGTGGATTGACCTCTCTCAGGAGGAAACAGGTCTCACTCATGGGATGCTAGATGACTACCTGTATGAAATACTGCTGAAGTGATTTTTATTCAAATAGGGGTTGGACAAGGTGACATAGAAAGTCTCTTTGGAACTTAGAAGTTCACTGTGATTATTTGTGAAATCCATAATCTCTCAAAGTCTGTTTTTCCTTTATATAAGAGGAAACATTTCAAGAGTTTGTCTCCAAAATTTTTTTTTAGGTATTTGTATATCTAAATGAAATCTTAACCTGGGGGCCATGAACTTGTTTCTGTTTTTAATACTTTTCTGTTTTTTAACTATATTTCAACAGAATTGGTTTTCCTTGTTATCCTATGTATATTATTCCTTTAACATTCTTCTGAGAATGGTTCCATAGGCCTCACCAGACTGCCAAAGGGACCCCCAGGAGACCAAAAAGAAGGTTAAGACCTCCTAAGCTAGATGAAGTGGAAGGAGATGGGGAAGGAGGAAGATTCTGGTCAGGGCTAAACAAAATTGACTTTCTCTTTGGTTTGAACATTCAGAACTATTAAAGTAGCATCTCAACAAATTTAGAGGTCGGATTTCTGGTATCTTCAGTCACCCAGAACACACTAAGTGAGCATTTCAGTACTTAGTTAACTGTTACAGAAAGTTTAACTGTTGGAAGAAAAGAAAAGAAAAGGGCTTGATAATCCAGTTCATTTAAAAACATTTTTTTTACATTCCTTGGTTTCATGAGTGTTGCATTGAGAGGGAAAATATGTTTGGATAAACCAAGTCATCAAAGCAAAACAAAAAAAAGAAAAAAGAGGTGATACAACTGATCAGCATGAATGTTGCTGCAGTAATTTTAAATTAGGGTAAGATCTTAGAATGTCTGAATCTATGATACAAAATATTATAAAGAAAAAAAGTCCAGGTAAAATAAAAGAAAAAGGCCAAGTTAGATCAGCTTTCTACGGTTTGCAAACAACTACAAAGAATAGAGGCAGCTAGATAAAGGAGTGGATAGAGTACCAGGGCTGGAGTCAGGAAGACCTGAGTTCAAATCCAGCTTCAGACACTTATTAGCTGTGTGACCCTGGGCAAGTTACTTAACCTCTGTTTGCCTTAATACACTGGAGAAGGAAATGACAACCCGCTCCAATATCTCTGCCAAGAAAACACTATGGATAATACGGTCGACTGGTTCACGAAAAGTCAGACATGACTATACAATTGAATAACAACAACAATGAATAGAAGTATATAGGGGTAATATAATAAGAGAGATGGAGGATCTCTAGCTGCATGGTTTGAAGACCACAATAAAAAATGTATTCCTCTCTTCAGAGTAGCCACTGAAGCAAATCTTTAAGTTTATTTAAGTAAAGTCAACAAAATGGAAATGAAGTGCATAGTGAAGAAACTTTTACTGCAAGCATTGGTTGATGATTGCTTTAAAAATTGTGTTCAACTGCATAATGTTAAAATTGCTGGAGAGGTGGCCAGCACAGATGAGGATACACTTGCCAAATATCCTAACATTTTGAAGAAAGTAATCGAATCACTTATATTTTACATAAAATTATAACTTCAAATAGTGTGAATTTAAATAACGAGACCACTCATAGGATCCTTTATATGAATTAATTATGACCTGGCTACTTTCAGATTACATCAAAATAAAATCCACAATAACCAGAAGAGTAAAGGAAAAATATATTACACTTAAAAGAACCATAATCAAGGAAACAATTCAGTATTAAACAAGTGGTCACCAAATGGCATATAGCATTTAAATTCCTAAAGTAAAAGTTAATGGGATTATAAAAAGATATAGATAATAACAAGATGTGGAGTAGACTTCAATGCTTATCTCTCAGAAAAACAGAAAATACAGTAGAAAGATAACCAAAAAGAAAAATCTAGAACTGAACAAAGTGTCTAAGTGTACGGTGTGTTCTGCACGATAACATTAAAGAATATACATATTTCTCAAAAACAAATGGTACCTTTATAAAAATAGATCATGGAATAGGTAAAGATAAAAAGCAAAATTCCTTCCCTTCCTCATTGTTATTTGACACAGTTCTAGGAATATTAGCAATAGCAGTAAAACAAGATAAAGAAATGAAAGATATATATATATATATATATATATATATATATATATATATTAAGTGGGAGGAAGCAAGATTATTCCTGTTAGCTATTGACATGATGGGTAACTTAAACAATCTCAGACAAGCAGCAAAGAAAGAGACAAAAATTAGAAGCTTCAGTAGTCATAAGATACAAAATAAATCCATGGAAATTTTTAGCATTTAGAAACAGCACTAACAAAATCCAGGAGGAAATAATAAAAAAGGGAGATTCCCTTAAAATCCAGGAGTCAATTTACTAAGTCACACCACTAGGCAGATATCTCAAAATGTGAAAGGTAAAAAGAATAATCCCATGTACACCAAAATATTTGTAGCAGCATTTTTTGTAGTAGCCAAGAACAGGGGAAAAATAGATTCTCATCCATTCAGCAATTGCTAAGCAAACTATAGTGCATGAATGTAACGCAATTTTGTTTCATTATAAACAATTATAAATAAAATTCCTGAGAAACATAGGAACAGTTGTATGAACTGATGCAGAATGAAGTGAGCAGTACCAGGAAAACAATATGCACAATGACTCTAACAACATAAAAAAGAATTTTAAAAAATATAATATACATATATGAATCATATAATACATAATATAAAATGTATAATATAATAAATTATACATAATATTAATATAAAATATAATATATGATATAATATATAAAATACTATAAATATAATAATTATAATGCCTAAGGTTGGCTCCAGAGGACTGAAAAAAATACACCTCTTTCTTGACTTTTCCTAGATGTGAGGGACTATGGGCATGGAGTATTGTATATTCTGTCAGACATAGTTGATTTGTTGATTCGTTCTGCTACACTGCTCTTTTTCTCTTTTAAAATCTTTGTTGTAAAGAATGACTCCCTGGATAATAGAAAGGGAGAGAGAGATTTGAAAAGTAAGGAGGTAAGAAAACAAAATATATCAATATCTTTCTAAAGTAGGCAGAAGGGATTAGCAGTGACTTGAAGAAGTAGCAATGGATTGGATTGAGTAGACCTGCATTTAAAGTACAATTCTATAAATTAGGGATGATAATAGTTGTACTGTCTACTTTGAAGGGTTGTATTGATAACCAAAAGGGATAATGTACATGAAAGTTCTTTGTAAACATAATATACTAGGCAGATATAAGGTACATTAATAATGGAAAAGTATATCATTAAGGCAGAATTCCTGACTTCAAAGATAACCATGAATATGCCTGTAAGGTCCAGAATCACAGGATATAAGGAATTCTCTAAGTAGAAGGCAGAGGAGTTAAAGAATTTATTGAAACTCAGAAGTAGCAGACCCACGGACCAGTGTGCCCAATTCGACATTCTGGCAAGAACCTTCCAAGACCAGTATGCCCATCTCACAATAGTGACCCCACAGAAAAACATTATGGCAGCAAGTCAAGCCATAGTGGTGCTTCCCCCCACCCAGTGCCAGGGCCCTCCAGCAAGAAGACCACCCACTGGCCTCAAGCCCCTGCTCAGTGCTCTCCGGTCTCCACGAGGGTCAGTCTTGCTTTTTTGTAGCACCTGCCACGTCGCTGCTGCTTCCACTGCAATCTCCAAGCTGTGTTCCAGCTGGTTGACTGCTTCCTCTCTCCTTCAGCTCTTAACTGCTCTCACCAACTGCCTCTTAGCTCCGCTCCAACCATTCAGTAAGCTCCTCTCACCACAGGCTTCATGTCATCACGAGGACCAGAACTTAGGCACCTACCATTGGCTCCAGTCCTAACCACGCCCCCCAGGATGCTGATAGCCCCGCCCACAAAGCCCACTCAAATGGTCAGGAAAGATCTTCCCATTCACTGATTGCCTTTACAGGAAAGGAAGGCAGTAAGCACCTACTGCGTACTAGGCATTGTACTAAGAACTTTTGCAAATGTTTCCTCATTTGATCCATTTGAGGTAGGTGCTGTTTTCATGTCCATTTTACATTTGAAGAAACTGAGGCAAGCAGGTGTTAAGTGACTTGCTCAGGGTCACAGTCTAGTAGTGTCTGAGGCCAGTTTGGAACTCAGGTCTTCCTAATGCCAGGCTCTGTACTGTATCTATTGTACCATATAGCAGCCCTTGATACCTTGTTGTCACTGATACCTTGCTAGTTGGAGGCTCCTAAAATCTCTCACTATAAATTACAGCTGTGCATTGGTGATGATAACGATGCGATGATGATGATGATGATGATGATGGTGATGATTATGGTGAGAGTAAGACTTGGAATATTTAAAAAGCAATGATGCCAGGAGATAAAACATTTTTAAACAATTGACAGAATACTAAATTTACCAAGCAGGTGTGGAAAATATAATTCCTTCAGCAATTTCATAAAACACAGAGCCAAGTGGATGAAACAGCTAAAAATCAGCCCTCCCTCACAGAATGCTGATTTTCTTAAGAAGCAGGCTTGTAAGACTCTATTGACCTTGAAAAAGATATCATAGGCACGATAAGGAACAAATTTACTCATCTATAAGCCAATGTGTGCTTTTCGCAGGATGTGTGTATCTCCTTCTTCCTGATGCCTTTATTCTGACATATCATTCAATAATCCTTTACATCTCTCTCAAGCCTCAATTGCAGATAAAAATGAGCTCAATTAGTAATGTTGCTCCTCCTTAATAGCTCTTGGAAAAGACTTAGCTGAGCATGTTGGGTAATATTAGATTTGGGAACACAGGCATACTCACTTTGAAGAGTAGATGTAGTTCTGAAAAACTGCATGTAAAGCCAATTCATTTTATTTTTTTATTTAGTGGTGAAATGAATAATTCCTTTATTTTTTATACTGGCATCTTTACTGGATAGAAATAATTCGTCTTTGGGCGGTATCTTTATGTAAAAGAGGCACCTGGTTATATAGTGGACAGAGTACTGGACCCCAAATTAAGAAGCTCTGAGTTAAAATCCTGCCTCAAACACTTACCAGCTGTGTGACCCTGGGCCAGTTACTTAACCCAGTTGCCTCAGTTTCTTCATCTGTAAAGTAGGAATGATAATAGCTCCTACCTCCGCATGGTTATAATGAGGATAAAATGAGGTATTTGTGAAGCACACTTTGCAAACCTTAAAGTACCATTTAAATGTTAGCTATTATTATTTGTATGAGATGCACATTAAAGAAAAAAAACATCTTTAAGTAGATTGAATTTAAACATTCCCTTTGGACACTAATTTTTAATTCAGAATCAAGTAAAACTACCTTCAACTATGTTTTCCCCAGTATGAAACAAAGCTTGGACTAAACTGATTCAGAGGAAGCTGGTAGCCCAGTAGGTAGAGAACTGGGTCTGGAGTCAGGAAGACTCAAGATCAGATCCAGTCCCAGACACTCACAAGCTGTGACCCTGGGCAAGTCACTTAAACACTGTTTTCCTCAGTTTCCTCAACTGTAAATAACACCTACTCCACTGGGTTGTTGTGAGGATCAAATGAGGTAATATTTGTATAAAGTTCTTAGCACAGTGCCTGGCACTAATAGGCGCCATATGAATGTGTGATTTCTTCCCTTCCCGTCATTCATCTGCTAAACTCCTGTCAGTAACACTTCATCTCGAAAATGGAGATCATAACGATAGTTCTTACTTCACAAGGTTGTTTCACAGAACAAATAGGGTCAAGAAGGTATTACACTTTGTAAACTTTCAAGCCAGTTCATAAATATCTGATATTTATAATAATCATGTAGGTATGGTTTGGAGTAAAAGGCCAGAGAACCCTTCCAACCCTCAAATTCTATAACACTTGGTATCTTGTAGGACATAATGCCTGGCACACAGTAGGCACTTAATAGTTTTTGATCCAACATTGCTAGATCAAAATTAATACAGGATAATTAGGAACCTTAAGGGTTAGCAGAAATCCTATTCTACATTAAAGAATTTTACAATTAAAAATTGATTTTCTCTAATCTCTTCCCTAACAAGATACAGGAAACTCATCAGTATGGTTGACACGAACTAAATATCTTTTTTTCTTTTTAAGGAGGAGCACATAAAGACACCACCCAAAGGCAAATTGTTTATTTCACTGCTAAAGAAGTAACATGTATTTTCATAGTGTTTTGTAAAAACAAAATGGATGGCATTTTCATGCAAATGAATATCCAGCTGGAAATTCTGCACTGTACTTTGTACACATTCAAAACTATTGGTTATTAATTATTAGAATGATTAATATCAACACTTCTAAAGGCCCTGGGAAGCCCTTTCAAATGGTTCATTGCAGATCTTGGATGAGTCAAAGGACAGTTTCTGTTTTCTGTTGATGGTCTAGTGCTGTCACTGATTCTGCCCTCTAAAAAGAAAGTTATGTCTCTGGCAACATCAAGCATGTCCCACTAGGCTGAAATTCCAGGGATTAAGACTAGGCAATAGAGCTGATAACCCAAAAAGAAAATCATAGATGTTATAAATCTTAGGACTGGATTCTGCTTCCTAGAGTGGCTAAAAGTTAGAGGTGATACCATTTGATGATCCATTTATTTCAACCCCTTCATTTTATAAAGGAGAAAGTCGGGGACCAGATAGAGACATGGCTTGCCAAAAGTCACAAAGGAATTCAGTGGCAGAAGCAGACCTTTCTCCAAGTCCCTAGAATGCCCTAGATCAAGGCCTAGTTCCCAGGCCAGCTTGGTTTCCAGGCTACTGGGAATTGACATCTGCTTGTGGGGCCACCCCTTCAAAGCCCTCAGTTAGCCACTGATCTGACATGGTCTCCTTCCTTTAGAAGCAGCAAAAGAACAGCAGAAGGTCAAAGGTATGACCTTCCCCCAGGATACATGACGTTCATTGCCCAGGGAATGCTCCATATTCTAGGGGCAGGATTTGCTTTGCTAGAGGAGAAATGGATGGATGGGTCAGTCTACCTCATCTTCCTCTTTTGCAAACCCATTCTAGGTCCTAGTTCCAACCAAAGGAAGCAAGCCCCACAAGAGGCTATATACAAGGTCAAATGACATGAAGTTACTCCATGACAGTAAGAAAAAATAATGCTATAAACTATAGCAAAATTAGAAATTACATAAATGAAAACAATGAAAAGTCCTGACAAAATATGATTAATACTCAAAATAAATAAAAATCTGAGTAAAAGCCAGCTAGGGTTATGTTTTTTTTTCCAGTTGAAAAAGTAGGTTAAAAGACTGAATAAAAATGAAAGCAGAACCTCACACATTGTACTCAAATGTCATTTAGGGTCTAATAAAATTCATTACTTTATTGTAAGATTTAGAAATTATTTACTTGTTCAGTTTTCCAGTACTTTATAGAAGCTGCCGGCTTTTTGAAACTGAAAATATGCTTTGGGCTAAAGTTAAGAGAATAAAGAGAAACCCAAGAGAGGTAGTAATTCAAAGCACATAAATAAATTTAAGAATAAATTCACCATACTGTATGACTGAGAGGTCCTGGATATTCTATAAAATTGAGACTATTGCTTTTAATGGCTGCCTTGTCCATTCCAGGCCAGTATTCTAGCATCATGGCTCCACGCTACAGAGTATTCTCAGCCACAGTATTTGTCTTGGCCTATCCCTGGATTTATCCTCAGTAGGTCCAAGGGATGAACATGAAACCAAGGATAATCCAGAGGGCAATGCAAGAATTTTGCCAGCCTTGCCAGTAAGCAAACTGTATTAACAATCTGGGCCCAGTTCAGGAGACATAATACCAATGTTCCTTTAGAATCACTGGACCTTTGAACCTCAATTGTCTTATCTGTAAAACAAAGATGGTTTATCATATGACCTCTAAAATTTGTTCTAAATATATAATCCTATGCTTCAATATAAGTCAACTGCCAGATGAATAACACTGGGAAATATTTTAAGTACCTTGATACAGATTTCAGCAGAACTGACTTCCTTTTCTTTTATGTTAAAGCTTTCCCTGATAGCTTATAGCTTACATATGTTCAAGTGGGGAGTTTGTGCCTGCCTTCTGGGCTGGCCAAAGTGTTTCAAGTTTCTAGGCAGGATTAGCCCTCTAAAATGTACCCTGGGCTCTCCAAAGCCAGAGACTCCTCAGGTACAAAGGCTACTACATAAGCCCTTTTTGCAAAATTGCCATAACTGAAAGTTGCCTCTGTTGTTATTATTCAGTCATGTCCAATTCTCCATAATCCCGTTTGGGTTTGTGGGGATGTTTTTTGGCAAAGATAACTGGAGTAATTTGCCATTTCCTTTTCCAGCTCATTTTACAAACGAGGAACTGAGGCAAACGGTATGTCTTTTAATTCTGACTTCTTAGCTACACATAATCTATAGTCTATACATAAAAACAGGGCATGGCAAATTGTCTCAACATAAGAAGGCCATTCCCTCCCCTGGCCCCCAAAACGTAGTAACATACCTACTTCCTTACAAAATTCTTTGGCATGATTAGCCATTGGTCATGTGAGCATTTCTCATTATAACACTGACCAATATAAACATTTGCACTCTCCACAATAGGCATTTGTACCATAGGTGACTGTGAATGATAAGTATGCCTTTACCCAGTTCCTGTGCAACAAGATTGCAAGGCAGGCAAAGTTTGTGTTTGGTATCTTCTCAAAGAGAGCAAAAGTTAACTGATGGACAACTCATTTGCTCCATACACATAACGCAAAAAGAAACTTTTAACTTTTTTAGTGTCATAGACCCCTGGGCAATCTGGTGATGCCTATGGACCCCTTCTCGGAGTAATGGGTATTTTTTTCAAATCAAAAGAATTGCTAAATTTCAGTTGTAGGTTAGTGAAAATAAAGATGTATTTTTCTCCCTCTTCCAAGTTCAAAGTCCTCCTAAAATCTATTCAGACTATGAATCTCTAATTTAGAAGAAAGTCTCTTATCTATTCTGTGATCTAGTGACACTGGACTCCCTGTTGTTCCTTGCACAACACATTCCAGCTCTAGACTGGGCATTTTCACTGGCTGTCTCTCATGCCTGAAATTTGTTCCCTCCTCATATCCACCCCCTGGCTACCTTCAAGTCTCAGCTAACATCCTACCTTCTACAAGAAACCTTCCTTGATCTCACTTATTACTAGTGCCTTCCCTTTGGTGACTATTTCCAATTTATCCTGTATATATCCTGTTTGTACATAGTTGTTTTCATGTTATCTCCCCCATTAGACTGTGTGCTGCTTAAGAACATGGATTATTTGCTTTTCGTTGTATCCCAATTGACCAGCACAAAGCCTGACACTTGGTAGGTATTTAATAATTGATTACTGACTGACTGATTCAACATGAGGAGATGGCATGAAAGCTGCACCCACTGAAGTGTTAAAGTGACTTTTTGATGCAATCGTCAAATTTGTATTGTGATTATTGAGAATTGATCATACATAAAAAGTACTTTCAAATCTATGCTGTAAGAAAAGTTGGCAACTCAACTTTGATTGAATTGTTTTTATTGTCTGCTCCACAGTCTTTGCTTCCTTTCCTCCTTCCTCCATCACAGTCTTTGGCAGGTTCTCAATGGTATAAGTATAGCCAGAAGGACTCTCCATGTTGAAGCTTAATGTACTGCCGCCACACCCGCTATGCACTCTGTGAGCAAAATGACTTAGCATTCTGATTGAACAGAAGGTAAGTAATGATTCATGGTGAAATCACAAATGTTCCCCAAACAGATAACCTTATAATTGTTTTTAACAATCTATCTACAATCTATGGTGCACTACTTAATAAATACATTTTTCATCAGTGGAGAATGAATAAGGAATCTTAGATCACTGAATTTCTGAGGTCTAGGTGTGGTAGTGGGCATGGCTACCCTTGTGGAATATGGACATATGGAGTCATAACATGAGGGTGCACAGGTACAGCATGCTGACTTTTCAAGGATATTGGCTCTGTGTGTGTGTTGGGGTGGGGGAAATCATTGGCAGTTTGTTCATCCACTAATGCCATTTTTCTTTAAAGGAGAACTTATAGCGGTTAATAATAACCTTTCTGAGGAAAAAAAGTCCAACAGGCTTTGTTCTAGTAGGAAAGAAGAAAAAGTTTGAAGCATGTCCCTGATCTTCAGTGATGGAGAAGGCACCGAAGACATATCATAGCTGTTGAGGAGTCCTGCGGCATCACACTGGCTTGTCTGCCCGTGTAGCTACAACCAGGAGAGGCACCCTAAGTTCGTCCAGTGCTCCACAGCAGTTACTGCGTTAACTAAACATATCCAGATTCAGCATTATTAATAGCCAGTGTGGTTGTGAACAGACATTGAATCTTATCCCTTCATATATCAAGCTTTGGTTGGTGAAGAAACAGATGCTAGCTCACAACGGGAGAAGATGAATCTAAAAACTGAAAAGTACAAGTTGTGATGTACCTAGATATTAGTTTGATAATAATATGTCACATTCATTTTTTCCACTTTGAAGAAATACTTTCCTAATGGAATGACATTGATAGAGATGACTCAATGAAGAACATGCTGGGGATAAAAAAATGGAGTGGCTATAAGGTAGAGCAAATGAGAAATAAACACTGTTGTCCTAGATGCAAATATCCTGGGCACGGCCCATACAGAGGCAAGAATTAACAGATGGTTGGCAACCAGATGCTCTGAAACCCTGACAGAGAGATAAAGGGAGATTGGTTGATACTAACAGTACTACCTGGTTCTGGATGGTGATTAGTACACAGATGAAAGAGTACCCCATCTCCTAAGACTGAGGAGAAATTAAAATCTCCTCGTAATATTTTTTATTAATAAGAAAAGGAGAAATAATTATTGTCTTGTCACATAACTCCATAATATAAAAATCTAGTCCTAATTTCTCTCCCGACTTCCAGTGCCACATCATTCCTATCATGCTGAACATTTCTACTTGGGTCACCAAATTCAACACGTACAAAGTTTATTGCCTTAACTCCTCAAATGACAAAACTGAGCCGCAGAAATTAGATTATGTTCCCAAAGTCTCATAGTAGTGAGAGTCACAGCTAGGAACAGAACCCAGGTTCCCTGACTCCAGTACCAGTACTCTTTCTATTGTCACTCACTGTACCAGGTGCTTAATAAAGTTTTGTTAAATTGAATTGCAATCCATCAAGTAAATAACATCTCTAATTATATTTCCTCTATCTTTTTTTTTTTGGTGACACGATAGGGGATGTTGGCTTGTAAAATTCGATTTTCCCATTGAATTCACTCAATATCATAGATCTTACTTAACACTACATTCTGTTCTGTAATATCGTCCTTATTTGTTTTTTTAGAATAATAACATTCTCATAATTATATTATTATAATTACTATATAAATTACATTTAACATAATACATTAATTATACTATTAGCAATAATTATTACTAATATTAATAAAACTATTAACTACACAGTTAATATATTATAAATTAATTAAAATAAATCAATCATTATACTATTGATATAGTAATTAACAACAAAAATTACTAATGTATTAATGATAGCATTAATAGAATATATGCTATATAGTAGTAACATATAAATTACTATTACTAACTTTTTAGTTTTTTATTCTCTCAGTATTGAACTTTTCTGTTGATTTAAAATTTACCTTGGTAAAGGTAAAATTTGCCTTGATCATGACAACAAAAAATGGGAGGAGCATCAAAGTCTAATTGGAACCAGAAACATTAGAGGAGATAAACAAGGATGCTTTTTTTTTTTTTTTTGGAATCAGGGAAGGCACGGCAATTGAGGCTAAGTGACTTGCCACAGGTCACACAGCTAGTGAGTGTCAAGTGTCTGAGGCCAGTTTTGAACTCAGGTCCTCCTGACTCCAGGTCTCGTACTCTATTCACTTGGTCACCTAGCTGCCCCAAACAAGGACACCATTATACCAATTAATTAATTCAGCTGCGTAGTTCTGCCTCTGCACTCTTTCCTTCCACTTGCTCCTCTCTGTTCTTACTGTTACCACCTTAATGTAGGCCGAAGCACCATTCGCCTAGATGATTACATGAGCTTTGAAGCAATCTTCCTGCCTCTACTCTGTTCCTTCTCTAATTTCTCTGCCATGCAATTGTCAGATGCATATGTCTTGTGCATAGTTCTGGTCATGCCTTTCCACAGCCCCAAAATGTCATGGGTTCTCTATTATCATTGGTTCTCCAAGGCTTAGCACAGTGCCTGGCACATAGCAGGTCCTTAATAAATATTTACTGAATTGTACTATTTATCGAATTATTACCTACAAAGGAAAGTTCTAACTCCTTTTCTCAATTTTCAAGTACCTTCATAATATATCACCTAAAGTCTCCAGACTAATGCCATATTATTCCCCTTCATATAATGTACACTCCAGCCTCCTCTTTGCTCCTCAAACATGCTCAGTCCTTTCTTACTCTGTAACTTTGTACTGTTTCCTAAGTCTGGGATGCCTCCCTTTCTCTCTTTATACTTTGATTTCCATCTTCAAACATTTGCTAGCTGTGTGACCCTGGAGAAGTCACTTAACTTCTGTCTGTCTCAGTTTCATCATTTACAAAATGGGAATAATAATGGCCCTACCTTCCAAGGTTGTTGTAAGGATTAAGTAAGATGATATTTGTAAAGTATTACGTAACCCTTCAAGTGCTATGCAAACATAATTATTATCATCATTATTATTGTTATTGCTAATAATAATAATAATTACTCTTCCACTATATCATGCTATTTCTCAATTACAAATGTCTAACAAATTGAATTATATTGTATGGTCAATATATTATGTTAATTACACTTCAATTCTTCAAGGATCTGAGATTTCATCAGTGAAATTAGTCTCTCCACTGCAACAAGATTGAAACTCCTCTATGCCTTGATATATGATCTTCATGAGTTTCTGTGACTGAAAACATTCATCCCATGGTGGCCAGCCTTTTGAGAAGGATCCTCTCCCAAATGAGATAGACTGGTCCTTGGAGAACAGACATGCAGACTGCCATTCAGCCGTTACTTGAAGCCATTTGAATAGAACCTTCTAGTAGGGCAGCTAAGTGGTGAAGTAGATAGAATGCCAAGCATGGCATCAGGAAGATTCCTCTTTGTGAGTTCAAATCTGGCATCAGACACTTACTAGCTGTGTGACCCTTGGTAAGTCACTTAACCCTGCTTGCCTCAGTTTCCTCATCTGTAAAATGAGTCGGAGAAGGATATGGCAAACCATTACAGTATCTTTGACAAGAAAACCCCAAAAGGGGGTTACAAAGAGTCAGACAGAAATGAAAAACAACTAAACAACAAGAACCTACCAGTGTTTTGACTCTGTTGTCCTTCAAGGCATGATTAGTCAGCAAGCATTGATTAAATGCTTAGTATGTGCCAGGGGCACTGGAGTGATTAAGAAAGGCTGTTTATCAAAAATCCTAGAATAAGTGGGTTGGAAGGAATGTTAGCTGACCTCCTTCTATTAAAAATGAGAGGACTAAGAGCAAGACTATATAGTGAGTCAGTAGCAAGCTCATACAATCTTTCCAGTAAGTATTCAATGAATGCTTAAGGAAAGGGGGTTCAAAAAAGATGATTCACTATTCTGCCCAATGCTATTTCTTTTGCTACTAGTTCCCTTTGCTGTGACAAATTTTCAACAAATATTAGTTGCTTGCTGTATGCAAAGTTTGAATGGAACCATGATGTGAATAAAAAACTATCCTTGGATTCAGGAAGACCTCGGTCCAAGTACCACTTTTGATATTTACTGGGCATGTTATCCTAAATAAGTCTTTTGAGATCTGAGTGGGCCTCAAGCAAATCTCTAAGACTATAGGTTCCAGACTGGTTACTAATCAGCACTGGTAAATGATGTTTTCACACAGGGAATTCTGTATAGAAAAAAACACAAATCTCAAACACAGCCACCTCCCCTCCCCCATTAAAAAACCAAAAACAAGGGACTCTACCATATTTACAAAAACATGGAGAACATATAGTTGCTGCTACTAAGGAGATTTACAATCTAAATGTAAGCTCTACTATGAATCATTATTTTTCATAAAACTTCATTTTTAAAATAATATTTCTTACCATGACTATTAGAACTTAAAGTGCATACTTATGGAATTGCGATAAAATACAGGTAAAATTAAGAAAGTAATTTGAAATCCTAAATACCCAATTAAATATTCTCAACTTCAATTACTTAGATCATTTATTTTATAAGCTTACATATACAAATCATTTCATTTGTCCAGTGTACACAAATAATAATTCTAAGCTCGAATTTGACTAGACCCATGATTTCATTGGTACAGAGAGCTCACGGCAGGGAATTTCCAATATACTACTGCAGGTCAGTACCTACTCTGTAACTTATTGTCTTAGAGAGCTCCATGGGCTAATGGGAGATTCAGTGACTTTGTCAGGGTCATAAAAGGAAGGATTTGAACCCCAGTCTTTTTTTGATTTTGAGACTAGATCTTTATCCGATATATCACACTGTGTCTCAATATCTGTCACTAACAATAATAAATATGTTTATTTATCTGCTCATTCCCCAGCCCCCCATGCTAATCATACTACATTAAAAAAAGAGGAGCTCTATGAAGGTTTGGTTTCAGAAGCTGATTGTACTTGCTATCCATATCAAGTCACTACAAAGTTTAAAGACTCCAAATCAATACATTTTGTAAGGTCCTAAAAAGTTTATTCTTTAATTGTTACCTTTTAAAAATAATGTCATAATTTACCACTCTTTGCAATCACTAGTTTCTGGATTCAAAGCTAAATATAGATATTTATTTGCATATCAACCTGTAGACTTTAGTATTTCTAATTTTGAAGACGCGAAGTCTGCCCCGCATTCAATAACATTCAACAAAGTCCTTTAATCTAGGCCTTTCAGAGCCTTTGGAGAAACATAAAGAATAGTCTCTGTACTCATGGAATAGAGAGGCACTTTCTTGGGTCTATCTGGAGTAAGATTATTCGTAGTTTCACTCCAAGTATCTCTCCTGAGTACAGATGACAACACATGTTACCTCACTGCTCTGCCCTTCAGACATGATACTAAAGGCAATATATGAAGGGATTAAAAAAAAACAGAAAACAGTATGAACTTTTATGAATTTTGCAAATTGTCTTTTTCCATGGCTAATTTACCTTTTGTTTTCACACAGCAGAGGCCCAGATGGATTAACTGCTGATACGTACACACTTTATACACTTAGAAACATAATTTAGCCTCTCACATATTCCCTGAACCCCATTTCTGAGACATGAGTAGATGCCATTTTTATATGATCTAATTAATGCCTAAAAGTTAAGGGGAAAGTGATTAGGTCCTTTATTAATACTCCCCTCAGCTGCCTTTACTGAGTATTAAGACACTCTCCTGGGGAAAATTAATGCTCCAAGCTGTGGATTAAGCTTTCTTGCAGGCAGTCCTCTGGGGTTCACTACTGTCAGCAGAGGAAGTACAAGTCATTTACCCACATAACTCTCTCTTTCCCTCTTAAAAGTGACCTGTCTGCTAAAATCAAGAGAAAATATGAGCTAATATGGGAATAAGAGGGAAGAGATCCAATCCAGTGGCAGGAGTAAAGACAGAAAATCATGACACATTTTTCCCTGTCCTCAGATCTACCTCTGCTGGAGTCACAGTCATTCATTCAGTTATTCAGAATGCATTTATTAAACTCTAAGTGGCTGAGTAGATAGAGTACCAGGCCAAGAGTCAGGAAGACCTGAGTTTAAATCTATTTCAGCCATTTACTAGCTGTGTTACCCTGGGCAAGTCATTTCCCTTGTTCCTGATTACTCTGTATGAGGCACTGTGCTAAGCTCTAAGGATATAAAGAAAGGCAAACACATGGTCTTTGTTCTAATACATGATGAAGGCAATCTGAAATTGGAAGGCATTAGCAACTAGGAGAATGGAAAAGCTTTCTTTGAGAAAGTGAGACATGTGTTAAATATTTAAGAAATGAAAGGAAAACAAACATTTTGGAGGACAGAGCACTGAAGGCATGGAGGTCAGACAATGCAAAGACACAGAGATGGGAGATGTAGTGAAGGCTTACCTCTTAGCAGGCAGGAGTGAGAAAAAAGGTATGGGAGACCCATCAAGATACAAGATGTAGGGGTGCCTTGTTTGCCCTGGAGAAGGCACTGGAAGCAGCAGACGGTCTTATTTGCAGGACAGCCCTCCCTGGGAAAAGGCCCATTTGTGGTGAGAGGTGGGCAGTGACCCCAAGTGTGGCACCGAAGGCCCCGGAAGTTTGGAGGGGTAATAGGGGTCTTCCCCTGTCCCTGATACTACTCCTCTCTGTGCTAGAGCTTGTCCTAACTCAGTGCCTAAATGGGGAGAGGCTGGCAGGAGTGCCCCTCATGTCCCCCCCTCCCAGCCTATGGAAGGCCTAGCACTGGGTCATAGAGAATAACATTTGGAGCTAGAAGGGATTTTGGAGATTATCTAGTCCACCTTCCTCGTTTGATGATGAAACTAAGGTTTAACGAGGACATGTCCAAGGTCACATAACTAAAAAGGAAAAGGGCTCGAGTTGCAGGGTCACCTTTAGACAAAATATCAAATCAACAAAGCTTGTTTTCAGAGCCTTTCTACAACTTTCCTATTTGTACCCCTATTTCTTTTCTGAAATCTCCTGCCCTAGTTCCTTCAGGATGCCCTAATGATGCTCCAAATTACTGCCTCTTCTTTCCTTTCTTTCATAAACCAAAACTCCCTTTTAGTGTTGTGAACTAAGCAAGTTATCAAAGAAAAACATCTGATAAATTAATTCACATTAGGTGTGAATGACCTCAAAGAGCTACAATGTTACCTTTTCCAGCAGTCTTTGCTTTGAAATTCCTGTTAACCAGGAGGGTTAAATCTCTTAATAGAATTATAGGCATTGTCACAGGCAGATAGGACTGATATTTCTGAAGGTTGGCTCCTCCCTCACATCTCGCCGCACAAGCAACTGCCCACACTGTCTCTTAGTTTGCTATCTGAAGTTGTGCTAAAATATTTCTTTATCCAATTCCAACAGATAAAAATAATTCATAAGTCCAGAGAATTCTTTTAATAAAGATCCTATGAAGCACATGTAAAGCTCTTTGATTTCTTCTAAGAAATGCAGCTTAACAGAGTCTAAGGTACTAACAGAAACTGGGAAAGGACTCTTGCAGAAGGTAAGATTTGAATTTAGATTTGTAGGAAGCTAGGGAAGCCAGGAGGCAGAGGTGAGGAGACAGGGCATTCTAGGCATGGGTGGGGGGTGGGGTGGGGGACAGCAGGGGAAAAAGCGTGAAGTCAGAAGATTCAGTGTCTTGTGCAGGGAGCAGCAGGAAGGCTGGTGTCTCAGGATCCCACAGTACATGAGGGGAATAAAATACAAGAGGATTGGAAAGGTAGGAAGGGGCCAGGTTTCAGAGGCCTTTAAAAGCCAGACAGGATTTTATATTTGATCCAGGAGGTCATAGGGAGCCACTGGAGTTCATTGAAGAAGGTGGTGATGAGGCCATGCCGGTGTTTTAGAAAAATCACTTTGGCAGCTGGGTGGAGGGTGGATTGGTATGGGAAGAGACTTGAGTCATTGAGATCAGCCATGAGCTTACTATAATAGGCCAGGTGTGAGATAATGAGATGATGGAGTGGTGCTTATGTGAGTGGTAGGAAGAGGTATACAAGAGATGTTTTCAAGGTAGAAATGCTTGTCATTGTCAAGAAATGGCAATGCTTGGCAGCAGACTGGATATGTGGAGTGTGTTGGAGTAAGGAGGTGAAGAAGACAAGAGGTTGTAGCCTGAGTAACTGGGAGGATGATGGTGATCTTGACAATGATAGGGAAGTTCTGAAGAGGAGAGGTTTTTTGGGGAAAATCATGAGTTCTGTTTTTGGTCATGTTGTGTTGGAGATATCTATAGGATATCCAGTTTGAGAGGCCTAAGAGGCAGCTGGTGATATGGGACAGGGATCCAGCTAGACAGAGAGACATGAGAATCCTATACATAAAGACTGTCACCCAGTAAGATAGTACAGAGGGAGAAGAGGGGCCAGGAGAGAGCCTTGTTTGATACTCATGGTTACAAGGTGGGATCTAGTAGGAGTTTCAGCAGAGGATGTTGAAGAGAAGTGGTCAGATAGATAGGAAAGGAACCAGGTGAGATCAGTGTCACAAAAACACTCAGAGGAATGTGACAAATGAAAAGCCTGAGAAACAGAGTTTCTGGGTAATTAATAATTTATCAATTAGGCTAGCAAATAATCAGTGAATTGATGGTCAGTGGTTTCAGGAACCAAAGACAAAACTATGAAGATCCCTGAATGCTTAAATACCTTTGGAAAAGGAAGTGCCCCCGACAGGCGAAAATCAACCCTGACTGGGTGAACAACTAGTGAGGGGATGGGCATATTAATGAGGAGGTGGGCTAAAAATCTTCAGCTCCTCTTGTTGAGAACATGATCTGGTCATGAAACTCACGTGCCTCCAGTAATCTGGACAAAGGAATCCAAATCTCCCCAGACCACTCTGGCTGGTTTTCTTGTTCATAAGCTGGCTCCCTCTAAATTCTAATGGAGGGTTCCAAGAACAGGGACTTATTTCTAAAGGGCAAGAATTCACCTAGATTAGATTCTGTTTGTAAGGTTTTCTAGTTGGGTAGGGTCCTGCCCAAGATCTCAGAGCACGTACCTGGAGGATTTGGGCAATCTCAGCCATCAGCAATGCCCTTCAGAGGCTGACTGAATGACCTGCAAGGGTTGGTCTCTGAATGAGGAAATAGAAAGAAAAAACCTCAATCCTAATTTAGTAATTGGTTATTAATTTAATAAAAAACAATAATTTCTCTCAGAAGAGAGTACCCAGGTGTAGAGGGTGACTAATAATGTCAAAGGCTGGAGAGAGGTTAAGAAAAGGTTACTATTTTGCTGACTCAGCCCTATGACCATAGACAAGTCAGTTAATCCTTTAAGCTTGAGTTTCCACATCTGTAAAATGGGGATAATAATACTCCACCTATCTCATAGACTTGTTATGATGGAAACACTTTATTAATATTAAAGCCTTATACCAATCGATCAATAAGCTTTTTATTAGGCACTTACTACATGCCAAGAGCTATACTAAGTGCTGGAGATAGGAAAAAGCACCAGCCCCCCGAGTAGCTTATGTTATGATGGGGAAGTCAACATGTTTATAAGAAATACATACACAATGCATACAAAATAGAGAGAAGGTAACCTTGGAAGGGAAGGCACTTCACCAGAAAAATGTCATCCATAGAAGATGGCATTAGAGCTGAGACTTAAAGAAAGCCCTAGCTTCTAAGTGGAGGTGGGATTGGAGCGCTTTGGAGACATGGGGGACGGCCGGTATAAAGACAGGAAAATGGGAGATGGCCTGTCGTATATGAGGGACAGCAAGCAGGCCAGTATGGCTGAAACACAGGTTGGGGGGAGGGGAGAAATATGCAAGAAACCTGAAAAGATAGGAAAGGGAGAGGACATAACTGTGAGTTACAGGATATAACTGTGAGTTATTACCATTATTCCTTTGTTGCCGCAGTAATAGGTAAATTTGATCATTTGTGTTTGGCCTCCACTTATGATTTTCTTCATGCTGTGGGCAAGTTGTTGCATTAATATTAAATGAGGTAAACTCAAACTGAATGTCCATTAAGGGAATTACTATTAAATCATTGTTGGACTGTGTGCACATACAGCGGAATAGGAAGTGCTGTTGCAAATTTTCAACCTGCAAATGAGTCATTTTGCAACTGTGATCTTAGGTATTTTCCTTTCTAGCACTGCAAACTTTTCCATGTTAAAACAAGGATGCTATGGCCTGTCCCTCTCTCCAAGGCTTGCAGGGGAAAACATATCATTTGAAATGCTTTAAAATTCTTAGAAGGAAAGGTAATCTTGGAGGGTTTTTTTAGGGGGAAACCCACAAAACAGCTCGTCCCCTGACAGCACAAAAGGCCATGTATTTTGAGCTCTGCTCTTTTCATACTGCCTGTGCATTCTTTGATTTTCCCGTGGCTCTTGCATGCACAATGAAGCAGGCTTCAAAGTATACCCGTATTTACACTGACATATGAATTTTCAAATGTCTGTTTGCTTTACCAACATAGAGGAGGCTAGGAAAGTTTTATGACCTCAGAGGTCTCCTTTGATATTATTCCTAGCTACAATGAAAAACCTACATTCCAGAACGTATTATGCAACAAGGGGTAAAAAGAGAAGTTTCGGGGGGCCTAGAAGAGTCCCTATAAATGAATTCCTTGAAACTGTCCCTAGATCTATACAGAAGGAAACAAGATGCAGCAGAAAGAGCTCAGACTCCATTTGGAACCACAGAGCCTGTGTTCAAATCAGAATTTTGTTGCTTAGGCAGATTGCCTAGCCTCTCTTGTCTTCAGGTTCCTCACACGTCAAATACAGGGGTTGAATAAGATGACCTCTGACGTCCATTTGCATCCAGGGGTCCAAAGGTTCACTGCTTCAGGAAGCAGTGCATATTGCTACTGCACTGCTCATCTATCAATGCTTGCAAATGGGGAAAGTGGCTCTGTAACTGATTGAATGAATTTTAGAACATATTTACTGAACCCAGACACAAAAACAAGCCTCAATATTGCTCTCTGATTGTAGATGGGTGAGAATAAATGCCTCATCACTAATATATTAGTTCTTCAATACGAATCAGAGCCTAATATTTTAAAGAACAAATCATAATTTTTGCAAATGACTCATCATCAAAGTGGTGAAACACATTTGAAGATAGTTTAATTCGCATCAGCATGCGGAGGTTGTGTTCTGTTTATTCATCCAGGTTGAATGATTAACTACTGAACTGGTTTTGTTGCTTAATCTAATACTAAATATACAGTGTGAGAGAAATACCAATAAAAAGAAATAATAATAATAAGCTTATTGATTGGTTGGTATAAGTCCTTTGAAGTTTGTAGTCAGAAGACCTGAGTTCAAGTGTTGACTCTTACTTTGCTACCTGTGTAACCTTGGCCAGGTCATTTATCCCTTGTGGACCCTGTTGTTCAGTCATTTCAGTCATACCTGACTCTTCATGATCCCATTTGAAGTTTTCTTGGCAAAGATACTGGAGTGGATTGCCCTTTCTCTCTCCAGCTCA
The DNA here is from genome assembly GCF_011100635.1 of Trichosurus vulpecula. Classification (NCBI taxonomy): domain Eukaryota; kingdom Metazoa; phylum Chordata; class Mammalia; order Diprotodontia; family Phalangeridae; genus Trichosurus; species Trichosurus vulpecula. The sequence continues at coordinate 235,542,229 of NC_050573.1, read as the reverse complement.
TTTTGGAGATGAGGAAACTGAGGCAAACAGAGTTAAGTGACTTGCCCAGGGTCACATGGCTAGTAAGAGTCTGGGGCCAAATTTGAGCTGAGGTCTTCCTGACTCCAAGCCCAGTGCTCTAACCACTGAGACACCTAACTGCCTCTAAGGTCTGTAGATCTCATTCATCTTTAAAATGAGGCAGTTGTACTAGATGACCTCTGAAGTCACCTTGAGCTTTCAATCTAGGGGTATACGATTGATAAGAATTAGAGAAAGAAATTGCCATGATGATAAGTAATCTTTGGTTGGATTTCTTCTCACAACCAATTTATTATCCCTCCCATAGAGACTGAAGAGATACAGAACAAAAAGAGATTACCAAAACTACTTAAGACAGACTTAATGACAGACTAGCTGAGTTTCACAGTTAATTAATCACACAACTAGGAATTCTCTGTGTTCCTTTGGATCCCAGAGTAACAAAGAACTCAACTTTGGGAAAATGAACCTTAAACCATGAACCAAAGTGTCAGTGATGACAATAGATTGTAACTGACCAAAATGTTCACTGTCATCCGAGGTGCCTTCCTGTCCAGAGAATGGCATATATGTATAATCAAATTCAATTATTAAATATTTTCTTTTGAAATATACCGGTATGTGATTAAAAAATAACAATAATGATTTTTGCGAATGAAGTCAGTTTCACTAGTTAATAGGCATATCTTGGATGTGTATGTATATTAAATGGGAGTTTCTAAATATATAAACATTTATACTAGCATGTGGACTTGTAAATGTATGTATGTTTGCTTCACACAAATTCTTTGAATGCATGACAAGCCTTCTACAGGAGAGGCTCTGCATCTGTCTCTAAACAGCTAACTTTAGCTTCTCCAAAGCTGATCTATTTTATTGGGCCTAACAATCAAATTAAGTCAAACAGCATGGCTCAACATAGAAAAAAACATCAACCAGGAACATAAGGGCACTGAAATAACTGGTGCTGATCTGGCAAACACCCAAGGTATCCCCCATAGCAACAGAGCTGATGGCATAGCAACAGCCGCTATACTGCCACAGAAAAATTAGCAAGAAATATTCTGAGAGAAAAGCATATTCTACATTAAAGTCAAATATGACATTTATCCTCAATAAAAGAAACTCTGGAAGCACATGTGTTAAATTATACTATTCCTTGGCACAGCCTAATAAAATTACTTTCCATCACAGCTCTCAAATTCAATTCCTTTTAAACTAAAATGTTTCAAGTTGTTCTCTACCAAATAGCAGCATTTCTTAAAAGGACTGAAAAAAATCCTGTTCTTTATGAAAGAGAGAGAGAGAGAGAGAGAGAGAGAGAGAGAGAGAGAGAGAGAGAGAGAGAAAGAATTTATTTTTGGAGTAGTGCTGTGACTTCACTGATATAGGGAATTTCCAATGTGAGGATTCCTTCTACTCATTCAGGTTATCACTTACTCTGCAAACTTATTGTCTTAGAGAACTGCATTGGACATTGATAGTTAAAGTTAAATGACTGTTAAAGAAATGTCACTAGTGGGAACTGAATTCAGGTCTTCCTGAATTCAAGGCTAGCCTTTTCTAGCTCCTACAGTAGAACTGGCAGGCCTGTGGGAGGCAAAACCCATAGCCAGAACTAGTTGAAGATATAGTTTGGAAATGTTTAGCAAAATACATGGAAATACAATGTAGATAATGTTAATTTGTGGTTTTCTAAGCCAGCAGGGACTTGTTTCTATTTGACACCACTGTCCTACATCACAGTACCTTCCTTTTATTTTGTTAAGATAGAAAAAAAGACATTCCACAATTACGCCTTGAAAAGTAATAAAGCAAATGCAACAGAAATTGTCTAATCAAACCTTATGTATTCTGTAGCTCAGGACTCCCTAACGACCCTGGGCTCACACATAGCCCCTTAGAGGGAGAAGATTTCTTCAACGTTGTGTCTTTTACAAAAGGAAGAGTACTCCCAAGAAAGACTCATCATGTAGGTAAAGAAATGAAGTCATCCTTTGAGGGAAGGAGGTGAAGGTGGAGAGCTCTGCATCTTGCCAATGTTACTATGACTTAGTGCAAGTCTTTGACGAACTACTTTTTTTTTCTTTTGGAGCGGGGAAGGCAGGGCAATTGGAGTTAAGTGATTTGCCCAAGGTCACACAGCTAAGTAAGTGTGTCAAGTATCTGAGCCCCAATTTGAACTCAGGTCCTCCTGACTCCAGGGTTGGTGCTCTACTCACCTGCGCCACCTAGCTGACCCAACAGTGCAGGTCTTTGAGAAGAGGATTGTGTCTTCAGTAGATTCTGAAGTGTGTTTATCTTCTAGGAGGAGTCTAATGGGCAACCTGAGTTCTCTCTTTTCTGTCTATTATAGGAGCCAATACTCCTATGACTCCTCTGAGTCTTGTGTATTTTCTATAGGGTGAAAGATAGGCTGAACCATACTCAATATGTTTTTAGTATATCCAGCTCCTGTGTGGGAGTCAGAGACCCTATTTGGGGAAACCTACGCAAGAGCTATATACAAGTTTTATATTTAGAGATTTTCCTGGAGAACTGTGGGTTGTCGTTGCAATGTGCCAAAGAAAGAAAATGACCCTCTTTTGGTCAGGGCTCCAGAATCTGACTTGGTCCTTTTCTTCCTCTATACTTTTTCTTGAAAACTTCAGTAGCAACCATAGGTTTGTTTATCATCTCTATTCAGACACCTCCCAGATCTGTGTATCCAATTCCTATCTCTTCCCTGAACTTCTGTCCAGCATCACCGATCGACTGTTGGACACTTCAAATTTGTCTCAGAGACATTTCAAACTCAACATGTTTCATTGTCTTCCCCACTAGAAGATAAACTCCATGCAAGTGGGGATTGTTTCATTCTTTGCCCTTGTATCCCTAGTACTCAGCATGGTTCCTGGTACATAGTAGGTGCTTAATAGTTGCTGATTGATTGCTATGGTATACCTCTTCTACATGTGTTTAGCAAGAATAGAGTTCTAACTTCCCAAAATACACTGACCAGTCACACCCAGAGAATACTTCAGATAATCATTTTAAGTGAGACAGCCAATTATTCTGGGGCCAATCTACTTGTGTAGAAATTTATTATCAGGCCCCAGATATCACCAAATGTGGCCACTTTTCCAGTTTCTTCTTACTACTTACAGGACATTTGTCTACTTGGTTGCTTGTGTGGGCAAAAAAGGTCCTAACCTGAGGTCTCCATTTTCCTAGGAAGCAGAGTCGACATTTTGCTCCCAGGCCTGAAAGTCTAAGCTCCGCAGGAAATCAATTTTAAGGGGAAAATGGTCAATGCTCTGGGCACCCTCTCTGCATAGGTCCATTTAGCATTTCTCTTCAGAAGCTCTCTCATTGACTGCTGATAACTAGTAGGTTTAGATAATGGTTTTTTTTTTGGTGTCCTTATTTGAAATATTTTAGAATTTGCCATTTATAAGAACTGGTACTCAGGCAACAAGATAGTCTAGATCAGCCTTTCTTAAACTGTGGGTTGTGACCCCATATGGCAATAGTAAAAGGTTTCTGAATGCCCAATGACCAAAAATTAATTAAAAATCAAGTGTGTAATGAATCGGAGGTGTTTCTGGCAGCACTTACCCATTTTGCATTGAGTAACTTCACTGCAGCCTTGGTTCTGAACATAGAGCATGCACACTTTGTACTGCACATGCCCTCAGGCCAAGCCACACCAACAAATGTTGCAATGAGTAGAAAAAGTTTAAGAAGTCTTGGTCTAGACTAGGGGAAGAATAAGAGAGGGAACTTAGCCCCATGGAGTCGAGCATAGGAAAGAAGTGATTTTGCAAGGGATCTGGTTACTGGAGGATTGGGATAAAAGTTGGGAACTGAAGACAACTGAGGATAAGATAGAAAGCAGTAACCTAATTATTGAGGAACTTGGATAAATAACAAGAGGTCAAGAAGTGAAGGAGGAATCAGAAAGGAGAAAGACGTGTAGTTAGAAGAGAATCAAGACAGCATGATGTCTCTGAAGCCAAGGAAAGAGAGAGTATAGAACATCGGTGGTCCCTTCCAACAAAATATCTGTGATCTCCAGTAAGAGGGCACCGATTACCTTCTGAAACACCTTGTCAAATAACTAACTAAACAATAAATAAGTATTAGAATGATTTCTCAACTATAAAATGAGCTGGTTAATGTTGGATTAAATGGCCTCTAAAGTCTGACCACGGACCAGATAGGTATGTTCAAGTTATATATTGTGGAAAGCCATTAATTATAAACTAAGGCTATTGAACTTTGTATGATAAAATTTTAAGATCCATTCATTTTCACTTATTATAATTAGTTATGATATATTATATTATATAATGTATTATATTATATAATATATTACATAAATAGTTGTATTATATAAGTATAATATATTAATTTTGTTACCTTTAAGTGTCTATTATTTTGATCATCTCAATGGTTGTGCAGTCATTTTTCAGTCATGCCTGACTCTTCATGACCCCATTTGGAGTTTTCTTGGCAGATAGTGGATTGGTTTGCTATATTTTTCTCCAGCTCATTTTACTGATGAGGAAACAGAGGCAAACAGAGTAAAATGACTTGTCCAGGGTCACACAGCCAGTAAGTGTCTGAGGCTGGATTTGAACTTAGGAAGATATCTTCCTGATTCCAGACCCAGCACTCTATCCACTGTGCCACCTAGCTGCCATTTTATTATCTCACCTAAAGTTATTTATAAGACCAGGATGTTCAAATTTGTTTGAACATGGAGATTCCTTTATCACACAATATTCTTACTGCACTTATGAGTAAATGGGATCATAAAAACCAAGGACCATGAAGAGAATTGGACCCCTGTTATTTCATGTGATGAGACTCGTTTCTTGGCTCAGTTATGCAGGAGAAGATGAATAGCTGAAAACACACTTTATTCCTTTAACTTTGGAATCTAGCTTTCAATTATCACTGAAACTTCTCCAGAGATACATTTAAACAGTTTATTTCTTATAAGACACAAACTAACACACCATATCAAACTGCTAGAGGGAGAATTTTTCTAAGTTCATAGTTGGCTGAAAAATATACCATAGAAGTACAGAACACATATAATAGCATAACATGTGTATCACACTATTAGAGATCAACAAATGAGGAGAAACCACATTATTCTGGCTCATGACATTTTTGTTCATACCAAACTCTTATACTCTATGCTAGTTTCTCTCCCAGAACCTCAAAGACCCATTTTCCAATTCCTACACAACTAAAATGAAGCAAAATCAGCTTATAGTTTATTTGATGACTCTCTTGTTAAAAGCTTCATGGAAATCTTTTTTCTTTTAATTGGTTCATATCTGATACTCCCACTTTTCAGATTGGCTCCACTTAAGGCTGTTCAATTTAATGCACAGAATAACAGAATCACAGAACTGAGAATTTGGAATGGATCTCAGCATCAGATAGTCCAACCAGTACTCGAAAGGATTCACCCATTACAAAATGGCATACAAGTGGCTGTCCAGCTTCCACTTACCCTCTAATTGTTCAGAAATTTGTTGAAATCCATTCAACAGAGATTTGTTAAACACATACTATGTATAAGGCACTATATTAGGTACTGAGAATTAAAAGACAAAAATGCAATAATTTCTATCCTCAAAGAGCTTAGAAAAATCAAATTAGCTTTTAAAATGACCTTCAAATTCAGCTAGTCTAACCCTAACCTCATGGCCTCCATTCCCCCTCCAACATATACACATTTTATACATGAAGAAACTGAGATTCAGAGAGGTCAAGTGACTTGCACAAGGTCACATATTTAATAAACAACAGGGGAAGGAGGATTTGAATCCATGTTTTTTTTTGGGGGGGGGATTAATTTTTATCCAAATCCAGCACTCTTTTTGTTAGTTTTCGCCAAGAATGAAAATGAGGGAGAGCCTTTACTAAACAGGTTGTTGTGTCATGGTAGTTAAATGACCAGAAATGTCTTTGGCAGTGTCTACTCAGGTTGTTAAATGCTAGAAACACATAAAGGAAAGGAAGATGAGTGTTTGTGTTTGTGTGTGTGTGTGTGTGTGTGTGTGTGTGTGTGTGTGTGTGTGTGTGAGACAGAGCGAGAGAGAGAAAGAGAGAGAGAGAGAGAGAGAGAGAGAGAGAGAGAGAGAGAGAGATATGGAGACACAGAGACACAGAGGCAGAGAGAGACAGAGAGAGAGAATCACCAAAAAGGTGATATGCTGAAGGGAGGAAATTGGAAAAAGGTCAATCGCCAACACAGCTATAACTATTGAATGAAGTGGCTCCAGAGGTGAGATTAAAAGTTTCCTTACTACAATATCTTTCAATCCCTTTTTTATTTGAGAAAGTTAAGCTCTAGGGAGCTTTACTTAAGCTTGGAGATATGATAAAACCTAAAAATTAAAATGTCTTTCTTACCATAAGTAAGGTGACAGTTGAAATGGTAGGTTGAAGGTAGATAGTAGAGGACAAAGCAGCTAAAAAGGCATTCAGAGATGACACTAACTAAAGTGTTCTAAGAAAAGTTCTAAGGGCAGTCTTAAATGTATTTACTTCCTAATGCAGTTTTTCAGAGAAGAGTGCTTCATCATCATCATCATCATCATCATCATCATCATCATCATCATCATCAACAACAACAAGAAACATTTATTGGACCTAATAAATTACAAGAACTGTGCTTAATCAATGGGGATACAAAGCCAGAAAAAACACATGGTTTTTGCCCTGAAAGAGCTCACAATATGTATACAACATCTATATTTATGCGTATTTCTATCATAGTTATTAACATATACACATAAATACATATACACATTCATTTGTGTATGTAGGCATGTATAATGGTGAGTAATCTCAGAAAGGAGGCATTAGCAGTACGGTGGACGGGTTTATAGGAACTGGAAAGGCTTCCTGTCATAGGTGGGATGTCAACTGACTCTTGAAGGAAGCCAGAGATGCAAGAGGTAGAAGTGAGAAGGGAGAGCATTCCAGATCTGGGTGAGAAGACTGAAGAGAAAACTTCATATGCATTAAATAGGAATATTGGCTGATAAAACTACAGTTTTCTGTGCTAGGGAGGGGATTATTAATCACAACACCTCTCTCAGATGGAAGACTAAGTTTCAGGTAGCTCTCAAGCCAACACTCCTCTGAGGCACAAAAAGAGAAGGCTGCCAGAACAGACTGAATGAATTCCCTCCTAGGCAGGGGAGAGGTTTACAAACCACAACATCCTCAGGTGAACAGTGAGGTGGTTTAAAAAGTTGATGGAAGAGCTTTAATATAGTATTCCTAGTGGATATTGCATATGCTATTAGATGACCATGAAAATGGATAGATTCCATCACCAAATGGAGGGGAAAGTATCACCCAGCAGTGAGCAATGGAGAGCAATGCTTAGAATGGAGCAAATCAAAACCATTGATGCAGAAGAGATCTGATAGGGAGAAATACGATTAAATCAAAAGGCAGAAGCAGCTCTCCCATGTTAGAGGGATAAATTCACCTTGTTTAATTAAAATGTATTTGTTTTGAATTGTGTATCCTATAACTGTTAAAAAATAACCCATATTGGTAGGAAAGAATTTTGACACACAAAATATCTAGAACCTAGGGTGGATAACTAGGATCCCAGACAAGAAGGTCCTGCAGGAGGCAAAGACAACTGGGTTTCTAGGAAAATTTCATACTCATACTTCAAGTTCTAAAAGTTTATCATAGTGTAATCATAATGACCCCACTAAGAATCGTCTCTACTATCTCATCCTGATGTGGAGGTGATTCTTCTTCTCAAAATCTATGCCTGCAGAGTACAAGTTTTGGCAGGTCCTACCAAGATAGAAGGCTATACTTATGAGCCAAGTCATATATTGTATGTGTCACAACTCTCTATGTGTACAGAGGCAGGTTCATCGCTAGAGGCTTAGTTATTGGGTGATGACATTTTGAGCCATTAGTAGCTTATGAAGACTGTCTCATAAAGGATGAAGGGATTTTGATCAGCATCAAAGGAACATTCACACTGAAGAAATCACAAATCCATGAACAATTATAATCATCTTAAGGGCAAGTCTCAATGGATTCATTTTGTGACATGTTTTAGACCACTGCTTTTGTCTTTAATCTTTTAAATATACTTTTATAATTGTTGTCTAGCCTCCATGAAACTTTAAACTGCATTATTTTAAAATGAGGTAAGGCTCTTTTCAGATTTCCTGTGTATTATTCAATTCAGAGATGTTGATATGATTACTGTCTCATAAAGTAGAGATAAATGTACTGTTCCTCATCTTTGTTTTTTATTTGTAAAATAAAAACTAGTTCTCTCTGCCTCCCTCCCTTTCTCTCTCTCTCTCTCTCTCTCTCTCTCTCTCTCTCTCTCTCTCTCTCTCTCTCTATGTGCTCGTGTGTATCTATGAGTTTCATAACCTTTTAGAGTGTGGGAAGGTCATTTTTAAGCCATTATTCATAATGAATTATGCATTTTCTCACAGTTATATACAACTGGTACATTCCTCAGTTAGCAAGCAAAAATCTATTTAACTAAAGTCTTGACAAAATTATTTCAGATCTAGGAATGAACCTCAAAATTCAGAGACAGATTAGTTCTTTTCCATTCCAGGAAAGAAAAACAAAAGAGAAACTAAATCGATGATGCATAGCCATATGGAACTGATTTCCAACTTCAGGTTGGGATCCAAATTTGGGTCACAATAGCAATAAACATTAATTAAGCACCTTTTTAAATTTTATTTTATTTTTTTACAAAAGCATTGTGCTGGGATGGAGCCAAGACGGGTGGAAAAAGGCAAGAATTTGCCTGAGCTCTCCAAAATTCCCCTCCAAACAACTTTAATGACTCAAAGTGACAGAACCAGCAAAAGGACAGGCTGAAGCAATTTTCCAAGCCAAGATGACTTAGAAGGTCAGCAGGAAAGTTCTTTTGCACCAGGCGAGAGTGGCATATTATCCAACCTGGCCATGGCAAGCATTTATTAAGCACCTACTATGTTCTTGGCACTTTTTTTTTTTTACTGCCTTTCCCCTCCAAAGACTTTCTTTCTTTCTTTTTTTCTTTTGTTTGCTTTTTTGGCAGGGCAATTGGGGTTAAGTGACTTGCCCAAGGTCACACAGCTAGTACATGTGTCAAGTGTCTGAGGCCGGATTTGAACTCAGGTCCTCCTGACTCCAGGGCCGGTGCTCTACTCACTGCACCACCTAGCTGCCCCTCCAAAGACTTTCTTATCTTTATTTTGCTGTCTTTTCTAGATCCTCACTTATTTTGAATAATACTTATTGTGGTGTTCAAAAAGGTTTGAGAGACAAAACTTCTGGGCAATTTAATCATTTTATTAATATTGCCAGCATTTTAATAAAAGGATGGTCCCTTGGGCATCTCTCTCTTAGACCAAAGACCATCATGGTGGCGGGCTCACACTTATATGCCTTTTTGGAAGAGAAATGTTCCCTAGGGTGGCAATCAGTTCTTATTGGCTAACAATTAGCGAGAGAATAAATATTACAATGAGGGTGTGGACCTGAACTTTGAATAGTCATTTACTTCTAAGTTAGCCCCAGGCTTGGGCAATCTATTGAAAGAATTTATCCCCACCCAACCTGAGTAGTACACAATAGCTGCCCCACTTGGGTGGGGTTTGGATAAAGGAGAAGGTTAGCTCAACCTCCAGAGACTGAGGTCTTGGAATGAGTATAAAAGAAAAAGGGGAAAATCTGAATGTCTCCAAATCACTGGTTATTAATAATATTTTTCTCATTTTTTTCAAGGAGTATTTGTTCTTTTCCTCCAAAGAGAAAGATTCATGAGCAATACACCTTGCTTTTTTATGTACAGTATGCTATAGAGTGAGAAAGGACACTATTAAGCATTAAGGATTCCTTAAGAGACAGGCTGATCTCTTCAATGTAAATTTCATGAAGAATCATTCTTTTCTAGTAATGCTAGCTGTATGTCAAATCTAGATCATGACTAAATCAATCAATCAACAACCATTTACAATGTATTGGACATTGTAATAAGCTATGGGGATACAAGGAAAAAACAAAAACAGTATCTACTCAAGGAGCTTATATTCTAATGGGGAAAAACAACATATAAATCCATAAATGCATGATTAATATGGAGTAGATGAAGGTATTAAAAACTAAATGTGCTCTCAGTCCACTTCCAGGCAAGAAACTCTTCCTATTTTTTCCCCTCAAAGTCTGAAGCAGTGTTTTTTTTTAATCACTCATAATAATATGAGGACTGGAATGTATTTTTAAATCTTTTTTTCAGAATTAAGGTATAGTATCTACACAAATATGCATGTGGAAAAATAAGGATACTTAGAATCTATTTTTAACCTACTTGGCCATATGAGCAAATCCGTACTGCAAGCATCCAAAAGAGAAACAATATATAAGTGCAACGTTTAAGGGAAAAGAAATTTGTGTTCTTTTGATTGATAATCAGATAAAATAATCTTACTAACTTAAAAATTCAGCCATTTGTTTTCTATTAATTATTTCCTAAAATTATTGATCAGTGGTTTAAATCTGCCTGCCATATATATACATATATGCATATATATATATATATATATATATATATATATATATATATATATATGAAAGAAGAAATGAGAGAAAGACAGAGAGAATAGAAAAGAAAAAGAGAGAGAGGGAGGGAAAGAGAGAGAGACAGAGAGAGAGAGAGAGAGAGAGAGAGAGAGAGAACCTCTATCCTGTAGAGAAAGTAAAAAAATAAATCATCACCAAGAAGACTCACCCCTGGCATGATCAATTCAATGCTTTTGAAGACAGATAACAGAGAAATAATCAATAAATCTAATGCAGCTTCATAACTGCCTTACCTTTTATGAAATTTCCTAGAAACACCCCAGTGTAGGCATTTCACAAAGAAATTTGAAAATTCTTATACTTTTTACTAGAAAGGAATTAATTTTAAGCTCAAGATGTCTAAATTCCTATGCTCAGTTTTGCTACAGGATTAACTCTTTGAAACACTTTTATTTGAAGTTTTATAGATCAAAGAGTTTTTGTTCTCTGAAGATTTCTAGCTATGAAAAGGAATAATTAGAAAAATTATTCTCTAGTTCTTTGCCAATTTGCCATAATAACAATAGATAAGTAAAAATGGTGACAGTTATAAATCCTTTTTTGTTGTTGTTTTTGTTTCCTTCTGAAAGTTGGACTATGTCAGCATGTGGCTAGCAGACTGGCCATTCTTAATACATTGATTTTTAGTCAATTTAGTCAAATAACCAGTTTGATAGCTTCCCCCTCTTCAGCCAACTGCAGATTTGTTTAACCAAATTGACAAAATTTCCCAGGTATTTTGGCACCCAAATGAAATTGCCTTATTCCTTTCTCTATGTAATTAAAAGCTTTAATTGAGACATCAATTTCCCCTTTGGAGAAAGATTAACTTTTTAGATCATATGTTGAACACTATTTCACACTTATTTTATACTACATGCCAGTTTAAGGATAACCCCAAACAAGTACATGTGATGCATTGGAAAAAAAAAACCTGTTCTCTCAATAGAAGACATCCAAGTCTGGTCAAGGGCCAACAGCTTTCATTTTGGCTTTTGTCCCCACCACTTAATGCGAACTGCTATCTTCAGAGTCAGCAATTATCTCTTTACTGTCAAACTGAAAGGACTCTTTTCAGTCATAATTGTTTTTTTGACCTTTGTCTAAGATTTTACAATGATGATAATTCCATTCTTTTGGATACATTTTCTTCCTGTTGTGTTTTTATGACACTATTCTGCTATATTTTTTTCTATTTGTTGGATCAGTTTTTCTTGGTCTCCTTTGCAGGTTCATCAGTCATATTCAGGCCTCCTATTCATATGTACGTACCTTAGGGCTCTGTCCTATGCTTTGTTCTCTACTTTTGCTACACACTCTCTTAGTGATCCTATATATTAAACTATCATCTTTAAGCAGAACAATGCCTGAATCAACATATCCAATCCTCTTCTACCTCCTGAGCACCAGTACCTTATTTCCAATGGCTCAGTAGACACATGTACCCAAGTATCCTATATTATCCTAGTTAGGCTGGGACTTCTATATATTAGCACTTCTTAAACTGTGGTTCACAACCCTATGTGGGGTCGTGTAACTGAAGGTGGGGGTCACAAAAAATTTGGCAACAGTAAAAAGTTTCTGAATGCACAACAACCAAAAATTAATTCAAAGTTAAAAAGGTAATGAATTTGAAGTGTTTCTGGCAGCACTTGCCCATGTTACATTGTGCAACTTCACTGCAGCTTTGGTTCTGAACACACAACGCAAGCACTTTGCACTGCTGTATGCTGTCAAGCCATGCAACGCCAACAAACTCGGCTCAGATTTGAGACTATTGTATATTATAAATTGCTGGTTTTTTTACTGTACATAGAAAATTCCCTGCTCTTACAGAAACATAATAGTTTAATTATGGAAAATAAAGACGTAATATTTTCCTATGATCATTCCTCAGCATATAAGTATCAAATTAGTAGTATATCTTTGGATTGTATTGTGTTAGAATGTTTGATTTTTTAAATTGCTGTTATCTCCTTTTACAGAAACACAAGTTTTTAATTGCAGCAAAAGGAATATTGTGAATGACTTTTAAAATATTCAGATAAAGAAAAATACTGTTTTTGGAAATTTGTTACTGTCATTGAAAAGTATGGACCAGCATCTTATGAAATGTCTTATTTAATTGCAAAAACTAAAAAGCCCTGCATGATAGGAGATCTTGTGTTGGCTGCTGCTATTAAAATATCAGAAATACTTCATGGGAAAAAGTATGGGGATAAAATTCCTAAAATTTCTCTATTGAATGATACTCTTTCCAAAAGAATTTCCAAAATTAGTAATGACCAATTCCAGCAGCTTATTACCAGGCTTAAGGGCAGCCCAAAGTTTGCAATTCAGTTAGATGAAACAACTAATGTTTCTAAACATGGCATAGTTGTTACTTTATGTAAGGTATGTTTATGAAGGAAGCGTACATGAGGAATTATTGTTTTGTCCCTCTTTTGAAGGGCACGCAGCAGAGGAAGATATAAATCTTAAAGTTGATGAATTTTTCAGAGATGAAAGTTTACAATGGAAAAATTGCATTGGAATCTGTATAGACTGTACTGGTGCAATGATAGGTGAGAATGTTAGATTTGTAGCAAAAGTTAAAGTTGATGGTAATGAACATATTACTTTTACTCACTGCATGATCCATAGGGAGGCACTCATAGCCAAAAAAAATATCACCAGAGTTACATGTTGTACTTCACAATACTATCAAAATCATTAACTTCATTAAAAGCTGTGCCCTTAACAGTAAAGACATGGACTCTAATTACAAAAGCTTATTATTACTTGCAGAGGCACAAGGGCTCTCAAGAGGGAGAAATTTAAACAGATTGTTGAAATTAATTTTTTTCATAATGACTTATGGCTTTCAAAACTCTGTTACTTATTGGATATTTTCAAAAAACTCAATTATTTAAACATGTTGCTTCAAGGAAAAAATTGTAACATATTTATATTAAAAGATAAAGTTGAAAGTTTTACTAAAAAAGTTAACATATGGAAGAATAGGGTGGAAAATGATTCTTTAGAAATGTTTACAGCTACAAATGATTTTATAATTGAAAATAACTTTCCCAAAGATTTAATTATAAGAGTTGTAATTAATCATCTGAAGTGCCTGAAGACACAGTTTCAGAAATATTTCCCTTCAAATTTTGATTCTAAGAAACTAAGTTGGGTTCATAAACCATACTCAATTGAAATAAAAAAAAAATCAGTCACCTTCCATTAAAAGTTCAAGAAGAATTTGCCGAGTTATCAAGTGATACAAGTTTAAAACTTGAATTTCCTAAAAAAATCATTAAATGAATTTTAGCTTGGGATTACAACACAATTTTCAACAATTTCTGAAATGGTCCTAAACATACTCCTGCATTTTGTACTATGTATTTATGTGAAGCAGCAATCTCAGCATCAACAATTATAAAATCAAAATTTGATCAGCTCTGGAAAATGTTGAAGATGCTCTATGTCCTGCAGCATCAAATATTCCACCAAGATTTAATTCTTTATGTAAAAATAAACAAGTACATCCATCTCATTAGTATGCAAATTTGATTTTATCTGTAATAAATGGTAAAATTATACCAAAGGACTGTTTTTAAATAAATTTCTTTATAATTCATTATCAGGAAATGTTTGCTTTATATATCTATTTTATACACCTATATACCTGGGGTGGTATAAAAGTTTCTCCGGTGAAAAGGGGCTGTGAGTGGAAAAAGTTTAAGAATTCCTGTTCTATATCACTTCTCCTATTCTTGGCTAAAGGGCTTGAGAAAGCCATCTATCAGGTGCCCCCCCACTTCTTGATTGTTTGCAAACCCTCTGCAATATGGTTTTTATTCTTATCATTCAGCTAAAACTACTTTCTCCACTTACTTTAATGTATGTGTATAGAAATGAAGCTTTTGTTTGACTGAGAGACTTCTGAGACAGTTCGAGGTTAAAGTAAGATGAATCTAAGGGAATCACCCTCTTTTTCACTGAAAGAGAAATACTCTTGCTGCCACCTATTCAGTTAAGATTCTGGGAGGAGTTCTACTGATTTCTCAAGGGAGAATCCAGGAGGGAATGGAAGGGTTACTTAATAGTTTAACTATTATGAAATGTTAAGCCAGAACTTTATTTTTACATATTATAATTTTTATTCTTTGGGATTCATGTAAATATTACCTAAAATTGTCTTTGGATAGAGACAAGTTAGAGGGCATGGAAAAGCTATGTCATTTTGTAAATCTCTAACCCAGAAATTACTTGGAGTTAAGCTAATCTTAAATTAAATAAAATTGCACCTAAACAGAGAGTATAGCATTAAGAAATTATTCTTAGACATATGCTAATATGCCACTTGTAACCTTGTCACAATGGTTAAATATGCCACTTGTAATCCAGCTAGATTACCAAAGAACTCTTTTTAAAAATAAGTTTTTACATCACCATAGTCATGCCACATATCCTTTCCTTTTCTCCTCTCAAATAGCCATCCTACATGACAATGTATTTTTTCATTTTTAAAAATTTTTTTGGAGGGGGGTAGGCAGGGGAATTGGAGGTAAGTGACTTGCCCAAGGTCACACTAGCTAGTAAGTGTGTCAAGTGTCTGAGGCTGGATTTGAACTCAGGTCCTCCTGACTCCAGGGCCAGTGCTCTACTCACTACGCCACCTCGCTGCACTGCCCCAACAAGGCATTTTTAAAAAAAAGTCATCAGAATTGATTGGTACACTGAAAAAGTCCAAAACCCTGTGGAATGTGTAACACTTGTGAACCTCTCACCTCCATGATGGGGTGTGATAAGGGTGTCTTACATTTTTTCAGTTGAGTCTTCCTTAGGCTTTATAATTTTGTTAATTCACTTGATTTTTTTGGTGTGTAATTATTCCTTCCTTGTAGATTATTGTAGTCATTGTGTATGAAGGCAGCTAGATGGCTCAGTGGATAGAATGCTGGGCCTAGATACAGAAAGACCTTATTTCAAATTTGGCCTCACTTAACCTTGGTTTGCCTTAATCCAATAGAGAAGGAAACGGCAAACCAGTGTAGTGTCTTTGCCAAGAAAACCCCATAGACACATTGGTCCATGGGGTCATGGAGATTTGGACATGATTGAATAACAAGTCACTGTGCATATATTCTTTCACCACTGATCTCTTAATTGTTGAGTTTAATTGACTTATCAATCCTCCTCTTTCTTTACCTTTGACATTCACTGTCAATCACTGACCAAATCCTCCTGGATCCTCTCTCTTTTCCATGTTTTCATGGTTTCCTTTGTTGGATCATCATCAAAATTCCACCTACTACTCCCCTTGGGAGTGTCCAAGATTCTGGGAGTACCCAAGGCTCTGTCCTTGGCCCCTTCTCTTTTCCCTCTACATTATCTTGCTTAGTTATTGCATCTGTCATCGTGGGTTCTGTTGTAATTTCATGATGTGTTGTGGTGGAACCATTTCAAAGAATTCAGAGTCAGATCACCTCTAATCCAAGTTTAGGCATTTATCGAGATCGATACCTCTCATGGAGAGGCCTAAGTTCCAAGAGGAACCAGCAACTTCAGAGAAAGCAAGATGGATTTTTATAGGGTAAAGATCCAATTACATAACAGAAATTATGAATATTAAAAAGGCAGATTAGGTAATAGGGGAAGGGTCCCAGCCACAGTGAAACTGTGCATGCAATTACCCACAATGCATACAGAAAAACCCATTGGAGGGGGTTACATATGTATGGTAACGATATTATAACAAGCCTCTTTATGTCATAAGTTTACTCTAGGTCAGTTCTTTCCTATTACTGTGCAAGTGCCTACTCAGGGAAAGTTCTTTCTGTTGTTTTGGGGTCCGCATCGTGCTTGGGCATCCTGGTGGTGCTAACTTTCTGATTGGCTGAGTACTGTGGTCCTGTCTAAGGACAGATGGACATGGTTATGGTTGAGTGCATGGACACACCTGCTGTTTCTGTGGGAAACATAATGGGGGTATAGGCTAGCTAAAAGTAGTGGCTAGGATTCCATCACATGGACATGCCTGGTGTTCTGTAAGAAATATGAATTCATGGACACACCTGTTGTTCTAGTGAGCAGTGAGACATATATGAAGAGGTTAGGATATTGAGTGGGGGAGGTAAGTGGCTAGGTATGGGCAGCGGGCCTGCTGATTAGTGGGGCCTGTAAGAAAGTTAGAATATTTGGGCAGGAGGCAGCTTTATTAGGATTCCATCAGGTTCAATTATCATCTTTGTATATGTGATTCCCAGATCTATATAAGCAGCCCTAATCTCTTCCCAGAGTTCTGGTCCCAACAACTGCTCTTTGGACATCTCAAATTGCAAGTGCTGTAGGTATGTCAAATTTAACATGTTGAAAAATTAATTAACTGAACTTTCCCTCCAAATCTTTTCCTCTTTCCTAATACTTTCATGCATAGCACTAAACTCCAAGTCACTCAGGCTTGCAATCTTGGCATCATCCTCAATTCCTTACTCACCTTCACTTCACTTATTTATTGTTAAATCTTGTTTCTCCTTTCACAATTAGTGTCATATATATTCTCTTTTCTCTGTTCATTCAGCCCCAATTCCAGTATGTGGGGTTGAAACTAAAATGTAAGAAGACTAGAAAGTTAGAGAAGGGGTGGGTTATAAAGGCTTTGAATACCAGAGTATTTTGTATTTGATGTTGGAGGCATTAGGGCCATAGGGAGCCACTGGAGTTTACTGAGTTGGGGGGGAGCGGTATGTGACAGGATGGAGACCTTTCCCCAATTTCTAGTACCCTTCCTCTGAGATTACTTTCCATTCACATGATATCTATCTTGTATGTATGTAGTCATTTATGTGTTGCCTACCTCATTAGAATAGGAGCTCCTTTTGGGCAAAGACTATATTTTTGCCTTTCTTTATATCCCAGACTCTAGTACAATGTATGGCACATAGTAAGCCATTAATAAATGTTTGTTGATTGGCACATGGTAGTCACGTAATGAATATTTGTTGATTGATTCTCCTCAACATCTCTAGGATCTTGTTATTTCTATAGACATGAAGAAAGCATAAGTTCTGGATCTTATTATCTCTTACCTGGACTAATATGATGGCCTCCCAAATGGATTCCTTTCCCTAAATCTCTCTCCTTTCCCTAAATCTCTCTCCTTTCCCATCCACAGAAAACAAAAAGCTTTTCCTAAATCACTACTGGCCATGAGTGGAAGGCACTCTTTCTTTATCCAGATCTCAGAATCTCTAGCTTCAGTTCAAGTGCCATCTGCAACAAAAGGCCTTCCCTGAATTGCACCTCCATATCCCTAGCTGCTGATGCCCCTTCCCCAAATGACTTAGTTACTGTATACATAGACACGCATAAGCACCATCATACAAACATACTCACAATCATACACATCACAATCACATACATGTATTTATATTTATATATAGAAAGTAAGCTCCTCAACAGAAAGTAAACTGCTGGAGGACAGATGCTATTCTTTTTTAATGTATTCCTATTCTTAATGCCTAGCATATATTAGGTGCTTAATAAGTTCTTGATGATTGTTTAAGAAATTCCAGTGATTCCTTCTTGTCTCTAGGATGAAATACAAACTACTCTATTTGCCTTTTAAAAAGCCTTTCACAGTCTAGCTCCAGCCTACTTTCTCACATTGATTGTACATTACTCTCCTTGAAACACTATTGATAACAGAAAACTGCCTTACTTGCTGCTATCCAATAAATAGCATTCCTTTGCTAAGGTTGGAAGCCTGGAATATACTCCCTCCTCACTTCCACCTCTTGCAATCGTTCTCTTTCTTTGTTTACTCAAGAATGATTTTCTACAGATTAGCCAACATGACAAAACAGGAAAATGATAAATGTTGGAGAAGATGTGGGAAAATGGGAACACTAATGCATTGTTGGTAGAGTTGTGAACTGATCCAACCACTGTGGAGAGCCATTTGAAACTATGCTCAAAGGGCTATAAAACTGTGCATACCCTTTGACCTAGCAATAGCATTACTAAGTCTATATCCCAAAGAGATCATAAAAAGGGAAAAAGACCCACATATACAAATATAGCAACTCCTTTTGTGGTGGCAAAGAATTGGAAATTGAGGGGATGCCCATCAATTGGGGAATGACTGAACAAGTTGTGGTATGTGAATGTAATTATAGTTCCATAAGAAATGATGAGCAGGAGGATTTCAGAAAAAACCTGGAAAGACTTACATGAACTGATGCTGAGTGAAGTAAGCAGAACCAGGAGAACATTGTACACAGTAACGGCAACACTGTGTGATGATCAACTTTGGTAGACTTAGCTCTTCTCAGTAATGCAATGATCTAAGATAAATCCAAAAAACTCATGATGGAAAATGCTGTCTATATTCAGAGAAAGAACTACGGAGTCTGAATGTAGATCAAAACATATTATTCTCTCTCTCTCTCTCTCTCTCTCTCTCTCTCTCTCTCTCTTCCCTTTCTTGTGGTTTTTTCCACTTGTTCTGATTCTTGACAACATGACTAATGTGGAAATATTTAATATGATTGTTGTACACGTGCAGCTTATATCAGATTGCATGCTGTCTTGTGGAGGTGAAAAAATTTAGAACTCAAAATCTTATAAAAGTGAATGTCGAAAACTAAAAATAAATTAATTTAAAAAAGAGGTATCTCCTATAGCAAGCTTATCCTGATCCCCGTAGTTCCTAGTGCACTTTTATTGAGTCATTTTTTAATTGTATCCAGCTCTTCATTTGGAGTTTGGCGTTTTCTTGGCAAAGATACTGGAGTGGTTTGCCATTTCCTTCTCCAGCTCATTTTACAGATGAGGAAACTGAGGCAAGCAGAGTTAAGTGACTTGCCCAGAGTCAAACAGCTAGTAAGTACCTGAGGCTAAATTCAGGTTTCCCTGCCTTCCAGGCTAATGCTTTGTTCAATGTACCACCTAGCTGCTACTACGTACTCAAAAACATTACTCAGGATCTCATTTATGTTTTACTTTAGATTTACCTTTCTGTGAACTGCTTCTCCTCCACGTCCTTTTGTAACAGTACTTTCTTGGAGGTAGGCAGCAACCATTTCAGTTTTGTCTGTATATCTCTGACATATAGCAGTCACTCAATAAATGCTTATTGATGAGTTAATGAATGAATAAATGAATGAAGAAATACATGAATGATTTTGGGGAGTTAGGAGTAGGGCAGTTGCAGACCTATGATTTCAGTGGTATGGGAAATGCCAAGTGGAAATTCCTTTCACAGATGCAGACCAGGGAATTTTCAGTTATTTATATTGTTAAGAGAGTTGCCTGGGGCACCGAGAAGTAAGTAACCCGACCACAATTCCTTAGATAGTGCATGTTCAAAGGCTAGACTTGAAGGAAGATCTTATTGTCTCCAAGGCCACCACATTAGCCATTACTACTTCTACTCCTTATTAAAATATTCAAATTTATTAGTATTACACTAAGATATTTGAATAGTTCACTTAAAAAAAACTAGTTACTTCAAGGTGGCAAACAGCAATTCTTGCAACCTTTATTGTGAATCTCAAAATATTGTCTAAATTTTCATAGTACTTAAAATTATGTCTAAGTTTTGATAATATTATAAATAACCATTGTTATATATCTATTTAGCCTTTCTGGGCCTCACTTACCTCATGTGTAAAATTAGGTAGAGGGACTAGATTATATTATCTCCTTCCTAACTCCATCATTCAAATCACAAAGGATGGAAAAGCCTCTACAGTGGTTTGGGGTTATGTTGAAGGAAGACTACCCACAGATGACATAACAGATCTGGGAAAGAATCAGATTATAAAAAGTCTTGATCTTTAGCTATAGCAAATTAAATTATATTCTGCTGGCTTGAAAGAGTTAATCAGTTTTCCAAGGTACCTAGTTTAATTCCAGGAAGTGACAGGCACTGGGGATACTCCTGTTCATTATAACACTGTCTTTCAGTAATTGACAAAATGTCTCCAATTTTCCATGAAGGTATATCTTTTTTTCCTCAAAAATTTCCTGCTACATTTAGCACATCAAAACACACATTTACTAGGGAGTCAGATACAAAAGACAATTTTCTGATTGAAGAATTTGCTTCTACAGCTCTCAGGATCATCATGAATCTTGATATTAAATGTTCTTTCTCTCTAACAAGCCATGCCAAACACTCCCCCTCCTCTAAATTTCTTATATCAAATTAAGACTGAACAATGTACTATGAGAAACAAGCAGAGCAAAGTGGGCGGGTGGGGGAGGGGAAGAGCCAAAGGAATCTTACAGCAAGGAGCAGAAATCTGAGTCAGGTGTAAACAGATAACACAATTGGGAACAGATTGCACCACATCTGGCTTGGGTCATCACTAGTTTAACTTACTTTCAGTGGTATGCTTATGAATACCCACCCTCAGGTGATCTGCTTGACTTTATTTTCTCCCACATTATCATCAGCTCTTCGATTAAATAAAACTCAAGTACTATTTCTATTCTTTGCCCCTTTCCCCCACGTACTTGATGAGTTAATTGACTAAAGAAAATATAAATGTCTTCCTGAGGCAATGGTAGCAATTATTTTGGATTGCAGGAGTGGGCTGTTCTCAAAGAGAATGAACAATATTTGATTAAAAAAAAACCAACAACAACAAAAATGAAAATCACAAAGGCTGCTTCACCTTTTCTCCCAAATAAACTGTGCTCCTTTGAAGGGTATAATCTTCGGCTTAATTCACTTCTTAAAAAGAGAAATTTTCCATATAACATACATTTCTCCTTAACCATATTTTTGAGCTAATGTGCTAATGTTTGGGAAGTTGGTTTCATTATCTACTCCACCCACCCAGGCACTGGCAACCCTATAACTTAGAATAAAAGTGTAATATCAGATCTATGTTTTACAATGGAAATATTTTTATATCTTTAAAACTTGATGGTCAAGACTTGCTTACTACACTATAAAAACTTAGGACTCTGACTGAAGTGCTGTTTCACTGGGTTAAATAATCCTTTGTGTGAGAGACAGATATAATGCTCTCATATATGTATCCCAGGTCATTAAAGCTGGACAATGACTACATAAAAACTATGTATTTATAATGCATAATTTACTCTGAAGGCTTCCTTCATATTTCTATTATATAGCTTAAACCCCACTGAAGTTCTCATTTGCAAAAGGACGCTGACAATTCCCCTCTCATAAAGGGAGACGTATTTTATTTCTCTTGAAGGATGATATACAACTGCAAGGCTCACCGGGAAGAAGAATGAGACCTTTCTATGTGGGGATTCAGTTTTAACTTCCAGAGTTCATCCTTTGCACAGGAAGGCTCCTGTTATCCTGCTGACTCAGCCAATGAATGGCTTTGGGAAGCTGACTTTCTCAGTAAAGTTATTATTCTAAAATGAGATTCAAAAAGTCTCATCAGCCTCCAGACTCTTTGCTACTGAAAATATTTCTTTGGAGCAATCTGAAGAAGCTGAAGGGACACAGGCCCCTCGTGGATTTCAAAACCATGAGGAATCCTTCTCTGACTAGGAAGCATTTCTGATGTCAGTTCTGATGTTTGCTTCCCTTGCCAGTTTCTCAAAATCAGGCACAAATATTTGAAACTAGATCAGAAATGTTAAGCACCAGATAAGAATGATTTACAGTGTAACTCTGCATTTGTTGAGTCAAAATACACGATACATAGAAGCCACTTTTTTTTGCCAAAAAAGTAGTTAAATTGTACCAAAATTACCACTCTGTGAAATTGCCCTAAGCAACAGCGTTACTGAAATAATCTAAGTGGACCATCATTGTTATTACATCTGGAATCTATCATAAGACTAGAGGAAAGTAATGGCTCAATTACAAAATAAAATAGTTTTATGCTGTTTTGTGAACAAGAAGAGCTATAAAAGAGACAATAAATGGCATGGATGGTTGACAAGGCAGGGGCGCAACTATGTGGCAAGAATGAGAGACAATGGATCAGTGCTTCTCAAAAAGTGTGTCCCACAAGAGTCTCCAAGTACCATGAATTATGTGGAACTTAACACTAGCAATTGCATATGTTCACATGTTTTTTTTTTTCTTACAAAGCATCCAGGATCCCTCACGTGAATGAGTAGCCCTGCAATGTATGGACATTCCAAGTGTTCCATTCTTACCTCTGAGACATTACGAGAACTATAAGCAGGTCTGGCTGGAACTGTGGTTGAAAAATTTTAGGGAAGATTCACCAGAGAAATGCATAATTAAAAGATAAAGAAAAGCTCTGAGGTACCTGAGAGGAAGGAGTGCCCGCAATGATGAGATTACACATCTTCGGAAAGTATGAAGAAAAACTTAAGACTGGTATGATCGCGGTAATGCCTAAGAATGTACTCTGTAATATTTAAAAGAGATATCAAACTTTGATATATACAAATTATGGGGATAATTTGCTCATAAATTTCTGCACACTGCTGTCAGATTGAGTTTCCCAATGCATACATAGGATCATGTGACTGCACTGCTTAAAAAATCTTCAAGAGTTCCCTGTCACCTACTGAATAGAGTTCAGATTCCTTAGGCTGACATTCAAGGTTCATTGCAATCCAGTTTTGAACTACTCTTTCAATTTTGTCTTATAATATTCTCCAGCAGATACTCCATACTGAAGACAATTGACTCATTTCTTATTACATTTGTGCCTCTGATCTTGTCATTCCCTTTATTTGGAATGCACCACTTCTATTCCTCTCTTTTTATGTTAAAATTCCACAGGAAGGGGATCAAGTACTCACGATTTTCTTCGAGTTACCTCCCAATTGAATAGTCTCTGACTCAGAGGTCCCACTAAGCGGCACATCTCATATATTCCAAAATATTTAAAGGGCAGAAGCATCATTTACAGTAGCAAAAATTAAATGGAGGCAATATATACAACCACTGATTGGGTAATGACTAAACAAATGTTCATTCATGAAGATAGTGGAACATTACTGCATTTTAAGAAATTTTAAATATAAATATGAAGAAGTATTGGAAATTCATATAAATCAAAGCAAACAGAACAATTAAGCAGAACCAGGAAAAATACATGTAATGATGACAATAACATTAATTCAAAGAACCATAACACTAACAACAAAAATGAAACTGAATACTGCATAATTGAAATACTTTTGTTTGGCCACAAAGAGTGAAGGAAAAAAGTGTACCACTCTTCCTTCATTGAAGAGATGGGGAACTATGTATATACAATATTGTAGGTAATGTCTGGTTCAGTTGATATGTTAGTTTTGCTAAGTTATTTTTTTCTCTTATTGTCTCCAGGTGTAGGAAATGGGAGGTATATATCTGGAAATGAAGGTGATATAAAAACAAAAGATATATGTGTGTATGTACACATGTAACATGTAATTATGTAATAATGATATAAATGTAAATAATATAATGCTCCACGAAAAAGCCTAGCAGAGTAAGAAACAATGAATATTTTAGACTTGTTTTGCTTTTATATTATGAAAATACAAAGAAATTTGATTCTAAAATTTTAGTGGGGGAGGGACATAAGCATTCAATAATTCAAAATCATTTAGGTTTTTTAATTTGTTTTTTTTGGCTAAATTTTTACACACTATTTATGTAGAATATGACCCCTTGGTTATTACAAAAAACAAAATGCCCAGAATAAACTCTCAATATATTTCTTTGAAATGACTGATTTTTGATGATTTACTGTTGCAAATCAGTGTTGTTTTTATTTCTAACCATAGAGTTTTTCTGAGTTACAGTAGCCATTTCTACTGAGCAATACCAGACTTAAGAGTTATGAGGTTCAGTGTGAGAGACTATAAAAATCCATTTTATTTGATGAAAAATGACATATAGAATAAAAGAGCTCTGTGGAAACAACATATGATATTAGAAGTTCCTCTACTCAAACAGGCCTAAGTTAAGCATCAAACCTCTCGAGAGGTGTGTAGTATTGCGCTAATCTGCTTTTTTTAGGTTTGCTTGAGATGGCTTCCATTATGTCTCACTTTGCTTTACCAACATGGGGAAAGGAGGAGAAGCAGAGTGGAGTTAGACATTAGAACGGCAGATCCAAAAGGTACCTGAGAGCTCATCTAACCCAATGCATTCATTTTGCATATGAAGAAACGGAGTCCCATAGAGGTTCAGTGATTGTTCTAAGATCATTCAGATATAAATAGTAGAAGATCTGGGGTACAGAAGCCCAGAGGTAGAATCTACCTCTTTCTATTAAACTATACTGACTTAATCATTATTTGGGATTTCTGCTCCATATATCATCTAGCCCTCAGCAGATATCAGATTTTAGGAATGGACTTGCTTCTTAGAATGCATAATTCTTTTTTTTTTCTTTTTGCAGAGGGGAAGGCAGGGCAATTGGGGTTAAGTGACTTGCCCAAGGTCACACAGCTAGTAAGTGTGTCAAGTGTCTGAGGCCAGATTTGAACTCAGGTCCTCCTGAGTTCAGGGCCGGTGCTCTACTCACTGCACCACCTAGCTGCCCCATGCATAATTTTTTTTACTTGGCAATTGGGCACTTTTTTCCAAGGTGAGGAGGGCTGGATAAGGAAGAATAGCTTCATGGATGAGATATCATGGGAAATTCAACATACCTATGGGTTGTTTTGTGGTCTGATTTGTGTGAGTTTCTTGATAGGGGTAATCTGAATGTAGCTTCTGAAGGCAGGTACGACAATTGTGTTACTCTTTGCTATTAATTAGGGCAGCAATAGAATGACAGGGGTGACACTGGTAAATGTGAACTGAACCTATGCACATTAGATCAGTAGTCTGAACAGAAACTCTTTGGGAACAGAGGGAATTTCCTTGGGACGTATAATCAAGCTGCTTGCCAGATGGATACTTCAAACTGGAAGAGTCATAATATTGAAAGATCCTAAGGTCATAGATTTAGAAGGGAAGGGAATTAGTATTTACTAAGCACTTATTATGCATCAGGCACTGTACTAAGTGCTTTACAAATATGATTGTATTTGATCTTAGAGCTAGAAGGGACTTCATTTTATAGATTACAAAGCTGAAGCCCAAAGATCATACTAGGATTGCCGAAGGTCATCCTGGGATTCCAATCACTGTTCTCTGACTCCAAATTTATACCCTTTCTATTACCCCATACTGCTTGTCTCACACAATAAAATGTAAGATTAGCCATATGTGTTGATGAAACTTAGAAGTAAATACAGAACAAGAAAGTAAAGACTCTGATGTAATTAAATGACCTGAGCCATTTAGAAAATTTTGAAAAATATCATCAGGCCATAGCACATTGCCAACAATGACTTGCAGGTGAGAAGTGACATACGAGGCACTCTTGATTGGCATGACCAATAAACAAGATGCGGTTAAAACTTCACTAAAGTTTTTGGGACACCCTATTTATAGAGTATATAGATGCCATGATGCTTCCTAGAAAACTATGGTATCTCTTATCTCTTCATCAATTGTAGGGGCATTCAAAGTCAACACAAACCTCGGAAAAGGGCAACCTTACCCAGTAGTCTAAGAACTGAAGCACAGATGCAGAGAGCGGCTGCTGCAGCACAGAAGAGGTATAGTTTGAAACTCAGCCCTGGGTTCTTTGGAGTGATTTCTCTGCTATATTTAGCTCCTGACACCTGGAGAAGGAGCCTCAACTCAAACAGAGATCTTATATGAGTGGAATCGAGGAGAGAGATGAACAGCTGGCCTCTGAAGCATGCCACTGTGTTAAAGATGACAAGTGTATACTAATTTTCCTTATTTTAAGTGTGTTGGGCTTAGCTGAGTGATTAGTGGGTTTCGTTAGAGATTGTATTTGAATAATATATCAAACATAGCACTATCAATAAATCTTCAAAACAATATATAAGGATTGTTGCTGACCATAACTTTAATTTGACCTTACAAATGATGTTGATCAAATTTCATGGATAGCATGCATTGCCTAAAAATGTCAGTGAATTCCTATAATCTTTTAATGTAATCTTAAATCCATGAAGTCTTTGAGTCTTAAGTCTATGAAGTTTTTACCAACACCTAATTAGACAGAAATGCATTATGATTAAACAGCAGAATTAGGGTCTTTGGCCAAAGTAGTCTTTAATTTAAAAAAATCTGCTTACCTATTATTGTGCTCAACCTAGTGATGACTGTAGGGATTGAAGTCAGGAAGACCTGAGTTCAAATGTGACCTCAGATACTTTGTAGCTGTGTAACCATGGGCAAGTCACCCAGCCCCAGTTTGCCTTATTTTTCTCATCTATAAAATGAGGGTGATAATAGCACCTATCTGCCACGGTTGTTGTGAAGATCAAATGAAATAGTAATCGTAAAGCCCTTAGCACAGTACCTAGAACGTAGCAAGCGGTATGTAAATGCTGGTTATTTATTATCTTTAGTATTATTATTACACTCTATAGATTGAGTTATTAGCTTGTCAATAACGATGCCAAAAATGAAAAGGGCTTCGACATTACAAGTTCTGGCTACCTTCACATTCCGATCCCAAAACAAACATCAGAAGCTGCTTTGGGTTCCTGTTGAATTCTTTCCATTGCTACCAAAACATTGCTGAAAAACAACCTAAAGAGGGCTTGCTCTCTCTCTCTCTCTCTCTCTCTCTCTCTCTCTCTCTCTCTCTCTCCCCCCCCTCTGTCTCTCTCTGTCTCTCTGTCTCTCTCTCTCTCTCTGTCTTTCTGTTTTCTCTCTGTCTCTGTCTCTCTCTCAGCTTCTAGGTTATTAGAGAAGCATGGAAGGGGCAGTGCCTTTTGTTTTGAAATATGTTGTAAACATGAATGACAGGTACATTTCTTTTGCTTGAAAAATATTCAAGTCTCTTTGAGATTCCAACAGTTCAACCAATAAGATCAGGGGGAAGGTTATGGTTGAAGTAGAATATGAGAGAGAAGTTGCATAGTTTGTCATGCTATGAAATGCTTTTTATGTCCCTGTATCTGCTTTTTTCAATGGGGCCATATTTGTCTCTAATTACAATAAATGAGGTTATGGATACAGTTTTTATGTCTGTTTCAATTTAATTCAATTGTTTTCATATTCATCAGATTTAAGGGGTCTGGTAAAGATAACTAGAGAGGTAGAAGTACATGGTGAGTGAGGGCCTTGAACAAAGGGCTACATTACCATCTTTCACCACAGATCTAGTTAGAATTTGCACTACCCTCTATGTATGGGTTGCTATAATTGCCACTGATAACCTCTGCTTAACTTTTCCTCAGAGGCATGCCATGAGGATTATTTGGATATATCCAGGGAAAAAACAAAACCAAAAATTAGTAATGTTTTGGTTTTCTCAGAGAAAACAGTCAAGGAGTGAGGAAAGCCGATAACCAAGTTACTATCTACACTTGTGACTTATTTAGTTCAATTCAACATTTATTAAGTATTTATATGCCATGTGCTGTATTAAGTACTGGACAATAGTATACACTGAGGTAAATAAATACAAAATATAAATGGCAGGCTCACCCTACAAGGGATGAGAATGGCCTGGACCTGCATAGATTACTGGGATTTGGTATTTTCCCGTGGTTTACTGAGGTAAGAAAACATGATCATTTAGGGCTGGGGTAGGATAGAGTTCCTTAAAGAGGAGAAAGAACACAGGAAGAAGAGAGAGGTGGTAGGGCTTTTCCTTAGACACATGGAGCAGCAGTGGGAGCAGGGAAGGAAAAATAGAAAGTTTTCTTTTTCAAATCCTACAATACCAAAGAGGATAAGATCTAAAGGGGAAAGTGGCAAGGTAGAAGACTTTTTTAAATCATAAGCACACTCAGGTGACTGAAGTGATGAAGAAAAATAGATACTGAAGAACTGTCAGTCCTTATTCCATACCAGCCCCCATCTCAATTTCATCTGGATACGACTGGCATCTAGATATGGCTGACCCCACCCTATGAATTTCTTTTGTTCTTGGCATGAGGGCACAGGAGAGCTCTGGGAGTCACACAGGAGACAGTGATTTTTTTTAAGCCTTCAGCTAATTCAGAGGATTTTCTCTAACTGTAGGTATAATCTCAAGCCATTCGTATGTTTCATAAATGAAATTCCAAAGGCAGAATGATTATATACTTAGGTTTTCAAAAGTCTGCCTTATGAGTAAAAACCCCAATGTAGCCATTTCTAGTGTTACATGTACAGAGTATAGGAGAGTTTAAAATATAACTACCACGTGTAAGGCTTATTCGGGGTTGAATGGGTCCTTTGGTACACTATACTAGTTCACATTCATACCAAACCCCTCTTACACTCCTTGATTCATTACTTTATTAATTTTCATCATGGATACCATGGCAATCAAGGAATACATTCTAGTATTTCCTCAGAAATTTAAAAAGCATGTAATCTCATTAATTTATCTCTTAGCACACACCTTAGTTTAATATTAATTATTGAATAAACCAAAGAAACTCATGTTCCTGTGTTTACTCATCTTTCTCTTAATATCAACCCACCTTCATTTCATTTGATAGGCTTAAATACACATTGAGATTACTGGATATATGTTTTATTAACAGCTAACAAAAAAAATAAAGCAACAACATAAATAATTATTTATAATGACTCAGTTATGAGAAAGACCAAAGTCAGAGAATTATCTCTTAACCATCACCTCTGGAAACATTTAACTACCATTCAGCTCTATTTTCAAGAATTTTCTTCATAATATTTATTCTCAAGATGAGTTAGACTCAGTTCTATCAAGAAATATCCCTTCCAACTCTTATTCCTATACAAATAAGTCCTTCAGTCTCTGAGGAAAGAAACTTTCCTAGTCCTCTTTCTCTGTCCTTAGCCTCTCTCCAGCCATGATAATTAAAACCAACCTCAGAATGACAGTTAAACTGCCACTCTCCCAATGGAATCCTCAAAGACTACAGTTAAACTGTAACTCTCCAAGATTCCATTCCCTCTTAAAGCTATACTAACAGAATCTATTGTCCCTGGAAGCAGCTACTGAAACTAATGTTAAAAAGTAATTTCATAGGAGTGTGTGTGTGTGTGTGTGTGTGTGTGTGTGTGTGTGTGTGTGGAGGTGGGGGGGATTCAGGGCCATTAAGAGAGATTAAGTAAAAGACCTTAGAGTTTCTGTGGCCCCCAAATTAATTACTCTGTGGGTAGCTGATGATGGCACTTCTCTACCTTTCTAAGGTGAACTAGAGATGACAAATACGCGGTTGTTTTGCTTGTTTATAACTAGGCACGTACTTAAAGCTTTTCTAGCTTGACAGGATGTGCTTACGTTAAAGATGTATTCACTGATATTTTTCTAATAACCCTTTATGTAACAGAATAATAATTTGATGTATCTGTGATTTCATCAGGGTCAGCACTCTCTCCAAAGAAGCATTGTTCAAACTGTGGGATTCTTGCCTATATTCCCCTGTAAATCTGCCACCCAACATAATTTTTCCTCTAATTCTCTTGACATTGTGACTTGTGAAACATTTGTCTCCCCATCAGTGATGCTTTGCATACACACAGAAAGAAAGGCACACATGCATGCACACACACAAACACACACACAACTACTTGTCTTACAAATATGATAGGGCTTTGCCTTGTGCTTTTCCAGATCACTTAACATGGAAGCAGCCGCAAGGGAGATGCCAGGGATCTGCTTCTGGGAGAAGAAATTCTATATTCTCCTATCACTTGGTTGGGAACAGCATCTTTCCATTGGCATAAATACCACTGTTTGGAGCTTGAGCTAGATACCTACAGACCTTTTCATGTGTACTGGAGATTCCTGGGAGAAGAGTGAAATATATTATACCTGGCCTTCAAGCAGTAGGGACCAAGGTAGTCAGTGATATACTCAAAAGCAGTAATGAGGTCTCTATGTCTGTCTGTCTCTGTATCTCTGAATATACATATACGTATAAGTGGCAGCTAGATAGCACAGTGGACAGAGTGCCAGGCCTGGCGTCAGGAAGACTCATCTTTGTGAGTTCAAATCTGTTCTTGACTTAGACACTTACTTGCTATGGAGAAGGAAATGGCAAACCAGTCCAGTATCTTTGCCAAGAAAACCCCAAATAGTGTCATGAAGAGTTGGACAGGATGGAAAAAAATAACATAGTTTAAAATACTTTTTATCTATAAAAGAGGTGGTGGATAAAGTTTCAGTTTTCAACACTTTCAAAAGTACCTAGCTTGTAGCCAGGAGATATCTTCCATACTTGTTTCAATTTCAGCTGAAATACTATCTCAATTTTCATTTTTTTCTTGAATCTCATATAATGACAATTTCTCAGCAGTTTTTATGTTTTTATACTGATTTCTACTGATACTCTTTTTGAAGTACAACATGCATAACCAACAAAGAGATTCAGTAGACTATTTCTCTCTCTTCCAATCTTCAGTTCCTACAAATGATAAAGAACCAGGCTCCCCATCAGCTTTAGCATTGGATATAAGAATTGAGTACCTGTCATATACTCCATAATTAAAATCTGTTCAATAACCATACTCTCCCCAGAAAAAAATACAAACTGATTTAAAAAGCCACCCCACATAATATATCTGCATTTTCTCCAATATCCAATTATACTTAATATCCATTAGTCTTTCAACTGTCTGGAAATAACAGCATCAAGGAAACTAGAATAATTTGACAAGGTATTAAAAAAACTGAATAGCTAAAATATCCACTTAAAAAAAAACTTTAATAATAGCAGGTCTCAAAATCATAGAGATAGCTATGCTTCCCATAGCAACAGGGTAAGAGAGGGGGGCTATTCTCTCCATTCTCAAAGGATAGGAGTCCTGCCAAGACAATTCAATGAACAGAAAGTCATTTTCTTAGGAAGTTTCAAAATGAATGGAAATTCACTCTGATTTTACAAAAAACATAAACATTTATGAGGTTGGCTTGATAAAGTATTTTTAAACTGCATGAAATTTTTCTTTGGTACTGTGACACAAATAGTTCCCCTACCCTAATTGACTTCATGAAGGAATGCCTAAGTAAAGTATGTTTTATTTCTATTTAAATTGGAATGGTACATAATTGACATATAGAAACATCAGGAACTGAAGAACAGACCACTTGAAATTATAATGGAGAAAATTTTAAGTTGTATTAACATCAAAATCTGTTCATCTCAATATGTCTCTTCAAAGCACTCCTTCACACTACTGCAATCCCTTTCCCATCCTGTTTCTTATGTTTATCTCCCATGATCCATTAGAAATGCTTAAGCTAGGATCTTTCCTTCTCACTACCCTAATGAAGTTGAATGAGTTGAATATGACAATGCTCTCCCCATGAGCAGAGCCCAGGGCTGTGCTGGGATCAGCTTGAGCCAATTTACAAAAGCCAATTATTAGATTTTCACTGGGGGCATTTGTACCTCAGAAATAGGCACATGTACTGGGGACTGATTGTTTTGTTAATTGCCTAGACTTAAGAAAATGATGGAGAAAATATTAACAATACAGATTAAACTTAAAAGTTTGTTGGGCTTCCATTTTTATCACCAAAGGCATTTGTTAAACATTTGCAAGCACACTTTACCTGTAGCCCTACCTCCTCTCCTAAAATTGGATCCAGAGTCAGTTTGTAACCGGTAAAGAGAACATCAAAATTAGAAGAATTTGAACTTTGGAAGAGAAATTTCTTTCCACATTTGGATTTGGATGCATAGAAACACTCACAAAAGTTGTACTCTCACACCTTCTCTGAATATTATAGTCAAAGAATTGTCCATGGTTTTTCTTGCTTTTATTGTTTTTTTTTTTCCTTTTACTTATTTATTTACTTATTTTGCCCTTCTTTGAATCTCTAGCATTTAGCTCAGTGACTGGAAAATGCAAGGGGCTTAATAAATGCTCAATCACTGATAGCTATCAGCAAATTTATACATATGCATATGTATGTTCATGTATATTTGCATTATGTATTGTATATGCTTGTATTATATATGTTCATGCATATTTACTTGTATATTTGTATATTTGGGGCATCTAGGTAGTGTAGTAGATAGAGCACTGGGCTGGGAATCAGGAAGGTCAGAGTTCAAATCCAGCCTAAGACACTTATTAGTTGTGTGACCCTGGGCTGTGTGATCCGTGTGATCCCTATTTGCCTCAGTTCCTCATCTGTAAAATAAGGATACCCTGGTGAAGGAAATGACAAACCCTGCCAGTACCTTTCCCAACAAAACCCCATGGACAAGTCCATGGGGTCAGGAAGAGTCCAACATACACGAACAATTAGATACATACATACATGCAAGTTGTATATGTGTTTGTATGTATAGGTATATCTGCATGTGGGTGCATGTATGCATGAAAAGTTAGTTGTGCATCTGACACAGGATAACTATGTGACCCTAGGCAAGTCATGTAATCTCTCAATGATCTAAGCAACTCTTAGACTCTTTAAGTTGCATCAAAATTTCTAGCCTGCTTTGGTAAAGGGGGTTTCTTTTTTTTTTTAAATTTATTTGCTGGGGGGAAGGCAGGGCAATTGGGGTTAAGTGACTTGCCCAAGGTCACACAGCTAGTAAGTGTGTCAAGTGTCTGAGGCTAGATTTAAACCCAGGTCCTCCTGACTCCAGGACTGGTACTCTACTCACTGTGCCACCTAGCTGCCCCAAGGGGGTTTCTTTACAGCAATTTCCTATATCAATGAAATCATGGTTCAGTCTCTATCCCTATATGTGTAGAGATAATAATTATAATTATGATAATGGTACCAATAATAATAGCTAACATTTATATAGCTTTTGCTATGTGCCAGGCACTAGGCATATATGAGAAAGATTTTAGCTCAGTATAAGGTTAGGGGTCTTCCTCTACCTCACTCAATCAATGAATAAAAAGAAGTTTTAAGTGCGTAAACAACACAGTTTGCAGTCTGTGGCCTCTCTTCAATCTGTGAATTTCTTTGACTGGATTCAAAAAGAAATTGATGTGATTGGCTGAGATGATCAGTAAAGCCAATTGACCCTATGTATAGATTAGTAGTCAGTCCACTGGTGAGATCATTCCAGGTGGGTCTTAACCAGCAATAGAAGCTTTCAGTGATGGAGTTTAGGAATTTGGTTCAATAAAGTCTCTGAGAAGCATCTATTCTTGGAGAAAGAAGAAAGATTCTTCATCTTTTCCTCCTCTACTTGCATTGAGAATATCATTATCAAAAAGGACCAACAGGAAATAATGCACCCAATCTGAATCAAAGAGAGATACACCAAGGACAAACATGGACAGATGCAGAAAGATATATATCTAAGACAGGAAGTAGCTTCAGGGCGCATGATTCCTTGAAACAACAAAACAATTCTGGCTACAGATTCAAGAAAGGACTTTCAGCAACCTGTTGTGAGTTAACCCTTTGGCCACACATGACCTCTACACATGTACCTCACTACCAGTATATCTAAATTTAAGCCACTCTTTCCCTGCCTTCTGTGTATTTGTGTGAGATTCTGACTCCAAGATATTTTTGGAGGAAATGGTTGGAATCAACTCTTTTTACTATAATACTTGTTACTTTGTTACCTAAAAGCTTAAGGGATGCTATAAGCTGGTAATCATTGGAAGTATTTCAATGGTGGCTCTTGCATGAGAGTATTTGATACCCTAACTTATAAGTGTTACCTTATAATCTTGAGGGGAGAAGTAGTCCATAGCCCTCTAGGGATCTAATCTGCCAATGCTAGAAAAGTTGGAAAAGTAGTCCCAGAGGAAGTGATATATAAGGAAGACATTTTAGAGCTTATGAAAAATGGAATGAGCTGCTGCATAAGTAGTGAGTTCCCTATTACTGGAAATGTTAAAACATAATATGGATGAACACTTGGCAGGGATGTTGGAAAGAGCATCAGATATTTGGTTGTAAAAGATTGCCTCTAAGTTTCTTTTCAACTCTAAAATTTAATGATTGAGAATGGTCACAGGAAAAGCATTGCATCCTGGGTTGGGGGGGAGGTGGGAAATCAGGGTGGGGTAGATGGGGCTTAAATGATCTTGGACTACTCTCAGGCCTTGTGAGGTTATTAATGTATGTATCCCCTTCCCTGGGGGATGGAATTAAGGGGAATATAAATGGCCTAATAAGCCCAGGGTCTTAACATAAATCAGCTCTGCAGAATAATTAAATCACCTCCAACGAGTTATCATTTGACATTCTTGGTATGACACCATATCACAGTCCGTTAATATAACTTCCATTATAGTTTAGCTTGGTCTTTTTGTTCCTTTTGGAGGTCAATTTATTTGATTAAGAAACACAAAAACAGTTGCCATGATCTTGTCAAGAAAAAGTATGAGATACCTCCCTCTTCTTGGCAGAGAGGCAAGGGATTTGGCCAGAACATTGCATAAATTGTCAGATAGAATGGCGTTTTTGTTTTCACTTAGTTGTTTTATTTTGTTACGACTTACAACCCTAGGGGGTTGGTTCCAGGAGAGTGAGGTATACCTGGAAATGACCATGGTCTAAAAGCAAAAGACATCAATCAATTTTTTTAAAGAGAGTAATTAGAGCCAGTGGGCAGCTAGGTGATCCAGTGAATAAAGTGCTGGACTTAGAGTCAGGAAAGACTCATCTTCATGAGTTCAAATCTGACCTCAGATACTTGCTAGCTGTGTGACCCTACACAAGTCATTTAACCCTGTTTGACTGAGTTTCCTCATCTATAAAATGAGTTGGAGAAGGAAATGGCAAACCATTCCAGTATTTTTGCCAAAAAAACTCCAAATGGGGTCAGGAAGAGTTGGATATGACAGAAAAATGGCTAAACAACAACAGGATGAGGCCATTAGCTGCGCATTAGAAAGCTCTAATTAACCAAATATTCTT
The DNA here is from genome assembly GCF_011100635.1 of Trichosurus vulpecula. Lineage (NCBI taxonomy): Eukaryota > Metazoa > Chordata > Mammalia > Diprotodontia > Phalangeridae > Trichosurus > Trichosurus vulpecula. Next base: position 235,506,767 of record NC_050573.1, on the reverse strand, counting down.
GTTAATAATTGGGTGTTCTGACATATATAATAAGGGGATGACTGATTTTCAAAGACTTACAATTCAATAGAAATATAATACAATGCATTTAGAATAGTGGCCATTAAAAACTATGCTCTGCATAATTTATTCTTTCTTGAATGATTTGTAGGGCCTTGGAGAATCTGTTAATACCTCAGGGTTATCAGTATGAACACCAAATTATTATGGTACTACAATTTTGAGGATGTTTGGATTAATAGAGTACAATTCAGGTAGATGTCCACATAAACCAGCTTTTGTTATATTTCAGGTGATCTTCCCTTTTCCACCCCTCCCAAATTAATTAGAAAGCTAGGGATACCCAGTTTCCAACCAGCTACACTCAGACATGGATTAAGTAATTAGATAGTCATTGTGAAGGCATCTAAATGTAACTAGTGGGAATTGTGTATGAGAGGGAAGAGAAGGGTGCAAACTTTGACTTTGAATATCTATTTCACACAGAGTGACTATGTATAAGGCAATTTTTGATGACTTGCTTGTTCCTGGCAACCTACAAGAGAGCACAGAAAGTACTCACAATATTTCATACCTTTTAGAAATGAAAACCGAATTGGTTAATATTCTCCAATGCAGTTGCAAAATAGCTTTTCTCACTGAAATGTAAGGGTGCCCATCATACAGAGCTCTTATTAGTACAGTCAGGGAACTAGGATTGATGAGTAGTTGTGGCTGTCTCCACTGTGGGGAACCTGGGTAATTGGCTTCATAGTTTAGAGGAAATAACCCTTTGATTTTACCTCCATCATCAGAGTGATTATGCATTGTGTGCAATATTAAGGAGATGCTGAAAAAAAACCAAACCTCAAACCATAATAAACCTAACTTTCTTCTCTCTCCCCAACCCCTTCTGCCCCCTAAAAAAAGAACCAGACAGAAGAGGAAAAGAAACTGCAGGGATAAAAACAGTTGTTGAAAATGGAAAGTAGCTGAGGTTATTTATTTGTTTTATTAATATATCTGACATTTCTTGGAAACAGTCCTTTGCTTCTCAGTGAGTTAAATGTTTGGCATGTTAACTTCCCTATCTATAAGACACATGACACAGTCATGCCCTCCGTGAAATGCTGAAAGGTCCTCACTACTGGCTCATAAACACAGAACAATTACTTTATCATGTTTATACTTGAAATTACACTTTTTGCTTAAAGAATCTCAATTAAGTGACCCAGAATCTTTGCCCACTGACAGAAGTAACAATGTCATTCACTAAATCCTTTAGTATGAAATACTGCTATTTATCTCTTTCTGTATTTTTATTTCAATCTCCTTCTCTATTTCTACCTCTAGTTCCAGCTGTCTGGTGCAGCTTGACATAGTGAATAAAAGGCCCAGGAAAAAAGTAAGTTTCTGGAGGACTGGGATGTTTTTTGTTTTGTTTTGTTTTTTCACATTTAAGCTTGGTCAGAGAAGACTTAAGTGGGGCACTGTAGGTTTCTTCAAATATTTGAAGTGCCTTATATTTAAAAGGTGCTTCATAAGAGCTCATAAATTATTACTCCATATATGTATGCCCATTTAAAAGGCTATGTTTGGCATTATTCCTATGACTTACACTAACAAGACAGTGCAAGGAATTATTAGAGAAAGAAATAGTGATTTCTTTTCTGAGAGTTCTCTATCCAGGATGATTTTTCTCCCAGGACCACTGTGTTACAAGATAGTTGAGGTAATTTACCTCAGTGAAACTTAAAAGTGAATAATTTTTGTAAGGAAAATCATCATTGATTCTGGTATTTTTAGTTCTCTGTGGCTAGTAAAAGGGGCATTTTTAGGTTCATTAAAATAGATTGATGTGATTGCATATGCTGAAACTCAAATGGAAGACATTCAGCAATAATTTCCTTCCTCTATGGACCAAAGATATTAGTAGAGTTTTAATGTTTCAAAGACAGAGACTCACTAATAGAAATTTCACAGCATAAGTAAAAATTACCTCTGTCAGTACAAATCCTCTTAAAGTTGCTCTAAAATGGTCAATTATTATCAACAGCAGTAGGATGGTATTCTTGTCTTATCCTAAGGGAAGACAAGGAATTGTTTAAACTGTGAGGCCAGGCTGTCCCTCTAGAGGAGTGTGCACAGCTACAACAGACATGAGACCATCAAATTATCCAAAGCCACTTTTAAAAACACACACTTAAACAGTATGCTTTAAGCCTGGCAGCTAGGTAGTGCAATGGAGAGAGTACTAAGCCTAGAGTTAGTAACAACAAAGTTCAAATCCCACCTTAGACACTCACTAGCTGTGTGATCCTGGGAAAGTCACTTAATCACTATATGCCTCAGTTTCCTCAACACCAAAATGAGGATAATAATAGCACTGCCTTTCAGGGTTGTTGAGTCTCAAATAAGATGCTTGTAAAGTGGTCCAAAATATACATATTTGTACAAGTAGTTCCCTATGTCTGAAGGATACCCTCTTCTTACCTAACCTTAAAGTTCCCTGCCTTCCCTCAAAGCACAATTCAGGAATCACCTCATACATGAAGCCTTTCTTCAGCTCCCTGGGTCAAGGAGAGGGAGCTTGCCCTCCCTATGGAAATTATACAGTATTACATGGTACACATTTGCATGTACTTACTTATACGCATGTTGCATCCTCCTAGTAGAATGGAAGCCACTTGATGGCTTCCTAGGCCCAGTGCCTAATACAGGGCCTTTGTACAGCACTTAGCCTGGTGCTTGACAACATAGTAAGTGCTTAATAAATACTGGTCGATTGATTGTACAGCATAGATGCTTAGTGAATATTTATTCAATTGAAACAGAATAAAAAAAAAGAATAAAAATAGCACTTGAACAAGATGTGAAAGCTATTCAGGGAAGATCCCAAAACAAAGAGAGGCTCTTGAGTCCAGGAATAGAGTGGGAAGATCCTTAGATCTGGATCAGATCTGGTTCAAATCTTGGCTCTGCCTATGTGACCTAGACCAATTATATGAACTTTCGGGGCACAGGATGAAAAACAAAGCATGGGGAGATTGGTTGTACTGTTTTTGATTGTAGGATATATCAACATGATGAGATCACAGATCTATATTCTCTCTCTCTCTGTACCTCTTTGTGTCTCTTTTCTCTATTTCAGCACTGAATAAATACTAGAGAAATGAGAAAAAACTCTTCAGTGTTTCATAAACATTAAAGTACTATCTAAATGTCATTATGAATATTATATCTATAAATTCATTTAAAAATCTATCTGGACAGCTAGGTAGTACAGTGGATAGAGTGCTAGGCCTGGAGTCAGGAAGACTCATCTTCCTGAGTTCAAATCTAGCCTTAGACACTTACTAGCTGTGTGACCCTAGGCAAGTCACTTAACCCTGTTTGCTTCAGTCTTCATCTGGAGAAGGAAATGGCAAACAACTCCAGTATCTTTGCCAAGAAAACCCCAAATGAGGTTATGAAAAGTTGGACATGACTAAACGATTTAACAACAGCAGCAACAACAACATCTGGATGCTTGGTCATTTAAGTTAACACAAGGCACTATTAAGGTATCAGTCGCTCAATAAATATTTTTTAAGCACTTAGTATATGAGGAAAAATTATATCTACCTAACCTTATGGCAGTGTGGTACAGTGAAAATAGGGATATACTTAGTTGGGGAGCCTGGGTCAGAGTCCCAGGTCTGCCACTTATTATCTGTGTAATTCTGGGAAAATCAGTTTACCTCTCTGGGTCTCAGTTTCCTCATCTATGAAATGAGGAATTGGACTCAATAATATCTAAGGGGTTTCCTGCTCTAAATTCTATGATCTCATGAATGGCAGGGTGAGCTCACAAGATGACATTTAGGTAGAAATAAAGTCTTTTACTTGAGATTTTTTTAAAAAAAACCAACTATATAAGTATTAGAAAGAGAAACAGATATAGCTAGATAACTGTCTATGTGAAATAGATCTAGGAGTGCAAGTAGACAGCAAACGCAATATGAGTCTGCCTTGCTATCGACCTTCAAATAAGACTGATTTTATCCTAGGCTGCATTAATTAAAATATAGTGTCCAAAAAAAGGCAAGCGAGAGCTGCACTATTCTCTGACCTAATCAGTTTTCATCTGGAATATTGCATCCAGTTCTGAAAATCATAATTTAGAAGGGACATTGACACATGAAGAAGGTCTAGAAAAAGGCAACCAGGATGCTGAAGAGAGTGGAGACCACGATATATAAGGATTTAAAGAACTGGGAATGTTTAGCTTAGAGAAAAGACTTGGAGGAAGGACACACAATTGTTAAAAATGCAATAAGGTTTTGAATTTTTCCACTTGTCTTTTAGAAGGACCAATGAGTGGAATGTTGAAGGAGGCATATTCTGTCACAGTAGAAAGAAAAAACTTTATAAATGGAATGGGCTATTTGGAAGGGAGTAAGTTCCTTGAAACTAAAGATCGACAGACACAGGCTGAATGATTCTTTGTGTAGGTAGTGGTAGGTATCATTCAAGGAGATTCACACTTTGAGTAGAGGTTGAATGAGACATCTGAGATTTCTTCTCCTTTTGATGATGAAACTGTTTGTTTAGAAAATTGGTCTGACAAAGAGCTCATCAAGTGCAATCAACCCTAATTCCAAAACAACTTCAAAGAATATTGAAATGGTGGAGTGGGCTACTTTTTGACAAGGACATTTTTTAATAGACAGCTGGGGAATGAAAGACTGAGAGTCTTCTCTGCCTCCCCTTTCACACTAAAAGGCATTAAAGGAATCTCATCGGAAAATGAATTCATGGATCTCAGTTTTTTCTCAAGCTTGGTGTCAGGGTCTCCTGCTATAGCTGTATCTGTGAGACAAGATGGTAAAGGCTGAAGTCAACAGATTTGGTCATACTGAGTGCCAGGTGACCAGGGCTACATTCAACTCAGGCAGAGTAGACATTATGGCCATCAATGACCCCTTTGTTGACTTTGTCAACTACATGGTTTGTATGTTCCAGTATGATTCCACTCATGGCAAGTACAAGGGCACTGACAAGGCTGAGAATGGAAAGCTAGGTGATCAATGGAAAGGCCATTATCATCTTCCAGGATTAGGATCCCACCAATATTAAATGGGGCTATGTTGGAGCTGAGTATGTTGGAGAGTCCACTGGTGTCTTTACCACCATGGAAAAGGCTGGGGTTCACTTGAAATGTGTAGCCAAGGGGTCATTATCTCTGCTCCCTCTGCTGATGCCCTATTCATATCCTTGCTCCAAAACAAATGCCTCTGTAGTAAGTGGGGAAAGCATAGAGTCCTATAATGTGTACCATCGATAAAGCCACCATATTCAGTACAAAAAAAATTCATTTACCAGTTCATAAACGAAAAAATTTGGAGAAGCACTTGCCATCTTAAAATGTATTAGAGTTATGTAAAAGTTTAGTTACCACAATTCATTTATCCATTCTGAAAAGTTTATCTTTTTTAAAGAATCTACAAAATAAAGAGTACATGCCAGCTCCTAGAGGATTCATTTAGTGTAGGTTAAGAAATGATTCCTGACTATGTAATTCGAAGTCTAGCAAAAGGATGAGACACAAAGAAATAATTATGACACATATGATACTTGCTGAGAGGTGCAAACTGAAGTGTTCTTTGAGGTCAGAGAGGGAAGGGGAGGCATCATGGGGAATAGAGAAGTTGAGAATCTTGGAGAATACCCCGCAAATGTAAATGCTATGTTTCCATCTTCAATTTAGGCTAGCTAAGTGTAAAGAGCTAAAAATGTGTATTCTAAGACCACAAACTTTACCCCAAATAGGAAATAAATGTCAAATGTATCTTGTTTGTCACAAAGGTTATTAGGTAGATGAATTAGCAAAAGTCTACCAGCGGTTAAAATAAAAGTCAATCAAAGGTCACATTTTATTTCTGAAAGGTTAGTAACTGAATTTTCATGTAAAAATGACAACACATTTTAAAACTGAGATTTTGCCAGCAATGCTTTTAAAATATAGGGGGATAAGGTGAAAATCCATTAGAGACATTTTGGATAAGGGTGTGGGAAAGTGTTAATGAATTAAAGTATTATTTGAGCATCTCATTCAAAGGTAGCAGCTTAGAAAACCATGTTAGGAGAGCTAAAGTACCCATAGGGGTCTTCATGGCTGAATTCATGATTAAAAATGGAAAATTCTGTTGGCACAGACAAGCTTCAGTTTTAATTAGCAATGACACTTGCATCTACTTTCTGTCTGATGAAGTGCTCTTTAAACTAACAACCCTCAAGAACCTCTGCTTAAATTTAATCGGTATTTCCATTTGACAATAGCAAAGGCAAACTTGTGATTCAACACCAAGCAATGCTGATATTACATGGTTCAAGTGGCATCGGTTTTCAGTACGGTTTGCAGTTATTCACCCGATTTAATTTGAAAAGCACAAACATACTCATACCTTCTTCTATTTCCCCTTCCCTAGGAAAATAATCTTATGATGGAAGGTTTTATCAGGTTTTTTACTCAGGGGGAAAGAAAGCCACCCATCAAATGGCAAATCTTTTATGCACTTTCCCCTTTGTTCTCAAAAATATCCAAAACGGTATTATTTTCTTGAGCTAAGTTTCAGCAAGTGTTCATTCTCTTGTGAGCAAGAACAATAAAAGGACATTATTCAGCTCTGATCTTTTCATCATTTTGAAACATCGATGAACCTTCCCAGCATCAATTAATTCTTACCCCATTATTATTCCTCAAAACATTTTTGTTAGATATGGATTTGCATTATGCCTTTTCTCATTTCCTCTTCCCTCACTATAAGATAAGGAGATAAATGCAGAAGACCTATAGGGCCCATTGAAAGAAGTGATATGAGGACTGCCAACAGCTGGAGCTGAGGCTTTATTTAAAAGTAAATCTTTTCGTCATCAAGGATCACTGGCTTGCTAAGAGTGTGCTTCCTTGCAATAGAGTTGAAAGATCAGGAAACCTGGGTTCAAACATCACCTCTGCCTTGCTCTGTGTGATCACGAGCCAATCATTTACCTTACCAGCTTCAGCTTCTTTATCTGCAAAATGATAGTCTCAATTGCACTACTGGATAATGAGGAAAGTGCCTTGCAAAACTTAAAATGCCATATAAATATGAATATTATTATAATGGCTGTGGCTGGTGTTGTTATTTGTAGCCAGAGTTTGGTCTTTAGCCCTAGAATACATTGGCTCACTGTATGTTGATATTTCTCTAGAAAACAAACTAAAGGTGATGAGGAAACCTATACCATATCAGCCTCCTTGATCAGCTTTTGGACAGTATCATCAAATGAGTTTGGCCACAGCTGTAAAGTATTAAGTCTAAAGGTTACCCAAGCCACATATTAGCTTATACCAAGGCAACTATATATCCATTCATTCATATGACTTTATTGGCAATAAAAAATTAAAATGGTCACTGGAATCAAGTATAGAAGTAATAATTTTTTAAAAAACAGGCAAATGCAAAGTTGTGCTACAGAGGAAAATATACTAAATTTTCATCTGTTAACCCAAGTACACTTGACATGGATGGGGGTACCATTTTATATTCTGCTGCAAGCACAAAATTAGCTAGTTAAAGGTTGGGCAAATCCAAAATAACAATATGCTTTCAGGTCACAGTGTGTTGCAGGTGGCGAGATTGTTTGCTGAGTAAAAGGAATGGGAGAAATTCAGGATGTAACAAATTCAATTAAATTCAACATTAAGCATCTACTACATGTGCTTCTGCATTGTAAGGGCAGCTAGGTGGCAACAGTGGATAGAACACTGGGTTGGGATCAGGAAGACTCATCTTCATGAGTTCAGATCTGACTTCAGAAACTTACTAGCCGGGCAAGTCACTTAATCCTGCTTGACTCAGTTTCTTCCTCTGTAAAATGAGCTGGAGAAGGAAATGGCAAATCACTCCAGTATTTTAGCCAAGAAAAACAAAGAATTGGACACAACCGAATAATAAAAACAATAAAAATTCTTTCCCTTACATCATGCTGCCTTCCTTTTTTGAATTTGGATTTTTCCATCCTCTGCAGAATTAAAATTTTAGAAATAATTATAATTATAAATAATTATGATTATAAATAACTTAAATATTTTAAATTTATTTTATCTGGGTAATTTTCAATATATTTTTAAATTTTATTACTCTGAATATTTTTTTAACTTTTTTGTTACTTTTCTAACACATTTTCAACAAAAATAGGAAAGTTCCTACAGTATGCAAGCCTGCCAGGGTGGTAGGATAATAGAGTACTAATGGGATAACACCTATTGCTGCAAAAATCACTTTCTCTGTAGTGACCCCATGAGGGAGGTAGTGTGAGTGGTGCTATCCTTATTTGGCAAACAAAGGTATTATGGTTCAGAATGAAAATAACTTACCCAGATCACATGGCCAGACCCAATAAGAAGAGAAGTGAATTTAATTCTTTTAATCTAAATCCAGTGCTCTTTCCCCTACAAAACATAGGAAAATAATCTCAATAGTTTCCCTTGGCCAATATAGTCTTCCCCTGGAGGGCCTGAAATGACAGGGCAGGACAGTGAGGGTTTGTATTTTCATTTTATACCTACTGCCATTGTTGTTGTTCACAATTTATTCTCCAATGACATTAGCAGGGTGATTTCTTGACTCACAAGTGATTTGGATTTAAATGAGGCAGTGCTGTGCAGAGTTGTCAACATCACTCTCTCCTCCAGAGTCATCAGAGTCCAGTGACAAGGCATAGATCAAGATGACTGGCAATGGGACACCCTGGCCTTTTTAAGCTAAGGTCTTTCCCAGGTGTCCGATTGTCTGAGGCAATGCACATTCAGTAGTTAAAGTCTAGGTAAGAATTGAAGCAAAAGATGGCCTTGTTTGCCTTCATATAAGATTTAATCTGTGAGGGGAAGACTGCCAGAGTATCTGGCCAGAACACTACTGTAGAATCTAAGACCCCTGAGAGCAGGGGATATGGCATTTTTATCTTTACATTTCTAGTACTTATGCTCATGCCTGACATATGGGAGGTGCTCAGTAAAAGATTGATGAATTGGACTGATTAAGATCTAATATTTGTGAAGGGAAGATAACTCCACTCTTAGCTCCAGATCTTTCAGATGACCCCTTCACAGATTTATGCGCACTCTGGCCAACTAATAACTTGTCTTGACTTCATACCTTATATTGCACTACCTGCCTTTGTTTTATGTATTTCTCCTGTATCATCTGGTATTATGATCTTTGTATATGTCAGATGCCCTAATAGACCATAAACTCCATCAGGGGAAGAAACATATTTTCTCTGAACTCTGTATTTCATTGAGTATCCTACATAATTCTACACATACAAAATCTCAACAAATGTTTGCTGAATTGAACTACATGCCCAATTCTTGAACAATCTCATCCACCCGTATTTAACCCAAACTTCAAACACTATAGCTCCTGTAGTTTAAACATGAAAGAGTCAGAGACATTGCGATACCCATGCATATAGCTATAGCATGGTGATCTGAAGTGGATTGCCTCCAACCACGGGGCATGGAAGAAGCATTTTACTAATAGTTGAAGCACAATTTCAGATGGCAGAAAATAGCTATAAACTGCAGAGAAATAAGAGTTATGGAAAGATCCATGGGGAACAAAGCATGCCGGAACGGAGTGGACATTTTGCAGCAAAGGCTTCAGGAAAACTCCAGATCTAAGAAAGCAAATTTAAAAATAGCAAACCAAACTGAAAAAGAGAAGGGATGCTCCTTGCTGCTGTTGAAGACATGCTGTGGGGATACCTGCAGTAAGGACGCGCTAATAGTCCCTTAGTGTCTTGAAATAATGAATGTACCTGTCTAGGTATCATATTTCACTCACCAACAGAGAGAGAGTGACATAAATAGATGCTGAGGACTAGGCAGCCTACGGTTTTTGGCAAAGTTATTCCAAACAAGTACATCACTCAAAGAAGAAAGGTTTTGCTTTTGGTGATTACAGATGACATAGGGATATCTCAATTATTTTAGGATTTATATGATAACTATGTGAAGTTTATTTAATATAGATCAAAAAAGACATTGTGGGTTGTGAGAAACCACTTGGCTTTTCTTATTTGTTTGTTTTAATAGCTTTTTGTTGACACAGTATAGAATAGATACTAAAAAAAGGAAGAATATTGAATAAAAAAGTGACATAAAAATCTTAGAGAATTACCTTTCCAAACTATATCTAGCTGTTAAATTGTGTGATGTTCTATCTAAAGCATCACTGGAGAACAAAATGATAGAACACCCAAAGGACTCTTCCTTCATCATTGCACAGCATAAAGTGACAGCTGGCAGTTGCCTACAGATTTTCAGTATCTCACTGTGATCCAAGCCTGAAAATTAGTTACCAAATCACTGAACTAATAAATATTTATTAGATTAAAAAGAGGCCTGGAGTTCCTCTATTTTGACCTTCTTTTGTGAAGTTGAGAATGTGGTATTGATGCCCTCTAGCCAACAGTGGTTGGAAGAAAGTATGAATTGCCATGTTGGGTGAAAACAACTGCCTCCATATGGATGAAGAGAACTGCTATGGATGAAGAGTACCAAGGGATGCTTTGAAGGAGGGAATGGCTATTGTCCATGATATGGCCAATCACCCTCCCCTAAGCCCTTCATATTTATTCTGTTTTGCATATTCTCATATGTGTGTGTCATTCCCTAGGCGAAACATAAACAGAATGTAACTCCTTGAAACTATGTTTGAGTATGTGTGTATACACACATATATATGTAATATGCATTTTTATATTACATACAATACATTATAATGTGTGTAATATCTATTAAAAACAGTGTGGTGGAATAGGGAGAGGGTTAGGAAGATCTGGTTTCAAATTTCACTACTGATACATATTGGTTATGTGATTATCTCTAAGACACTGCGTTGCAGAGAAGGTGCTAACCTGTGCTGATTAGGGTAGTTGTTCACTGGAAGCTCCCTACAGCCAAGTCATATGTCCAGGTCCTATTCCTATACTTTATTCTTTTATTGTCTAACTTTATTTTGACCAAATTGTCCTTATAGGCAGGTTTTGATCACCAGAATCTTTCTTGTTCCTGATCTGAAATTAGCTTTGTACAACTCAAAGACTTTAAGAAACCAGGTATCTTTGTTATTATTCTTTATTACAAATAGAGCAAAATTAAGCTGCTTTCCTAGGATTATGCCACTAGGGGTATAATTATATACTTCAAGTTTTAAAATAGTGCCAGTATATATAATAGCTTCTACAAAGAGATTGGGTGAAAAAAATATGCATCAATATTGTGATGAAACTATCATGATGCTTAATGTCACACACACACACACACACACACACACACACACACAGGTATCCAGAGATAAGGATAGAAAATGATTAAGGAAGTATATCAGTTTTCCAAAGGGTCATGACAAAAATCTCCAGTGACGGCTGCAGCAATCAAGCCTGGTACCAGGCCCTTTGCTATCTTGAAGTTCTGGCTATTATGTTGTATGTTGCCAGTGAAGCCTGAATTAGCAAGGGGCAGAGGAAGGAGAAGTGGGGGGGGTGTTATATATGTTAATGGAAAAAGTAAAAGTAACAAAAGAAAAATAGGTTCCTATTTATAAAGAACAGGTAAGTGAGCACAGTGAATGGTAGTGCTGGGAGAAGGATACAAGTGGAGAGAAGAGATTAGGAACTTTAGATCAGCTGCTGTTTTACTTTTCCTATTTCAACTTCAAGGAAAAAAAATACCTCTTTAACTCTATTGTCCTATAGCTAGCAATGGTCCTGGGAGGAAAAAGTCTGACAGATTGTAGTGGAGTAGACGGGATATTGTCTATTCTTCAATGTTGTTGTCGTTCAGTCATTCAGCCGCGGCCTACCCTTCATAACCCCTATGGGTTTTTGTTTTTATTTTAGCAAGGATGCTGGAATGGTTTGCCATTTCCTTCTCTAGTGGATTATGGAAAAGAAAGGGTAAGTGACTTGCCCAGGGTCACATAGCTAGTGAGTGTCAGAGACCAGATTTGAACTCGGGTCTTCCTGAGTTGGGAAGCTAGGACTGCAGGGGATAGAGTGCTGGACCTGGAAGACTCATCTTCCTGAGTTCAAATTGAATCTCAGACACTTACTACCTGTGTGACTCTGGGCAAGCCACTTAATACTGTTTGTCTCAGTTTCCTCATCTGTAAAATGAGATGGAGAAGAAAACCCTAAATGGGATCACAGAGTCAGACATGACTGAAAACAACTGAACAACAAACTTCTGACTCTAGGCCCAGTGCTTTATCTACTGAGTCACCTGGTTGCTTCCAAGGCAAACAGAGGTTAAGTGACTTCCCCAGGGTCAACAGCTAGTAAGTACCTGAGGTCACATTTGAACTCAGGTCTCCTGACTCCAGGCCCAGCACTCTATCCACTGCATCACTTAGCTGCTTCTATTCTTCAACAAACCAGACTAAAATTAAAAAAGAAAGAAAGAAAATCTTTAATCTATTCAAGGAAGACACAAAACAAAGTACTATGTGGAAGGTGGAAGTTTAAGAATGAAAGATTAAAACATAAACCAAGTTATGGTAACATGAATCATTTGGCAATTATGTCATAATTGTGGCTAAATGACTGACTGTGAACATTGTGACTACAATGACATACACCTTATGGTGAAAGGTACTTGATTCATCAAACAAGAGATTTCTTTAAATTCCTCACCTGCAGCACAATCTGCAGACACCATATGCTATGCAGTGTTATGGGCCTCATACACATCAATTTGGACAATAAATCTAAACTATACTTCATTGAGGACTAGAGTCTAAATTAATCTTTTTATGTCAGTAAGGAACATGTTAACAACATCTGTGGCCAAAATGACTTTAAATAGATAAACTGAAAGCTCGATTCTTATTTGAAGACATTAGGTTGTTTTTTTAAACCTCTTTTAAAAATTATGAGCAACACTACCACTAAAGTAATGTTTTCTGTTTCTACCTCTTTTCTCCACCTACAGGACCACTTAGTTCCAGTTTTCATCAGCTCTCCCCTAGACTGAAGGGATAGATGGCTAATTGTTCCTTCTGTCTCTCATCTCTCCCCTCTCTGATCTATCCCTCAATGTAGCTGTCAAGTTGATATTTTATAAGCATGGGTCTGACCATCTTACTTCCATTCTCAAGAAGTGGTCAGTGACTCCCCATTGCCTCTGAAATGTCACTCCTTTGTTTACCATTTAAAATCCTTCACTATTTGACATTTTTTTTCAAACTGATTTCACATTATTTCCTACTTATGCACCCTAAATTCCAACCAAAGTAACCTACTTACTGCTGTCATGCACTATTCTAGCTCGCACCTCCAAGGCTCTGCATAGGCTGTCTCTGATGTCTAGAATATACTTCCTCCTTATCTCCACCTTTTATTTTCTTTATACTTCATCAAGACTTTGTTCAAATGGCACACACCATGAAAGGTCTTTCCTGAGACATGTTTGTTACTTCCCTTCCTCATTCCAATCACTTTGTATTTTTTCCCCATGTTTTGCATTAATTAGTTTGCATACACATTGTTTTCCCTCTGGCACAAACTCCTTGAGGTTGGTGATTTTTTTCATATTTGCCTTTGTATTCCTGGTATCTTGCATAATGTTTCACATATGTCAGGGGCTTAATAAATGCTTGCTTGCTCTAATGGATGAATGAATGATGGTTCTGATGAGCTATGTTAAGTAGAATATAAGCTTCAGCATATCCCATAAAACTGGAAAATTATGGACCTGTGTTTCTGTCATCCAAGGATGAGCCTAGCTAAGTTTAGAAAGGCTCTGATAATAATTTTGTACGTCTTAAAAATTACTTTTCCCCTTTGCCTCCCAGTACAAATTATGCCAACTGGTCCCATTTCAGAAACACAGAAAATATTTTCAGTTTGGATGTGGTTCAACAAACCACCACTGAATTTATTAGCCCTATTTAGGATCACTTTCTCACTCATATCTGTTGAAACTCTTTTCACATGCTCTAGTTATCTATTTTAATCTCTTTTTTCATCTTAGTCCCTCAAGCATGTCATGTATGCCCTCTAAAGGGACAGTTCCTCTTTGGTATACTTTACATGTTACATAAAGCATATGACAGCCATGTGCTAAAAATTCTTAATTAACGAAATAATTCTTTACCAAAATGCAAACTAGTTACTAGGTTAAACCAAGCTTATACATCAATGGTTTTTAAGGAGGAATGCAAATCCCAGAGAGATTACTTTTGAATTATATTCTAGTCACTATTGGATTTTTTTTATTGTAAGATTTGTAACCCCCATATTCTAAACTTAGATGTATCTTTAACACATCCATTTATTCAACAAAATTCAAATGATGCCTGCTAGGTCAGCAAGAATTATCAATGCTGTACCTCAACTCTTTATTTACCATGAATTCTTTTATCAGTATGGAAACAAAAAGGTCAAAATGAAAACATTTTATTGAAAAGAGGACATTAGAATAATAGATGTTATAGTATTTTGAGAATTGTTTTCCTGGCAATGGGAGAATATTAAAAACTCTAAGTTTAATAAAAGTCATTAAAATTAAAATTTTGTGTAAATATAGGATGTACTTTAAATTTGTGGCAGAGAATCTTGAAGAAGCAAAATATGGACATATTTACTTAAGCAATTTATGCTCAGTGGTTCATTGCACATGAAAATGTTGATAACTATGGAAATTAGACAAGTAGAATAAAATCCTAAGTATGCTAACATGACTCATACTACCTGGGCAGTCTGGAAACATCTAACTGTGATCCTTAAAATAACCTAACCTTCAGTTCTGGTGTGTGCTAAGATGTTGAAAGCACCGGAATTTTTTTTAAAAATGGTTATGATTGGAGAATTTCATCTCTATTTCAAGGGCAAGCCGCATTCCTACTGAGAAGATGGATAATTTATGGGAATTTAGTCTTTGAAGCATGCCTCGTACATGGTGATATGCCCTTATGCTTTCATTTCTGCTAAACATCCATCACTAACAAAAATATAGTTGACATATACATGGCCTCTGACCTTAGCAGTAATGAGCCCTTCTTTCCTTGTCACATTACCATCTATTTGCATAGAAATGCTGAGAATTAAGAAAGAAAAATCTGGACATACCATTTCTCTCATTTGAGTTAATAAGTTGAGTTACTAAAGTTAGAAGCATATATATGACAGGCTTCTATGTTCCATAAGTGTTTAACTCTAGTAGATTTAGCTGTAGTTCAATAAGCAATGAATTTTTCCTGCACAGGATGGAAAGGTCTTAAACAGACCGATACACCAATGAAGACACAAAGTCAGTTACATAACAGAGCTGTCTCACGATGTGACCTTGGTTAAGTCTTTTCTTCTCTCTAGACCTATTTTCTCATCTGTCAAATCAAAGGGTTGGAACTAATGATTTCTTCTAACTCTTCAAGTTCTAACAATTTATGATTTTATGAATCCAACATCCCACTATGTTCATCCCTTAGAGCCTAATGAGCTATTCAGCTCCTGGACTTTCAGTTCCAGATTGGAGCACATCTATAGGAATAAGATTCAGGGTGGCCCTGAAAGAGTCAACCCAATATCGCGACATCCCTAGGCTAGATTAATTAAAGAATTAGATTTGTTTTATTGGGATAGATGATAGAGGGACAATAAGTCCAATTTTAAAAAGCATTTTTAAGCCATGGTAGGCTGATATTAAGCTGGGACCTCTGAGATTACCCTAGAACCTAAGCTGTATCCCAATGCCCATGGACATTTTACTTTGTGTAATAAATATTCATCTAATATCACAGCAAGGCAGAGTTAAAAGAGACCTTAGTCTCTTTTTAGTGACCATTTATTCCACTCCATTATTTTACAAAGGAATAAACCAAATTTAATGAAGATTTGCATAACCATGCAAAACCTAAGGAGCAGAGGTGGGGCTTGAGGACAAGTTAGCCATTCTTTCCATGACACTACATTGCCCCTTACTCAAAACACTGCTCCTTGTGAAGTGAACCTAAGAGATACTCCTACCACCAACATTCTCACTCTTCGAACAGCTACTCACCACCCCCTATCAGATGGACCAATTCAGGCTTCATCATTACCTGATGTGTAAGCTGGTGGAACTAAATGGCAGGTCTCACAAAACCGGCAAGGGATCCTTTAGGGGAAGAAGTGAGAATTGGTGCCTATAAGAGGCAGGATGGAAGAACCATTCTAGCTAGCTGGCACAGTGGATAGAGTACGAGGCCTGGAGTCAGGAAGATACATCTTCCTGAATTCAAATTTGGCTTCAGATACTTACTAGCTATGTGACCCTGAGCAAGTCACTTAACCCTGTCTGCTGTGGTTTCTTCATCTATAAAATGATCTGGAGAAGGAAATGGCAAACCACTCCAGTATCTTTGCCAAGAAAACCCCAAATGGGGTCACAAAGAGTCAGACATGGCTGAAAAGCAATTGAACAACAATATGTAGGGCCATGAGGAGGGCTAGCAGTAACTTCATTACTCCTAAGATGTAAAGTCTGATTAATTCCATGAATAGGTGATGTATGAGCTAAATGGATCCTAGTATATGAATACTTTGCATGTAAGACACTTTTCATTCCACTTGTGAAAAAGGCAGTTTCTGAAAAAGAGAAAAGGAAGAATGCTCACTTGTCCCTAAGTAGATTTAAGACAAAGTCAGGGATTTCAAGAAGATCAAATTAGATAATATATGTAAAGCACTTTATATACCTAAGGGCTGTGGATTAGATATGTGATTTCATTGGCATAGGGCAAATTCCCTTTACCATTGCAGGTTGGCACCTTCTCTGTTTTAGAGAGTTGCTTAAAGCACTGACAGGTTTAGGAACATGCCTAGCACCACACAGCTAGTATTTGTCAGAGGAAGGACATAAATTTGAGTTTTTCTGGCTCTGAGGCCGATGCCTTTTGTGCTTATTGTTACATTTTATTAAATAATTTTTCTCTTTGACTATATCATGAAGCTCTAAATTATTCTGCATGTTTTGTAAAATTTTTACTTATAGGAATTTTAAAAAATAGGTCTCACGCTCCTTGAAGGCAGGAGCTGTTATTTTTCATCTTATTAGTCCTAAATGCCTTATACATAGCAGGTGGTTACTAAATGTTTGTTCAATTGAATTTGTTGATTTGAAATATTGAAGGAACAGATGCAGAACATAATACTTTAAGGAAACTATACTCCCAACCCATGGTTCTCACAGTGTAATACAGGGAACCTTGGGGATTCCTTTGCATAGGCATTATAAACTCAAAACTATTTTCAGTATACTATTGATATCTTCTCATTTTAATATGGCAAACATATACAAAGATAACCAACATGAGCAAAAATTGTTTGAGTTGTTCTCAATAATATTTAAGAATATAAAGGGGTTCTGAGACCAAAATGTTCAAGAACTGCTGTTCTAAAGAGAATTTTCTTGATAGATTTCTTAAGTACATTAAGGGAATTTGGAAGAAAGAAATATGGCTTGTTAACATGCTTAGTGTGACTTTTTTTAAGGAATAAAATAAACATGACAATTTATCAGGGATCTTAATCCTAGAAAACTTGTATTTGTTTTTTTAAGCAGGAGGCTTGTATTTTGAAATAAGCAATAGTTTCCAAAATATAGTGTTACAATAATAATATACTACATCCTAAGAGTGATTTGTTGACCTTACAGTAGTAAGCCATACTGCTTGCCATCAGCAGCACATCTAGTAATGCTAGCTCTCAGTGATAAGGAGCAACAGAGTTTCTTTCAAAGCAGAGTTTCTTAACGTTTTCATACATATGTGTCATGGACCCCTTTGGCAGTCTAGTGAAGCCTATGGACCCCATCACAGAATAATGTTAAATGCTTAAATTTAAATATATAGGCTATAGAGGAACCTATCTTGTAATTCAGTAATCAAAATATTATTTTAAAAAGTTCATGGACCCCTGGGCAAGGACTCTACTTTTAAAGTAAAATTTGTTTTTTTTTCATTTTTAGGTAGCTTTACGTAATTTATGTCAATGGTATGAAAATATGCTTTCATATTTATATAATGCCGTCTCATGAGATGTGTTGATAACAAGGAAATCTGAGTTGGGGAAATGACGCTTATATAGTGTAAGTCTATTATAAAAAAAATTAGTCTTTGAAGGCTACTTTCAAGGATCTGAAAGCTCTAATGATAAAGAATGCTGGAAATACTCACAACATGCACACACACTCTCTCCCACACCAACTTAAATTTATAATTCTAAGCATTGCTACTTGGAAAGTATTTTAATTAGTCTTCTAAAGAAATACATGTCACTTTGAATTTGATTAAGTTGCTTTTATGTCTTATTTGTTACTGTTGAAGAGAATACTAAATATCTACATTCCTCACATGCAAGTCTAGTAAAACATACATGAGTTTTTGCTTATAAAGTTTTTCCTATAGAGATGTACTGGATAACCTTGAAGGTTTTTCCACAAGTTCCCATAGCAATAAAAAAATTAAAATTTTTGAGGATGTAGAGAGCTGTATACAAAATTTTAGGCAAAGAAGGATAAATAAAAGTTTATTCATGATCTTAAGATAAAAACATATTTTTTTCCATATACTGGGCTAAAGTTCATTTTCTCACTCATATAGCTTAGGACAGGAGTTGTTAAGTTTTTTTTTGTTGTTGTTGCTGTTTGTTTCACAGACCCTTTCAGCAGTCTGATGAAGCCTTCAGAGCTCGTTCTCCAGGCTATGTTTTTAAATAATTGTACCAAATGTTAAATTTCCGTTAAAAGTTAGTGAAAATAAAGATGTATTTTTCCCATCCAAGTTCACAGATCCCCAAATCTATGCAGTCCATAGACCCCAGGACAAGAACTCCTTACTAGGGTTTTGCACAACAGAAAACAGATTAATGATAATCTAACAATGTCTGCTAGCAGTACCTTTTGTATTTGTGCGCAAATACATCTAATATCTCTACACCACACATTTATCAAAGTAAAGAAATAATTTCTACAAAGGTTAGATAGCTATACTTCTGAATTACAAAGCAGCAGAAAATTGTGCATCGTTTCCTACACCTGTAAGAAGAGTTTAAATCCCACCACTGACATGTACTATGTACATGAGATGGGAAATCCAATTAACTTCTCTTAGTCTTCCTCTGTCTGAGTAGTCGTCAAGTCTTGTTTATTCTACTTCCACAATATCTCTCCCTCACACAACTTTCACTCTAGAACTGTATTAAGGGTGAAAGGTGATCAAATAAATCAATGAGGTCATTCTACTTAAATCAAATGACAAGATCACAATCACAGACTTTGTAGTAAATGAAAGAGTCCTTGGAATTGTAATCGTGGCGTTGAGAGAGATAGAATTCTTGGTCATGCCTTACGCATTGTCTATAAAATTTCAAGTGAATTGAGAACCAGAGTTATTCCAGAGACTGAAGCAATTGTTGTATCACAGCAGAACTCCCTGAAGAGGAAGCAATTGTGAAGGGAGAGGCCTTGACTTTTACCTAGACCTACATTCCCTCTCTGGCTGGAGAAGGACCTTGTGAAATCTGAAGGGGATTTTGAACTTTTTATTGTTGTCCTAGTAGCATCTCTGGATCAGCAATTGACAATTTCTGCATAGGGAGCTTCAGAAGAATCCTAGCAAAGAAACTACAGCATGCCTAAGAGGAAATTCTTGAGTATCACGCAAAAGGAAGAAAAAGATTTTCAATGACCAGAAGCTGTAAGTTACCCCAGGTCACATTTGCTCTCTAAGCCTGAGCCCACTTTCCCCTGAGCTGTGTATACACTAGTGAGAGAGTATGATTCAAATTTGAGGAGGAGGATCTGTGCCAAGTCTCCTTATTGTACCACATGAGTAAATCCTCCTTTAGACCAGAAAGGACAGGACACAAGGATTACCATAAGAACAGCAATTTTAAATTGATGAATTCAATGAGAGTCATTTGACTCAGATACATTCCATCCCAGATAACAATTTCAAGTCTCTGAAAGACTGCATCCCTAAAACTATGTCATAAGCCCCCACTGGTGCACTTACTTTTAATAGTCAGCCAGTGGACAATTTAGCTCAAAGCAGAAACACTAATTAATATGACATTGTCAGAGTAAAAGTGAAAAAAAGTTGCCCTTGCAGTCCTGGGGTTCACTCTCCCAAGATCACAAATATAAACAGAGGAAAAGAGTGGGGATATACATAGAGTATGTTAGTAGAGAGGTATATGGGTAGGGAATACACATGCCCTAGGCAAATTGTACCTCCAGTTCTGCAGGGTTCCAATGTCTTTTACTTTCTCATGGTGTCTTTGTGATGCTCCCCCTCTACTCCTTGGGGCAACAACTTTGTGGCACATTCAACTATACAGGTCATTCATCTGGGCTTTCTTGGTTCTCTCCCCACAGGTCAACTCTTGATAATAAGGGATAGTCATTGTTTTCACTCATAGAAATCACACTGTTCAGAACTATCTCTAGTCTTGCCCAAATGGACCTGCTCATTGCCGTATGTGATCTTTCCTGTTGGGTTAATAGCTCTTTCACATGCTCAATGGGATAGGGAGTATTTCCTTCTCCACTCCCCAAATTGAGAAGTGATTCTCTTTAAAGAACTATATTCTTCTAAAACTGGCTGACTTCTATTTTCAGAGTCACCTCTTTGCTTTACCCTCTCCTTAGAGAGTACAGATCACTTTTTAAAGGACTCACAGGGATGTGGACTATGCTTGGCCATCAAATGATTATTTGCCTTCTAATTCCAGCAGTTTTGATCAGAGAATTTCTTGACACCATGCAATCCCTAATTCTAAGTCCTTTTATTCATTTTTTGATAAACTTTTTTTCTCTCTGTTATCAACCCTGTATCTTCCTTGATTTCACCAACTAGTTGGGAATGAAATAAATTTATTTTAGGTGACTCCTTGAATAGGTATGGGGAGTGGACCTATGTTTCATTGCTTTAGGGAACTCTCAGATGAGGGAACTCTCTAATAGTATAGCTTGTCACCTTTTCTATAAATTATAGTCTTAGAGAGCTATCTAGAGAACTGAGAAATTAAGTGATTTTTCTCAAGGTCACAAATCCAGTACATGTTAGAGGTGAACCTTGAACCTAGGCCTTCCTGAGGCCAGCCCTCTGTCTATTATGCCATGCTGCTCCATTCTGCCCCCCACCTCCACCCCCAGCAAACAAGGAAAAGGAAATAGTAGCCCAAAGATTAGAGATGAGAAAATGTCCTGAATTTCAAAAAAGAGAAGAGAAGTGAATCTATACTTCTATTAACCAGTATAAAACTTCTATTAACCAGTATAATCCAATGAATTTGGTTTTTATCCTTAAAAAATTCCTCACTATATTATCAAAAGTTACGTAGGGGAGGAAGCGATGATCACAAAGTGTTGGCATATCTGCATCTGGAACACATTATTTTGGACCAACCTAATTTTTGGGGGGCGGAGTTTTACTTATCAAATGGGTGTTCTATATCCCTCATACCAATTAACGTAATGACAGAAGTCCTAGACATTTCTATCGAATCAAAGAAATACGTAAACTAGGTGGGACCAGAGCCTTAATTAGTTTGGGAAGAGTGAAACTCTTTGACGATTGAATTTAATTAGATATCACATAGGAAATGTATTCGGACTGGTTGAATCAGATATCCCTAGGCCTTGGCATATTTACTGCAAGCCAATTCAAAATTTGGCAATTCATCAACAGACCAGTCTAGTGGTAGTTAAGAAACCTACCCTAAAGGTGGGGTATGGGTAGAGTTCTCTCTCCTCTACCCTGCTGACCAGAAGACAACCTTATGAATTTCAAAAAATAAAATAAAAAATAAAAAATAAAAAAATTTGGACTTATCAGTATCAGTATCAGTACCAGTGTCCCTGGAGCAGCAGTGGCTGATGGACAGGCAACCTCAAGAGCACCAATCTTTGGAACCCTTTGAGAACTTTACCTAAGGAGAACTTTATGAGGATTCCCTGAAGGGAGAAGATGACTTCTATTAACCAGGAGCTTTGAATAGGTCCCTTTGCCATATATGTTGTCTAGTCACATCTCACTATTGTTGTACTTTAAGGTTGTGCCCACTTCCCCCGTACGCCCTAAGTGTATTTATGGGAGAATTTTCCACAGACTTTTGGAGGATCATGTTTTGTAGCCAGTGTTCCTTCTATACTATTTCAGTAAATACCCTTTCCTAAAATCTAATTGAAGTTACTGGCTCATAATCATTGGAGAATTACACTTTTGACTTTTAAATTAGGGCGATTTTATAGAAATAGTTTGCCATGATTTCACTAATGGACTTGACAAAGTGTATGATGCTATATTTGTGGACAATATGGGGATATGGGGGTTAGATGATAGGATAGTAATATGGATTCATTCCTTCACCCATTCACAAAGCAGGTGTAGTTATAAACATGGTACTGTTTACACATGCATATATGGAAAGGACAATTAATGTCATATCTGCCTTTTCAGCCATGCTTTCACAACATACTGATCTCCATAATTAGCATCATATTTGAATATGAAAGCTAAAAAGCACAAAGCTCCCTCAGTTCACTAGAAGAAAAATGCTAAAGGCCAAATATTACTTCATTCAACTTGGGGAATGAGCAAAATACTGTCCATTGAAATAGAAGCATAATGTTCTTAGCATATACAACATGTACAGCTAAAGAATTATGAACTGTGGCATATGTTTCCTCATAGATGGAAGCTATGCCATTTGTGTGTTAGAGTCATAGTTCTCCCTTGACAGCTGTGTGATTGACAGAATAGCTAGTGCCAACCCAAGAGATGGCCAGCCATTCCTTTTTAGTGGCAGCTTTAGAAAGATATAACCCTTTCTGCAAAGACAAAAATAGGCAGGTTTCACAGCAGAATTTGTCTCAGAGTGTTAGTAGGGGAGGGTGGGTTAAGGATATGGAATGTTGAACCCACAGGGGAGAAACCTTAGTACATCATGACCTTGCAAATGGCCAAATTTCCAGAAGTTCGAAACATCCTTCAGATATTTTATGTAACTCTTTTCAACATCACAATAAGGAAGAGCACCAATTGGGTACTTTTATTTTTTATTTACCAAGAAGGAAATTGGAATGAAGAAAAGGTTCAAATGAATTTATCAATAGTGCAATAAATGCAAAATCAGAAATCATATCTAGACTACATTCTATAAGCAGGACCTGACTAACAGTTGAGAGTTAGGAAGAGTCAAAGACAAAGGATCCTTTTATGAAGACTTTCAAGGTCCCCTCAGGTAGAAGTGGTTTCTCCCCCCTCCCCCGCAAGTCTGTTCTTATGTCCCATTATCATTTCATTAGATAGTTGATTTTTTAAAAATGAGAAACCAGCACTCATGTTGCTTTTAAAACTCAAAGGAAACAATTAAAAGTGACCTTCATTCGGAGAAAGAGAATAGAGGCATGAGAGACTATTCCCTGTTTTCAATCCCTTAACGGTATTTATTCCTTGAACTCTGAACAATATTTTAAAATGTAACTTCTTAAGGATGTGCTTTCTCCCATATTGGAACTTTCTCTCCATAATGTTGCAACTAACCTGAACCAAAAATGACTTTCTACTTTAATTGTCAATTATGCCATCCTATGAAAAAGCTGCTGATTTTGCATAATTATTTAAATTTAGCTTCTGAAGAAAAGTGGGGAAGAGAGGACTCCAAGAGACTACGTCCTTGACCCAGACAAATTAATCCTCTGGAATGAAATTTAAATGATCATGCATTTTTGATTCACAATGATATAGGAAGGTTGACAATTCAGAAGAAAAGACAGAAAAGCTGTCATCAATGGCTGCTGTATTTATACTCAATTGGGAATGTATACCTAGAAATAACAGTGACTTTTTTTTTAACCTGCCTTGGACAGTAAAAAGAGTTAGACCACTCACCTAATAGATTCCTAAGCACTGCTGATGCTACATTCACTGTAGAATTGTCAAGTGAACCTTCTCTTCCTTTCTAGGCTCCTTTCCTCATTCTGTACAAAAGTCAAAATAGTCCCTTGCTATACCTCCTTTAGATTCAGTCCTTCCAATTCATTTTCCAAAGACTGTGCTCTTTAAAGGAGGGGCTCTTAATCTTTTTTTCCATATCATGTACCCCACTGGCAGTCTGGTGAAGCTGGTGGATACCTTATTATATTTTTAAATCAATAAAATAAAATATATAGGATTACATAGGAGACACACTAGGAAAAAAGATGCAAATTCCCCCCCCGCCCATCTAAGAGCAAAAGAGAAAGGAAAAAGCATTTATTAAGTACCTCTTATGTGCCAGGCACTTTAAGTGCTTTACAAATCATATCTCATGTTATCCTTCTAACAACACTTGGAGGTAAATGCTATTATTATCTCCACTTTATAGTTGAGGAAACTGAGGCAAACAGACTTAGGGTCAAAGATCTAGTAAGTGTCTGAGGCAGGATTTGAATTCAGGTCTTTCTGACTCTGGGCTCAATGCTTTATCCACTGTACCACCTAGCTGCTTCCAGTTTATGGATCCTCCTGAAACATATCTATGAACAGCCTTGGTCCATAGACCCCAGGTTAAGAACTGGGGCTTTAGAACTTCTTCTGATGTTCAATTCTCCATCTCTCGCAGAAGAAAACAGGCACTGCTGTCTCTTTTTTGTAGTTGTTGGAACTAAAATCTGAGGAGGGAAGCCTTTCTTTTCCATTTGGGCTTCTTAATCTTTCTTGTCATTAGGTCTCAATAATATTTTGAGATCATTTAATAATAGCTAATATAATAATAGCTAGCATTTATGTGGCACCTGTTATGTACCAAGTATTGTCCCAAGTGCTTTGCAATCATCTTATCTGAGCCTCATAACAACCCTGGGAAGGAGGTGCTATTATTATCCCCATTTTACAGATGAGGAAACTGAGGCAAAAAAGAGATTAAGTGACTTGCTAAAATCACACAGTGAATATCTGAGGCCAGATTTGAACTCAGATATTCCAGACTCCAGGCGCACCCGCCTGAAGACCTCTCTTGCAAAAAAGACGTTGAAATTGTTGAAAACTGAGGTGGTATATGGTAAACAAAAAAGCTTCAAAAAGCTGTGATTTTATTAACTCAACCAGGTGGTGCAGTGGATACAGCGCTGGGCCTGGAGTCAGGAAGAGTCATCTTCCTGAGTTCAAATCCGGCCTCAGACACTTACTAGCTTTGTGACCCTGGGCAAGTCACATAACCTTGTTTGCCTTAGTTCCTCATCTGTAAAATGAGCTGGAGAAGGAAATGGCAAACCCCTCCAGTGTCATTGTTAAGAAAATCCCAAATGCGGTCAAACAGAATAGGATATAACTGAAAAACAACCGAACAACAACTTTAAAATGAGGGGTGCATATGATTCTGATAGGAAGGCGTGTTCGCTGTAGCTAGCTGTCACCTTCCCAAGTAGTTAACACAGACAAAAAATAAACCTGTAAGGTTCGGTATCACACTCTCTCTTTGTCTTTGAGAAAGAAACGATGCAAATCCCTGTGAAGATTATCATCAAAGACTTTTTGTTACTGACTTTCAGTCTATATTTAATTAATTATTAAGGAGCTAGGACCCCCCCACCCCCTCCACTTTACCCATCTCATGCGCAACCAGCTTTATTTTCTTCCTTATTTTATGCACCAATTTTGTGACTGTCTACCTGGCAAAGCCTGTCCCACTTATTCTGAAGCAGAGAAATGATAATAAAAATTAATTTACTTTAAACAGAAGGAAAACATGTGTTCTTGTTTCCTATTATTATTGGCTCATCTAATACAGTAGAGAAAAGTCTTTAACCTTTGGGGTTATGATTAGGGGCTGCGCTGTAAACATTTCTTTTAAAAAGGATTTGACTTTTTTTTAAAAGAAGAAAGATATACTGACTTAGCATAGATATTTTATATGAGAAAGTCATACTTGTGGGTAAGCTGAAAAGATAAAATAATGAGAGCTGACATTATATAGCACCTACTGTGTGCTAGGAATCATGCTTGAGCGCTTCACAATTATTATCTTATTTGATCCTCATAGCAATCCTGGGTGGTAGGAGCTATTATATCTTCATTTTACAGAGGTTAAATGTCTTGCCCAAGGTGAAATAGCTATTGAGTAAGTGTGTAGTGGCAGATTTAAACTCAGGTCTTCCTGACTCCAGGTCCAGTACTCTATCCATTGGGCCACCTAGCTACCCAATTATACTATGATCTGAAGTGGAATGTCACGTGGAATGAGTCAAGCAGCATAGTGCTTTATAATATAGTATGCACTTGATAAGTTAAAGTTGAATTAAAATACCTTGTGTACATGTAGATAATAATTCATTATTTTTGAAAGGTCATAAATACACAGTGAGAGTTTTTAGGAGCCTACAGTTCACAAGGTATCAATATCAACAAGGTGTTCTGGTATCACTGGTAGCTAGATGGAGAAACGGATAAAGTGTGAGATCTGGGGTCAAGAGGACCTGAGTTCAAATTTGGCTTCAAACGCTTATTAGCTGTGTGACCTTGGGCAAGTCACTTAGCCTTGGTTTGCTTTCTCATCTGTGAAATGGAGACTAAAAATAGCACTTAACCTCTCAGGTTTCAAATGAGATAATTATAAAGCC
The DNA here is from genome assembly GCF_011100635.1 of Trichosurus vulpecula. Lineage (NCBI taxonomy): Eukaryota > Metazoa > Chordata > Mammalia > Diprotodontia > Phalangeridae > Trichosurus > Trichosurus vulpecula. The sequence continues at coordinate 235,480,111 of NC_050573.1, read as the reverse complement.
GTAACACAGTGCCTGACACACAGTAAGCACTATATGTTGTTGTTCAATTGTGTGACCACATTTGGGGTTTTCTTGGCAAAGATACTGGAGTGGTTTGCCATTTCCTTCTCCAGCTCATTTTACAGATGAGGAATCTGTGGCAAATAGAGTTAAGTGACTTGTTCAAGGTCACACAGCTAGTAAGTATCTGAGCCCAGATTTGAACTCAGGACGATGAGTGTTCCTGACTTGAGGCCTGGTACTCTATCCACTGTACCACTTGGCTGCCCAGTAAGCACTATATATGTGTTAACTATTATTATTGTTATTGTTATTATTATATTGTGGTTTTACTCATTAGAGAATTAAATAGTCACTAGAAATAAAGGGACACAAGGAACCCAAAGAACGCATCTAGTCAATTTCTCGGCCTCTAGGAAAATATGCTTAAATCCATTACAGAAGAGGAGTTTAGCCCTCTTTCAACAATCTTCAAAGAATGACCTATAGATTCCTTAGTAGAAATTCTTCCTAATGTTAATCTTAGAGCTGAAAATTGCTGGAGTCTGACTCCTTTAAATTACAAATGAGGGAGGAATTTAAATCGCAGAGAGATTAAGTTACCTAATCAGAGACACACAGAGAAAGTGATCTAACCACAACTAGAACCCAGGCTCCTCAATCCCAGTCCACTGAACTACATTTACTGAGCCCTGTTAGGTAAGTTTTTTCCATAGAATAACTAGGTTGCTCTACATATTTATGGTGAAGAAATTGGGGTCCAGGGGGTACCTCACCTCCTTCAAATTACAGTAGAAATAAACAATAGCTATCTGTCATTACTTCTCTTTATTTGGATAGATGAGCAGCAGCTTTCTTCAAGTGAAATAATTCCAACTCCTGCGCTTACCCAGATCAACTATTTTGATATCCTTTCATTATTTTCATAACTCTCTTTTCAGTTTTCTTTACTTCTTACTGGGGTTGGTAAATCAGAAATTTTGATTTCCTTCAAACCCTGGTACACAATCAATATATTCCTAGAGTCAATGGGTATATAAATATGTCTAGTCCTACATAGGGATTTGTTGTTATTATTTATTGTTGACTAATCTCTGCCTTTTGTTTAGTAATATTTTAGTAGTAAGCACCCAAAGATGATGATTTTTTCCTGATTGGTCTGAATTATAGCTTTGCCACTTAGAACCAACGTGACCTTAGGCAAGTGATTTAATTGATCTGGGATTCAATCAGTTCATCAGTAAAATGAGAGTTGTATAAACCTCTATGTTCCCTGTCAGCTCCGTTTCTAAGATCCCTTGATCATATAGTACTAAATAACTGCAAAGTATAGCATAAAGATTGTCTTTTAATTTTTTTTGGCATTTTTCTGACATAAAATGGAAAGAACTTTCATTTAGAAGAGGTGGGATATAAATGATGTATTTCAAATTGCTGTTGGCAAAGATCCCTTGTATCCATTAAAAAAACCTATTTCAGACACTATTTATTAGAAAATAAAACCATTCAGAAATTCTTACCACAGAGCAATGAATTTTAAACACTATTTTCCAGGAGAAAAAGTAGTTGGAAATCCCTCTCTTTTCTTATTAGCTTTTTCTTAAATAGGAGAGTATCTCTTAATAACTTTTCTTTTAAAGCAGAAGTTAGAGATAAAAAAAAAAACGCTAAAAACCCTAAAGAGCTAGAATCAAGGACATGAATAATAGTTTTCAAAAAACATTCAGATGAAGTCACTGAGGATGAATTATTTGTGGATGATGAAAAAGAGATAGCATTGCCCCAGATGTCAACATTATTTATCGACACAAAGCTGAACATCAGAAACAATTCTCATACCACAATGACGTTCCTACTAATCATGAAACATCATTCTTTCTTACACAAAAAACATTTTTCTAACCATTCAAGGGCTTTATGAAGCCACATTCTCTCAGACCTCTTGGAGATTGATTGTTAGATTCCAAAAACTATTGTAGTTATCACCTGGCCTAGTGTTGGTGACTGACACATGAAATTACAGGAAGGGGACCAAAAATAGTCAATTGCTACAATATGAACCTTATGTAGTCATATTTCAGCATGTTCACCCACTCTCTCTGCTTTGTAAAAAGTGGAAAATGACTAAAAAGTCAGTAAAGTTGCAAAAAAAAGAAAGTTCTCAAAGGATAAATTTTCTGTGGGGGAGAAGAGAATAGGAGGTTCAGTCTTGTAGTTTGAACCATGTGGGAACTCCCTGGCATGGAAACCCTTTCCAATGGTGCCTCTTGCCTATAATATACGATTTTAGAAAGCTACCTGAGCAATGAGCAAATAATTTGCCCAGGTTGACATGCAGTATGACATATGTATTAAAGGCAGAGCTTGAATTCAGGCCTTCATGATTCCTGTGCTGGGAACCTAAGCTAGTTACTAAACTTGTAAACTGGCATGTAAGTCAAGCATTTAATTTAGTTCAATTTTGCAAGAAGCTACAGAGAAAGAACTGATAAACAGATATATGTATATAATAATTATATATATATATATGTGCATGGGTATGTATGTATATATGTATATACACACACACACACACACACACACACACACACATATATATAGATGCGTATAAATATGTATTTGTGTCTACTGGTAGTCCTCTCTAGAGCAGGGTGGGGAGGAAGAAAAAGGAAATTTACATAATTTTGTATATTTGAAAGTAATAACAAGCTGCACATAATAGAGCTGCAGTTCCATGTACAATCTTTTTTATTGTACTATGTTGGGGAAACGCTTGTTTTATTTAATTAATTAAAATAAAATGCAAGAAGAAATTTTAAAAAAGAAGCTACTATGTGCGCAAGACATCCTAATTCATCTGAGGAACTAAACTTTTTCTGCCATTCACTGGATTTTGTTTTTTCATTTTCAGTTTTATTGATGATTTGTTTTTACGTTACATACATTTACCAGATTACTCTCACTTTATGAGAGGTCTCTTCCAACAAGGCAAAACAGTTACATAGAGTTAATAATAGGGACTTCACAAAATACATGCAATATTTCACATCTATACCCTTCACCCTCATGTCCTCTATTAAAAAATGACCAGAAATCTATGTTCTTTTCCTCTACCTCCCACCACATTGGGAAAGAGAAAAGAAAAAAAAGCAAATTTCTTATAAAAATATGTATAGTTAATGACGACAAATTTCTTCTTCACCCTGCATCAATTCACGTGTCTTTCTATATTTTTTGAAACAATTTATTTTCCTCAGTTGTTTCAGCACAACAGAGCTCTATCACATTCATATACCAAAGCTTATTCAATGATTACTCAATTGTCAGGTATCATCTTAGTCTTTATTTTTTTTTGTAGCAGGAAAAGAACTTCCCTGTGTATGTGTATATAAATACACATATGTGTGTTTGTATATGTTTGTGTGTATACATAAAGGATCTTTTCCTCTTTCTTGATCTCTTTTAGGTGTAGATGCAACAGTTGGGTCAAAGGGCACTTTTTAGTTATTTTTTGTGTAAAATTCCAAATTGTTTTCTGGAATGGTTGTACTCATTCACTGTTCTACCAACAGTGTACCAAATGTGCCAGTTTTTCTGTAGTGCCCTCTACATTTATTATTTTCCATCTTAATCTCTATGATGAGTATGAGATAGAAATTCAGTACTGCTTTAATTTGCACTTCTCTAATTAGTAGTGATTTGGAATATTCTGTTCTTATATCTAGAGATAGTCTGGGTTTCTTTCCTTGAGAATTGTCTTTCTATCCTTAGGCCACTTTATTATTTGGGGAATGGATCTTTTTCTTCTGAATTTGAGTCAGTTCATCATAAATCCTCAAAATGAGACCTTTATCAGAGAAATTTCTGCAAAGACTTTCCCCAGTTATTTTCCCTTTTATTCCTAAATTTATTTGATTTTGTCGTGCAAAAACTTTTCAATTATGAGTAATCAAAATTTTCCATTTTATTTTCTATGATCTTTTTCATGAAATCTTTACTATCCATTGATCTAACAGGTAATTTTTTCCCATGTTTCTCTAATTTGTTTATGATGTGAAGGTTTATATTTACGTCATTTACCTCTCTGGAGCTTATATTCGTATAAGCTGTTAGGTATTGTTTTAAACATAATTTCTTCCACACTGCAATCAAATTTTCCCAAAAGATTTTTTTTTCAAATAGCAAGTCCTTCAGTAGTTGGAGTGTTTGTGTTTATTGAATACAAGGGTATTAGATACATTTACTTCTGTATGATGTGGCCTAAGCTGTTCTATTGATTGATCTACCTACTTCTTAACTAGTATTAAATTGTATTAATAACTCTTTTGTAATACAGTTTTAGATAAATTGTTGCTAGGTCCCATTCATTCCTCTTTCTTTTCATTCTTTTTCCTGAGATTCTTGACCTTTTTTTCTCTTCACATGAATTTTCAAATATCTTTTCTGATTTTATAAATTGATCCTTTGATAGTATGATTGATATGGCACTGAATAAGTAAGTTAATTTAGGCAATATTTTATTTTGTATCATACTGATTTTTACCATTAGCAATTAGTATTTTTCCAATTATTTAGGTCTGTTGTTATTTCTGCAAACAGTTATTGTAGCTATATTTATATGATTCTCATTTGTATCTTGGAAGGTACACTCTGGGTAAGCCCCTTTACCTCTCAGTGCTCTAGGCAACTCTCTGAGACTAGATGTTACAGAAAAGAGTGTTGACCTATAGTGGAACATTGCAGATTTCTCACTGGAAGCTCCTTGCATCAGTGAACTAACGGATTTAGTCCCTTAAAAACAGTATGTAACACATTAGGCAAAATTATATGTAAATTTTAAAATAATACAGAAATGTTCCTCAAAAAAATGCTTATTAACAACGACCTTCTATAAGAGCTGAAACATAAGTTTAATCATAACTCAGTGAAGACATCCCTGAAAGGTACTATGCTAGTATAATTAAAGCAGATTAGTTAGATCAACTTGAGCTAATTTAAATATGGTAGCATAGAGAAAATTTCACTGTGACAGTCCACATATTCCAAAGGAAATATGAAAATATATGTAGGGGATCCCCAAGGCAGGCTGAAAAATGAACCCAACCTGCATCAAAAAATTACATTCAGTAAAAGCCTCTTATTCAAAACCTATCCCCTTTTCTTTTAATATTTGTCAGCTGCACCTGGCCACTTTAAATGCCAGAAGGGATTACTGAGACCATACTGCATAACATATCTTGAAACAGCATGATCATGTTAAACTTTTGGTATGTGTGATGGCAAGCAGGGTGGGACTTATTGCCTTTGTTTTTTCTTTAGGAGTGCTTCTCAGCCCTAAGGCAGTCAAGTACCTTTGATGAATCTTGCCTTTCAAATGTAATGGCAAGCAAAATGGGACTTTTTGTTGTCTTATGTTCTGGAATGCTTCTCAGCACTGAGGTAATCAAGTGCCTTTGATGAGTCTTGTCTTTGTTTCAACTGGGAGTCTTTGATTGAATCAAGAGTCTGATGATGACCCACTTAAGAAACAAGAAAGCCCCAGGCCCCAGGCCCCATGCCTCACACCCTTTTTGCTAAGTAGGTACTAAGCCCCAGGGCCCTGAGAAGTTTATATATGATGTGAGGTTGGTGTTTTTGTTTTGGGGGCTCGCTCACTGAAGAGTGTCATGTGATTTGACTAGATGAGACTCTGGGTAGGCGTTAAGGAGCCCCCCCAGCTTTGTAAACCCAAATGTTGGTGCTTCTCTCTCTGGTAACTGTATATGTATTGCTATGGTCAGACAGATAGAAGCCTGTCTGTTGATTTATGTTATTTTGCTCTTTTTATGTAATTTCTGCTTATAATTTGTATTTGCTCTGAAGTTCAGGGTGCTGGCTTTTCCCCCTGAACTAAGTAAATGATATATGTTTGTTTGATTAAAGTGAAACTGTAAATCCCTTTAAGTGGTTTTCCTTAGAAAAGCAGATCAAAGAACCTGTGCTAACAGCATTCCTGTGTGCTGGTGTTATCGGCCTTACACAGCCACAGTAGCTGCAAGTAATATTGTTGCCGTAGTATGTTATAGGGGGGATAGCACTGAACTAAGAATCAGGAGTCCTGAGTCATTAGTAGCTTTGCCATAAATGAGATATGAAACCAGGTCTCACAGGAGAAATAAATTAACATCTCTGGGCCTCAGTTTTCTCATCTATAAAATGAAGGTGATTTATAGGTCATCTTTTAGTTTGGGAGTACAATAAGTATGTGTGTTCAGAAGACAGATATTACAATGAAGTCTACATTTCAATTCACCCAAATAAACACTTATTCAGTGTCTGCAAAGTACAAGGCACTGTTCTAAACACTGCGGGTACAAAGACAAAAATGAAAAGTCCTTGATCTTGAGAAGATTATATTCTAGGAAGGTAGGAAGGATGGATAATACAGTATATGCAGGGATAAGTAAATTTAAAGCAATTTGATTAAGGAGAGAGTACAAACAATTGGGAGTGGGACATCCATCAGGACAGGGTTCCCATGGGGGTAACAACTAAGCTGAGACTTAGAAAAATATGAAGATACAAAGAATCTTATCTCCTTTTGAGAATAAAGTTTCATGGAGGAGGTTGAACTGCCAACCTAGAAATTGAAGGGTGGATAAGCTTTCAATAGATTGAGGGGACAAAGAAGGATGTTTCTGGTGAGCAAAGGTGCGGAGGTGGAATGATTATAGTGTTCTTAGAAACCTCAATAGTACAGGAAGAAAGAGAGACAGATAAAGTTGATGGGGTAGGGTGGGGTCATGTTATTCAGGGCCTTAAGACTGAGGTAGAGAAATCTATATTCACTGAACGTGGAGTCAATGGACATAAATTCAAATCCTAGTTCTGATGTTTACTGGGCAAGTCACTCCATCATTTTGGGCCTTAATTTCCTCATTTGTAAAATATGGGGGTCATGGATTGGATTAGATGACCAATGTCCCTTCCAGTCCTAGAGGTCTATGACCTTGCGAAATCAGGAGTATAAATTTGTCAGTTGTTTGGAGTGCATTTTTCCATAATGGCTTACACCTGCCTATGGACTTGGGGTGCAATGAGCCAAATGACAAATTAGTATACAACACAGAAGCTTTGACTAATCTAATGATGTAGATTTCTGATGCCTTGGCAATGTGACTTTATTCAACATAGGACTGTTTCTTCATCCAGCTCGATTCCCCCTTTCACAGACTTCTTTGTTTTTAAAGGGAGTACCCTTTTAATTTATCTATATTAACTATTGTCATTGTTGTTAACAGGATTAATTGTGTTTCACTCTCTGTGACCCTGTTTGGGTTTTTATTGGCAGAGATACTGGAGCGGTTTGCCATTTCCTTTTCAAACTCATTTTATAGATGAAGAAACTGAGGCAAACAGGTTTAAGTGACTCTCCCAGGATCACACAGCTGGTAAGTGTCTGAGGCTGAATTTGAACTTAAGGACTCCTTACTCCAGGCCTGGCTCCCTATCAACTACATCTCCTAGCTTCCCCCCATTTCCTTCTCCAGCTCATTTTACAGATGAGGAAACTGAGGCAAGTGACTTGCCCAGCATCACACAGCTAGTGTTTGAGGCCAGATTTGAACTCAGGAATATGAGTCTTCTTGACTCCAGGTCTGGTGTTCTACCCGCTGTGTTCCATATTAATTGTTAGTAGAAGGTATTTCTTCTATTCAGAAAACAAACAAACAAACCTAGAACATGGCTGTGAAACCAATGCCATCGATTTATAGGCACCTTGTCTTTCCATTTGTGATCTATAGTGCCTATAGCGCCATCAGGACCGCTCCAAGTAAATCATGCCTATTCTTCCCCAAAGCATGTTATTGTTGTTCAGTTGTTTCAGTCATGTCTGACTTCTTTGTGACTCATTTGGGTTTTCTTGGCAAAGATACTGGAGGGGTTTGCCATTTCCTTCCCCAGTCCATTTTATAGAGGAGGAAACCGAGGCAAACAGGGTTAAGTGATTTGCCCAGGGTCGCACAGCAAGTAAGTGTCTGAGGCTGAATCTGAACTCAGGAATATCAGCCTTCCTGACTCCAGGCCCGGTACTCTATCTACTGTACCACCCAGCTGCCCAGCTATATGCATAAGGTATAACATTTTGGTAAATTAGTTGTTACCCCCTAAAAGTCCACATCTTAGTGTAAGAACAATTTATGGCATTTGAAGAAAAGACAGGACAAACCTTGGTAATCTAAGAGAAACTAACAAATCTAATATACCTGGATATACAATATCCAATTCACTTGCATGTCATGGCATCACCTCCATGATGTCATGATCCTCCTGGAGAATGAAGGACAAACAACAACAACAAAGTAAATATTATTATGTATACTAGTCCAAGGTGAGTCACTGACTCCTGCATAGCTTCAAGCAAATCATTCAATGGATTGCTCGCCAGACCCACCTTGTAGCAAGACATAATCCAAAGCAGAATAAGGATCAGAAACAAGGTTCATAGTTCAACTTGCTCCATTAACTAGAATCTATTTCATTCTAACATGGCATCTTTTGCTAAACAATTTATTTTATATAAAAAGTCTAATTTAGACTCCTTTTGGTGGTAAAGGTCTTGTTTTAACAAAGTACGAATGCTAATATATTTTCTGTCCTTTATTTCTTTATAGCAGAAATTCTGGAAGATATTTTAGCTATCAGAAATAATATAGACTTAGCCATCTCCCAAAGGGCTAATATCTAGGAAATTTTAATAAATCATGTTGAAACTGCCATCCTTTAATCCAGAGCACTACAGGAGAATGTGCTAGTGCAGATTTCTTCCTATCATTGCTACTTAAATCAGTAGGAGCTGAATAGCTTGGGGCTAGGAGTAGTACTGAGTTTACCATGTGGAAGAGGGGAAGATTTCAAGAAGGAAGTAGTTCAGAATGGAAGGGCTCTTCCTTCCTTCCAGAGGTAAGTGACTGTGAACAACACAGTGTGTCTCTGCTATTTGCCTCTGGCTAATGGAAGGAACATAAGTGACATGTTGTAAAGGGAACAGAATTCACATTCTCAGTGGAGAAGAAGCTTAGAGAAAGTTTGGCCAAGGGATAGTTATTTTTAGACCACTGGAAATATTAAGGATGAATGTGTATCCTAAATTTCTTGAGCGGATAAATTCACTGTTAAAAAGCATGCAGCATTCCAATTAAAGGAATACACACTATGCTCTTTAAAAGAATATGTATGTATGCTTAATGTCAAAATCTTGCTAGAGAAGTTCTAAGATGTAGGCTTGAGGCTCCAGGCATTTTTTTTCTGGCTGTTCCTTATTCCTAGAAGACTTTCATTTCTCCACTCCTTAAACAGACCTCCCTGATGTCTTTAAGTCTCAACTAAAATCTCACCTTCTATAGGAAACCTTTCCTAGCCCCTCTTCATCTTGGTGCCTTCTTCCTGTTAAATATTTTCTATTTACCAGTATGTAGCTTGCTTCGTGTATGTTTGTTTGCATGTTGTCCCATCCATTAGATCACAAATTCCTTGAGGCCAGAGACTGTCTTTTTTTGTCTTTTTTGTTTCCTCAGTGTTTAGCACAGTGCTCAATAAATGTTAATCGATTGATTGATCACAGTTCTAGAAGACATTTTTCTGACACCTTCACAGGACTAAACAGATAGATTCTATGATGTACTAATTAATGTTATTCTTGACACTTAAGACCTCAATCAGGGGCATCTTTCCATCTGCCTTGCTAAAGAAACCCTACTATCCCCACCCAGAAGAGCAATCTCCAATTTGGACCAGCAGAGAACATACTCTTTCTACCCAAGTTAATCCATTCTGTTTAGGAACTTCCCCCTACAGGTCTGGGATATCCTGATTGGAGAGTAAGTAAATCACCTTATCGACTACATCTGTTGGTCAGTCATTTTCAGCTGTCCAACTCTTTGTCACCCCCATTTGGAGTTTTCTTGGCAAAGATACTGGAGTGGTTTGCCATTTCCTTCTCTAGCTCATTTTACAGATGAGGAAACTGAGGCAAACAGGATTAAGTGACTTGCCCAGGGTTACAGAGCTAGTAAGTGTCTGAGGTCAAGTTTGAGCTCAGGAAGATATCTTCCTGACTGCAGACCCCTGGTGCTCTCTACTCCACCACCTAGCTGAACCTATCTACTACATCTAGCTGGCTCTACACCACGCTTTGTATTCATTCACCCCAGGCATCTTGTCATTTGCCCTGCCACAGTGCTTATCCTTCCATTCCCTTCCTCCCAGACCTTTTCATCTCTTGCCCTTATAACAGTGATTGTGTCCATACAATTATTGCATCTGGAAAGGGTGTGAAAATAATCTACCCTGGATGCCACTGCCTCTCTGTAGTGTCTCTCCTTTGAAAATGTAAGCTTCTTGAGGCAGGGACTGTCTCACTTTTGAGTTTGTATTTCCAGTGCCTAACCTAGCACACAGTAAGTGCTCAAAATTTTTTCATTCATTCTTTTTACATGTAGGAGCCACCTTAAGTGCCAGACTGCTGACAGTCTGTATGTTTGCTAGCAATTATGTCTGTTTTCTAAGGACAAGACTACAAAAAATGTGAAAATGTTCATCACAATGTTGGCTAGAGGGTGATGATCTTTTTCAGACATGGCAGCCCCTGAACACCATTTGCTAAGATGTAGATGAATTAGGAATTGTATTGGGGTAAAGGGTAACCACATTGAAAAAAATATGACTGTAATGTGCTAAGTATAATAAGTATTTATGTATTTTAAGCATGTTCAGGCAGCCTAGAGGTAATACTTTAATATGCCACCTAAGGGAGGGGTCATGAATATCCAAGTTTAGCTCTGACACCTTAACTAGGTAAGAGCACTTTTTGGTTGAATCAAATAGTCAGTTATAAACAGCGTTCCTATGGCTATTTGAATCAATGAAAGCCATTGTGTGAGAGGATCAGTTGTGCCCTCAGCAAGATGCAAAAAAGGAAGATCCTATCTCAGAACTGGAGGAAGAGATTCTCTAGGTTTAGATTTGAGAGGTTGGACCAAGTATGGTATTTCTACTAAATTTTTTGAGGAGCATAGGGCGGTCTGAGCTGTGGCAGAAAATATATAAGCATGATGCAGGTTCTACAGGCATCTCAAAGCAGAGCACTGCAGCTGAGGGAAGTCTCAAGGAAAGGTCAGTTCTTTCCCCAGCCTCCCCTCCTGATGCCTGTCTATCTATAGACCTATGATATAATCCGCCATTTCATGACCAAAACATTTCAATTAAACTGAATTGTTCCTCAATCACAATGAGGTCATGCATTAACTGGAGACAGTTATAAATGCGAGTTTAGGCAGAGAGCCCAATATCTGTCTAGATATTGGGAATTTTCCTAACTAGACTGAATGTGACTGAATCCAGAATTTTTCATTTAAAATAAACTCTCTAATGGTGAAGAGGAGAAAATGAAGTGGACCAATAAACCATTTTATTGCCCCCTTAGACTTAAAAGAAGCTAATTATTGTATCAAGGTCTTCCAATCAAATACATTCATCAATGAAAGCATTGAAATTTCTTTCATTATTTTTTCCACACAACTTCTAAGCTCTAGCTTGTCTTAAGTATATTTCATTTTCTCCAGCTCACTCAATTTTCTTCTTAACTTTTGTGTCATTACAGAGTTAATATTAATATTCTTTCCCCCACCCCCATAGATGGAGGAATAAAAACAAAGATGCACTGAAAAGTGAACCTAGCATTGGCCAGAGCCTTAGGGCATATTGCAATTTTCGTGATGCTTAACATAAAGAGTACCCAGCTATGTGGTGTAGTTTGTCCTTTAAAAGAACATCATAAAGACTTATATGGAATTGTTCACTTCCCTTCCTTCTCCTATTCACCCATATCACAGCTTGCATTACAAGAGTTATGTCATAAACCTATGTTACATTCTGCCAGGAAAAAGAGTTTCTTTTCCTTGGAGAAACACCTGCTGTTCCCATACCCTACACTGCCACCAATACATGAGCAGCATTGGCTTTGAAAAACTTCTGTACAACATCTAAGACAGAATTTTATATATGTGGACAAAACACAAACAAATATGATCTAAGTGGTAATGAATTCTACTTTTGCTATAGTCTCTCTCCTCTCCCTTCCTCCCTTCTCCCCTCTCCTCCCCTCCCCTCCTTTTCTCTCCACTCCTCTCTTCTCCTTTCTCTCTCCCTATGTCCCTGTCTGGCTGTCTAGCTGTCTCTGGGACAAGACTTCATTTTCACTTGCATTCACATTCTAGTATCATTTTAATTTACCCTACAGCTAGTATACTTTACCACAATCACTTGGAATTACCACATATGTGAAGAATATAATGTTGGAAAAATAAATTGTGATGTAACTGTGAATTTTCTCTTGCCTAAAGGTAAGATAAATTGAAATATCAAAATCAAATGAGAAGAAAGGACAAGTGTGACATTAAAAAACCCACCCATAGTAGGTCAACTCCTATGACTATTAAGAAGGTTTCAGCAAACAGTTCACTAAAATAAAACTATTTCTAAGTTATAGTCGCTCTTCTAGAATACTTGGATAATTTAAATGAGGTAGAGCAGTGGAAAGAGAGCTGGATCTGGAGTTAAGAAGACCTGAGTTCAAATTCTGCCTCAGAAACATACTAGATATGTGGCCCTAGGATGGCCACTTAGCCTGTCTACCTCAGTTTCCTCCTCTGAAAAATTAGGATAATAAAAGCACTTCAACAAAGTTGTGATGGTAAAAAGAAACATGTGTAATGTGCTTTACAAATCTTAAAATGCCTATAAAATCAAGCTATTACTATCATTATCATATGGACATAAGGATTTACTTTTTAGTAGTGATGTAGGTAATAACCCATTCATACCCTCTTATACTGTATTACTCTTGGCATATCCCCTCATAAATCTTCCATGGGGTAGGGGGTCCACCCAATGTGCCAGGAGCATTCATTTTCATCCTCTGACATCACAATGTATCAGAGGAGCAGGATTATCTGTATAATATATACACACACTGATAAATCAGCTTTGTAGGTTGTCCATTATCCTGTGTATCATTGTCTGGATAACAGATATTTTTTCATTCATTTATTTTTTTTTTCCTGATAGATGGTTAGGCTGGAATCATTTGAGTTAAGGATCTCATTTAGGAAGCCCTTCAACATTCCAGGGTTTAATGGAATCAAATGATATCTCTTTCTTCAACTTTCTCCCTTGGTGCTTATCAATAGATGCTATCATATACCAGGTTGCTTCTCTTCTTTATTGAAACATTTCTAGCAACCTGAGTTTTAACTCTGAGCATGTGTGTGTGTGTGTGTGTATGTGTGTGTGTGACATGCATACATATTATATATATGTAAATTAACAGAGTCAAAATTTGACTAAAGGTTAGGAATTTTCTGAACTAGGTGTTTAGAGTCATTGTGATTGTATTCTTGACTTGTCCACTAACTAAACACCCTGAAGCAGCAGTGGAAGGAATCATCTACCTGTTAGGGTTATTGTGAAGATTAAATGAGATAATATATGTAAAGTGCTTAGCACAGTGCCTGGCACATAGTAGGCACCCTATAAATGCTTATTCCCTTACCTTTCCCTTCATGTCAACCTGAGGGAGGGGGTAGCCTTATAGTGCCCTATTATAAGAGGGTATTACACTGTGAATGGATAAAGAAACTGGAGAAATTTAACCCAAAGAAGAAAGTACTCAATGAAGGTGTGGGACAATAGCTAGCTTCAAATGTTATATTAAAGAAGGATTAGACTCACTTCACATAATGTGGCATGACAGGGCAGAATTAATAGAAGGAACTACTAGGTGGGAATAAAAGCAGATATTTGTTCACTATCAGGAATCTTATGAAAGTTAGAGCTATTTGAAAACGAATAGGGCCTAACCTTCCTTTCCAGATGCCTCTACCTATGTGGTTCTTTCTTTCTCAAATCTCCCAAGAGCTGTCTGATTTTTCCCCTTTGTTTTCTGAGATGTATTATTTCTTTCTGCCCTCAAGACATATATCCCAGGAGAATATGTTTCCTGATGGTAAGGGCTTCCTCATTTTTGACTTTTCCCCAGTCTCCAGCATGGTATCTTGCATATAGTATACAGTTGTTAAATATGTATGACTTGATTTGTTTGATGAATGGTGAAAAAGTGATCGATATGTTGTTGGAACCAGAGGTTGGATGATTTCTTGTCACTGTTGATGTGAAAGGAATTCCTATACCAGATGGAAGACTTGACTAAATGACTTCTAAGTTAGCTTCTTGTGCTAAAGTTCTATGGATACATTTTCCTATAACACAATGAATATCAAGTCCCTGATCCTTCCCCGCCCCCAGTTTGGTCCCTCAGCATATGACCTCACCTCCTACTTTAATGAGAAAATTGTGGCCATCCAATATGATGTCCATCAACCGTTTTCTTCTGCATTTCTAATTCTCTCAGTGACTTCACTCTTCTTTTCTTCCTCCATGACAATCTCAGGAAAGATTCTATCCATCCTCCTTCTTCTAAGTCTAACTCTTTTCCCTGTATCCTTAATCTCGTGCTCTTCTCTCTGGTTTCTGTGACCTTGCTTCATTGATCTTTCCTGCACTCTCAATCATATTTAATTTGTCTTTTTTTTCTAGTGGGTTTATTACCTGTGGCTACTGATATACTCAGATCTCCCCTAACATTAAAAATAAACCCCCCAAAACCTTTTCCTTTGACCTGTCTATTCACTTAATTGTAAACTATAGTAATCTCCACTATAAAACTCAAATGGACAATTTTACATTCAGTCTTAATTTGTGTACAGATTAGAGCCTCAATATATCCTTGATTTCTGCTATGATAGGGACAGTAGCTACGTAATTTTTTTCATTTTTGTATCCCTAAGCACCTCATAGACAGCTTTTTACATGTGTGTGCATATTAAATGTTGGTTGAATTGAATCCAAGTTTATTGAGCATTTTTAGTGGAATTTACATTTATGTGTGGATTGTAATAGATGACCACTGAGGTCCCTTCCAACTTGCCAGTTCTGTGCTTGAACATTTTCATATGAATAACTCTTTAGAGTGAGGCAGAAAATATCTGTGGGGTGGGGGGACAATAGTTAAGTGGTGAAATGCACAGTTAGCAACTCAGTGACTAGCACTACTGTTTAGCCTGGAGTCTAAAATGTGCATGTGTGTGTGTGTGTGTGTGTGTGTGTGTGTGTGTGTGTTGTTACACTGATATATTTATCACCAAAATATTCTAGATTCAGTGGTTTTTTTTGTCCCCTTTTATGTGACAGTAAAATATGGTCATTTGTAAAGAAGCCTCTTTCCTTGTTGTAAAATACTGTGTTTAGAGAAATGAATATATTTTTGTAATACAAGGAAAATTAGGAACCCCTGAGTAACCCCTAGCTATTGACAAGCCCCCCCAGAAAGAATGAATTCAGATATCTTTGGTATTTAGCAAACCCCCTGGGACTCCATGGCTCCTTCCTGAAACGTCAATAGATAGGACCATCCCACTGAGAGATAACCTGGCAGATCTTGTCTAGCAGATATCCCTGAGACTCCTTGGCTCCTTCCTGGAATGTCAATAGATAGGACCATCCCACTGAGAGATAACTTGACAGACCCTTCCTGGGAGATATCCCTGGGACTCTGTGACTCCACCAAGGAATGTAAATGAGATTATCCCACTAGTAGGATAACCTGACTGAATCTTTTGATCAGCCAGGACCTTTGTTCCTCTTCCCCCCTACTCTGTACCCCCATATCCTATATAAGCCAAGCCATCACCCCAACACATTTGCCATTGATTTGTGGTGCCGTATCCCGATGGCCGCCGGCTAATAAATTCTCCACTTAAAACTTATACTCTGTGGTGTGTCTCGCTCGCTTCTGGTACAACATTTTAGAGTTCAAAAAGTTAATTGCCTGCCCAATAATTTCTAACTTGAAATTATACTAATCATTTCCAATAATTATTTGGATTTAAGCTCATGTTCAAAAACCAACATAAAAGTGGTTATCTGAAAAACAGATTTCTCTACACAGTTAAATTTCCACAAGTTAAAAAGAGTACAATTACCATGGAAAGGATTCAAAGGATAGCAGTTAGCATCAAAAACTCTTCAATAGTTCTTGAAAAATTCTTGTGAATACAAGCCTATGACTTGTGGTCAAGAATTACTATAAATAGTGAAAGAAATTAAGTATGTATTTTACAACTTCCCATCTCTAGATATGTTGTTATTGTGTTTTCACAAATAGATTAGGAATGACAATTCTTAGAGACAGACAGACAGACACATATACATAAACACATATAAACAAACACATACTAATTACTTTCTTCCCCATTGGAAATAAGTAGGTGTAATCAATATTTTTACATTTAAATTTCAATAATTTATACACAGATATACTCTCTTCGTTAAAGTTAAATAATGAGCCTTATGAACAAAAGCAGCTTGTGGGACAAGCTGTTGTCAAAAAAAGAAGACCATTGACCAGCTGTTCTCTGAGGGCAGAGGGAAATGGGCTTACACTGCACCGAGTAGAATTTCTTAGCCATTCATTCAGTCACCTTGAATTTAAATGCCTATTGTGTATAAGTACTTGTGCTCAGAGAGCTTTTTGCCTACTGGGTAAGGTGGGAGACAATGTGCATAAAATTAATGAGAGGAAAAAAAAGTATTTAATAAACTCTTTCTATATGCTGGGGATACAAATAGAAAAGCAAGAGTGCCTGCTGCTCTCAAGGAGCTCACATTCTAATGATGGAGACAACATATAGGGACTATTTTAGCTACAGGTAAGATATAAAGATCCAATGGCCCTTAAGATACAGCAGCAAAGCTGAATATACCTGAAAATATCTGGAAAGGGTATTTCTCAATATCTGGAAAAATTGACTTGCTAGATTGATTCATATCTCAAGAGTTTCAGAAAACCATTTTGGCTGCATTTCAAATGAATAAAATAACATGTATTTAAATATTATATAATTTACGCATTTCATTATTAAGACTTTACCTCTGTGACACTTTGTTTCTACTCATTTTTTATCATTACACTATGAGCTCCTTAAGGGCAGGTACTATCTTTGCCTTTCATGTATACCAGGTACTTACACACAGTAAGCACTTAATAAATGCTTGTTGGGGGTAGAGCCAAGATGGTGGAGTAAAAGCAGGACCTTTCTTGAGCTCTTCTCCAAAATCCTCCGAAAACCTGTAAAAATGACTCTAAACAAATTCTAGAGCTACAGAACCCACAAAAAAAGAGTAAGACAAATCTTCAATCTAAGACAACCTGGAGGATCAACAAGAAAGGTCTATTGCACTGGGCTGGGAGCTGAGCATTGTGGGCCACATCAGCACAGAGGAAGCAGGAGCAGGTCTCAGGGGACTGAATCACTGGCAGCTGTGGCAGTTTCCAGACTTCTCAACGCATAAATACCAAAGACAATATAGAAGGTCAGTGTGAAAACTGTCGGACCTGGGTTAGAGAAGAGTGCTGTCTGGCCCAGTCCCAGGTTGGCAGAGGTGGTGGCTATGGAGGTGGCTGCAGCAGTGGCAGTGGCCACTTCCAGAGCTCCAAGCCTACAGACGGTGTTAGGATCAAGTGGTTGATCAGAGGGGGATTGCAGGGATTTTTTGCTGGCACCGAGGCAGGATTCTCTTGCTTTTCCCTGCTTGTATCTGGGTCGCAGTCCTGGGTAGCAGTCCTGGGGTGAGGAGGAGTACTGGCATGGCAGACCTTGTGGCAGCTGTGAAAAGGGAATCTTCTTCACAGTTCCAAGGCAGAAAACAGTGCTTGAGGTCACTCACAGACCAGAGCACAGGCCAGGAAAGGAGTTAACACCTCTCCTTTGATCATACCACCTAAGAAGAATTGAAAATTTACAGGTGCCTAGAAGTATCTCTGAAAACAGTAGTGCAAAACCCCTGAAACTTGGGACAGAGCACACTCCACTCTGGAAGCAGAGTTCTACCTTAACAAACAGCTCAAATTCAAGTAAATGGCTGGAAAAATGAACAAACAGTATAACAAATCTCAGACTATAGAATCTTACTTTGGTGACAAAGCAGATCAAAGTCAAAGCTCCTAGATCCAAAGCCTCTAAGAAAAATATGAATTAGTAGCAGGCCATGGAAGAGCTCAAAAAGGATTTTGAAAACCAAGTAAGAGAAGTAGAGGAAAAATCAGGAAGAGTAATGAGAGTGATGAAAGAAAATCATGAAAAACAAGCCAACAGGAGACCAAAGGAGACCAAAAGATGCTGAAGAAAATAACAACTTAAAAAACAGACTAACCTAAATGGCAAAAGAGCTCCAAAAAGCCAATGAGGAGAAGAATGCTTTAAAAAGCAGAAGTGGACAAATGGAAAAGGAACTCCAAAAGCTCAATGAAGAAAATAATTCCTTAAAAATTAGATTGGAGCAGATGGAAGCACATGACTATGAGAAATCAAGAAATTATAAAATAGAACCAAAAGAATGAAAAAAAAATAGAAAACAATGTGAAATATCTAACTGGAAAAACCACTGACCTGGAAAATAGATCCAGGAGAGATAATTTAAAAATTATTGGACTACCTGAAAACCATGATCAAAAAAAGAGCCTAGACATCATCTTTCAAGAAATTATCAAAGGAAACTGCCCTGATATTCTGGAAACAGAGGGTAAAATAGAAATTGAAAGAATCTACCAATTTCCTCTTGAAAAAGACCCCTAAAAGAAAACTCCTAGGAATATTGGAGCCAAATTCCGGAGTTCCCAGTTCAAGGAGAAAATGTTGCAAGCAGCCAAAAAGAAACAATACAAGTAATGTGGAAAGACAATGAGGACAACACAAAATTTAGCAGCTTCTACCTTAAGGGATCAAAGGGCTTAAAATATGATATTCTAGAGGTCAAAGGAGCTAGGATTAAAACCAAGAATCACCTACCCAGCAAAACTGAGTATAATACTTCAGGGGCAAAAAGAGACATTCAATGAAATAGAGGACTTTTAAGCATTCTGAATAGAAAATCTGACTTTCATATACAAGAATCAAGAGAAGCTAGAAAAGGTAAACAGGAAAGAGATATCTTAAGGGACTTATTAAAGTTGAACTGTTTACATTCCTACATGGAAAGATGATATTTGTAACTCATGAGACCTTTCTCAGTATTTTGGTAGTTGAATGGAATATACATATACACAGACAGAGGGCACAGGTATGGGTTGAATATGACAAGATGATATATAAAAAATAAAATTAAGGGTTGAGAGAGGAATATATTGGGAGGAGAAAGGTAGAGATAGAATGACATAAATTATCTCACATGAAAGAGGGAAGAAAAAGGTTTTACAATGGAGAGGAAAGGGGGGAGGTGAGAGAGAATGAGTGAACCTTATTCTCATCAAATTTAGCTTAAAGAGGGAATAACAAACACACTCAATTGGGAATATTACCCTACAGGAAACAGGGGATGATAGAAGGGAGGGCAGATTTGGTGGAGGTAGTCAGAAGCAAACACTTTTGAAAAGGGACAAGGTCAAAGGAGAAAATAGAATAAGTGGAGGGTTGGATAGGATGGAGGGAAATATTATGGAAGTGTTTTGCATAACTACACAAGTATTAAATTGCTTACCTTCTCAATGAGGGTGGGTGGGGAAGGAAGAATGGAGAAAATCTGGAACTCAAAGTTTTAAAAACAAATGTTAAAAATTGTTTTTACATGTACCTGGGAAATAAGATATACAGGCAATGGAGTATAGAAATCTATCTTGCCCTGCAACAAAGTAAGGGGGAAGGGAATGGGAGGGGTGATCGAAAGGAGAGCAGACTGGGGGAAGGGGTAATCAGAATGCATGCCATCTTGGGGTGGGGGGGAGGGGAGAGATGGAGAGAAAATTTGGAACTCAAAATCTTGTGGAAATGAATGTTGAAAACTAAAAATAAATAAATGCTTGTTGACTTGAAAAAAAGAAGATAATGTATCATCTTTAATGTTATTTCCCTTGAAAAAATCATGTCATTTCCAGTAACACCTGCAGGAGCAGTACAAGGCTATATCTTCACAGTTGTTGCTTTTATGAAGGTGGCCATGTAGATTGTTATGAGAACACTGCTGTTCCTGAGTTTCTTGGGTTTAGGGCCTGGGGCTGTTTGTGTCAGGGTCTGATGGTAGTAAAGTGAGGGGTGCAAATTAGAAGTTTGACTTGTTTGGGATATGCTGTTTTCTGCCTCTCACTCAGGGAGTCTTGCTGCTTTAGCTAGGTTGTCTACCTTGTATATGGCAGTAGGTTTGCCAACCAAACTGTTGGTGAGGTTAGCTGGACCCTTCTCTACAGCAGTTGCTTCTCCAGAAGAAAGCCATACAAGTGGGCTGGAAGCAGAATTGGTGGTCTGGAGAATACTGCCATTCAGCACCCTGGTGCCAACCTGCCTGTGGGTGGCAGATGGTCAGGAGTTGTTGCTGGTGATGATGAGGAAGGTGGACTCTCTACAATTTCTATACTTAGTGATGACTGTGGAGGCTAGGCTAGAAATAGGTTTGGTGGCCTGGGGGACATTACTATACTTAAGGCTCCTGGGCTATCTCTATAAGGTTATAAGGGGAAATGACCAGCAAGGTGGTAGTGGTGGTTGTCATCTGACCAGCCTGGTTCACAATGCATCTCTCAGGGTGCCCCACTACTTCAAAACCATAAACACACACACACACACACACACACACACACACACAAAGTAAATGTAAAGTAATACGTGAAGGACTCAAGCAACTGGGTTTTTGGGGAGATGAGGAAGGCCTCTTGAAGCAAATGGTACTTGAGCTGACCATAGGGATTGTAAGAGGCAGGGTAAGGTGTTCATTCCAGAAACAGGTGGTAGATTCTTTGATCAAGAAAAAATATTTTCTAACAATTAGGGCTGTCCAAAAGCAGGATGTGATGCCTTACAAAGTACTGAATTCCTCCTTCATCAGAGGTCTTCAGACAAAGGCTGGATATCAAGTTATCTGGGAGGCTATGGAAGGAATTCTTGTCAGGCTGTGAATACCTGAAATCTCTTTCCACTTGGAGATTCTGTGGAAAGTGGAACAGAGAAGGAAGAAACAGCCTCCCAGATGTGAACAACTATAATTCTTCTCTGAAACCATAGAGGCAGGAAGCAGGCATGGAGGTTCCTAAAGAGTAATGGTCTCTGCTGAATAGTCAGGGCCAAATAGGATTAGAATTACTAGAATATTAAGCAACAGGGTAACATCAAAGCCTTGGCCTAAATCAGTCCAATTCAGAATTCTGGAACAGGCAGCAGGAAAAGTCTTTCAAATTGGTTACACTCTGAGCACAAAGAATGTCATAGTATAATGACAGTGATTAATAAAACTTATTGTTCTTTAAAGTTTACATTTTTCCTCATGTAATACTCCTCCCCCTCCCATACAGCTTTGGGAGTGAAAAGGACCTAGAGCTATAATGGAAGAAATAATATGGTGGATGAGAAGGGAGCACTTTGGGGGGCATTATGTAACACACCTGGGGACAAAGCAGAGCTTTGGAGGTGAACAAGAAGAAAGAGCCCTATGGAGAGGCAGCAGAGTACAAACCACTGGACTTGGAGTCACAAGGACCTGGGTTCAAATTCTGCATCAGAATTACTAGTTGAGTGACCCTGGGCAAATCACCTAACTTCTCTCAGTCTCAGTTTCCTCATCTACAAAATATGGATATTAACAGTAGGAATTTTACTGGTTTTTGTGAAGCTCAGATAAGATAAAAGCATTTTTAGACCTCAAAACACTATATAAATACTAGCTGTCATCCAGGCCATGACAATGTTCTTGCTCTGTGGAACATGGCTAAAGATGAGAGAAATTGGAATAAATTATTAAAGAAAACAGCCAGGTGACACAGTGGATAGAGTGCCAGGCCAGGAGTCAGGAAGACTCATCTTCCTGAGTTCAAATCTGGCCTCAGACACAAGGTGTGTGACCCTGGGAAAGTTGCTTAACCCTATTTGCCTCAGTTTCCTCATCTGTAAAATGAGCTGGAGAAGGATACAACAAACCACTCCAGTATCTTTGCCAAGAAAACCCCAGATGGGGTCACAAAAAGTTGGCCATAATTGAACAATAATTAAAGAAATTGGTGGCACTCTCTTCACAGGAAAGTATAGGATCACAGACTTGGCGTCAGCTATTTGACTTAGGTTGAAGAAGTGACGTAATCTCTTTAAATTTCCATTTTCTTCCCTGTTAAACTGAAGAAAGCTTGAACTAGTTGATATTTAAGGTCCCCTCCTGCTCCAACGTACTATTATCCTATGATTCTGTGAGATCTTATTTTTTAAAAATTTTTTTGTTGGAGGGAGGAAGGCAGGGCAATTGGGGTTAAGTGACTTGCCCAAGATCACACAACTAGTAAGTGTGTCAAGTGTCTGAGGCCAGATTTGAACTCAGGTCCTCCTGACTCCAGGGCAGATGCTCTGCTCACTGTGCCACCTAGCTGCCCTGATTCTGTGAGATCTCAATCCATCAGGGATAGTTTAGGAGAAGCTGTCTTGGAATCAGAAGGGTAGATCATTGGACCCCTCTAGGTTCCTTTCTGCATCTGTTTCAATTGCACAAATTGTAATAATGTAATAATGCTTACATGTAAGGTTTAATTGAAGCTTTATAAAAATAGTTGTTAATAAAAAATGACAGTTCAATTTGATTCAACAAGCATTATTAAGTGCCTAGTGTGTAAGAAGGCTACTTCTCTAGGCATTTGGGCATGTAAAAATGCAAAATGGCATACTGCCTGCCTTCAGAGAAGTTATATTCTACTAATAGAATAAGAAGGGAATGACAAAAATACAGCTAAATACAATACAAAGAAATGGTGGTGGGAGAAAAACAAAGATACAGATTAAGTGCTCTCAGAAAATTTGAGAAGTGAGGGTGGGGAAAGTAAAGGAAAGCTTCCCAAAGAAGCTAAGATGAGCCTTGAAGAAGTGGAAAGATTTTGATAGGTAGAGGAGAGAATGGAGCCCATTCATATATGCAAGAGAGCCTATGAAAATGCCCAGAGGCAGGAGACAGCATGTCAAACTCAGGTAAAAGCTAGCTCAGTATAATTGAAACATAGGGGATTGTAAATATGTCAGAACCCACAGTCTGGTCATTTTCAACTCACTGGAGAAGGGGTAGACCTAATCACTAGCGGTTCATGGCCTTAGGAGAAAGAAAACAAACAAAACGGAATATGTGTTTGAATCATGTCCTAATCTAGAGATCTAAGAGAGTAACTATTAAGTAGCTCCAAAGCTAAATATAAAAAAGCATAATGAAATTGAGGGTGTGGTTTGTGGAATATGATTTAAATCCAGAAGCAATGTTCAAATGTGGAGGGAATCCACATGGGACAAGGTCTAGAGAACATCATAGAATCCCAGGGCCTTGGTTGTTTTTTTTTTCTCACATACACAAATTAAATCTAAGATAGCATCTTTTTATGACTACATGTAAGCCATCCCCTCAATCCATTAAATGTAAGTAATGGTGGATATGAAGTGATCCCGATGACTGCCAAACAGTCTGACATAAAATGCTTACTTCACGAAACACTCAGTGGAATATTTGGACAATATATGCTTTTTTCCACTAAAGTTTTTAAGTATTTACTTTATTAGGATTCTTAAAATACAAAATATGTGATGATGATGATAGAAATTTTACAGAAATCTAAGGTTAACATTCCACTAGTTTATAAGATTTTCTCACTATACTTGATTGATTCAATTTCTTTTCTTGACTAGACCCTACTCGCCTGCCAAGTACCTTTAAAGGTTTCTGAGTCACTAGAACACACATGATAAACATGAAAAGATGTTTTAGAATGCTGTACTGGGAACTGGGAGACTGTGATTCATTAATGAGCTATCGATCATGTGAGCTTGGACAATTTATTTCTATTTCTGAGTCACAGTTTCTTCATCTATAAAATAAAGATGATTGGAGTAGAGTCCAGGGGGAACCTGCAGCTTCAAGGCCACACTTGAGGACCTAGAGGACCTAGAGGACCTAGAGGACATGTAGCCTCAAGGTTCCCCAACCCTGGAATAGACAATATCCAAGTCACTTTCAGGTCTATAATTCTATGATTCTATGATAAATTCATATTGCCAAGATGAAGATTTACTCCCTTGTTGAAAAGAGCAAACTGGGTAATAACTGCATTACAATGTATTCTCAAAAGTGTATATTGGTAATTTCTTGGAAAAAACAAAAAGATTCTCTGAAGCAACTGAAATCCAGCTTATAAACTTGGAATAGTAAAAACCTATTACAGTGCTTCACTCTGGATTCAGTAATACTATAAGTCAAACCATGCTTCCTAGATGATATCTATTTCCCATTGAAAGCGAGGCAGCATCATATAGTGAATAATGCATAGAATCAGGAAGACTTGGGCTTGAATCCACCTTTGATACTTACTATTTATGTGACCGTAATAAAATGTCTTTAGTTTTTGGAGCCTTGGTATCCTCATTTATTAAATGAGCAGCATTATACTTTAGGAAGTTGTTGTGAAATTCAAATGAGAAAAAAAGTCTGTGTATATATAGCCATATATGTATGTGTGTATGTTTGTCTACATGCATATATATACAATTTGTATATATATGGAAAGCTTATATAGTTCTCAGTCATGCATGCCATCTTTGAAAAACTGGCAATGTTTTGGGTATAAGGACTTCAACCAAAATGCAGAAAATCAGAAATACTAAACATGTAATTTACTGGTCACAATGAATTTTTTTTTAAAAAAAATCAATAAATAGCCATATAAGAAAAAATTAAAATTAATTCAAGACTGAATAACTTAATCCTAAAGAACTGATTAGTCAAAGAATAAATTATCAAAATAACAGAAAACATCATCAAAGATTATGGCAATAATGAGCTAACATACTAAAATTTATGGGATGCAGTTACAACAGTCATTAGAGAAAAAAAAATTGCATCTCTAAGTGCTTTCAGAGGCAGCTAGGTGGCATAGTGGATAGAGTTCTAGGCCTAAAGTCAGGAAACCCTGAGTTTAAATCTGGCTTTGGATACTTAACTAGCTATGTGACACTGGACAAGTCAATTAACCTTTGTGTGCCTTAGTTTCCTCAGCATATAATGAGGATAATAATAGCACCTGCTACACAAAGTTGTTGAGATAGTATTTGTAAACAGCTTAGCACAATGCCTGGCACATAGTTGGTACTTAATAAATGCTTATTCCCTTACTCTCTTCCTTTCATTAACAAAAGAGAGAAAGAACAAATCAATGAATTGGGAATACAACTAAAAACAACCTAGAAAACACAACAAATCATCCCTACCCTCAATTAAAGAAAAAATAAATTCTGAACAGAAAAGGGATGATTTACTTCAAGAACCCTAAAGAATCAACTAAAATATTATAACAATAAATTATTAGAAAATAGAGATACATCTTATATTATTATTAAAAAACTAGAAGGAAGAAATAGAGAAATTCCATTTAAATTAACTAAAATATATTAAATTCTTAGGAGTCTACAAGCCAAGACATAAACAAGAAAATAAATCTAACTAAAAAACTCCCTATGTAGAAATCAAAACAGAACTAAATAGAGAAAGGTTAATTGCTCAGGGGCATGTCTGCCAATACAATAAAAATAACAGTACTACTTATATCAATGTATTCATTTAGTGCCACACTGGATCACCAAAGAATCATTTTGTAGAGATGATGATGATGATGAAATTGATCCAGAAGAATAAAAGTTCAAGAATCTTTAGGGAAATAATTAAAACAAGGGGGAAAATAGAAGACTTAGCATTACCAGATCTTACAGTATCCTACAAAGCAATGATCATCAAAACAAATTGGTACTTTTTAAAAATGGAGAAATTCATCAATGGAACAGGTTGGGGAATACAACATATAGAAGCAGACAAGCACATAGCATGATAATTTAATAAGCCATGAGCTTCTAGAGAATGGGCAAAGAACTTAGTATTTGACAAAAACTGCTACTTACATTAAGAAATGCAAAATGCATGATTTTGATTACATTAAATTAAAAAGTTTTTGTGCAAACAAAGCCATGTAATCAAGATGAGAAAGGAAGCAGAAAGCTGGGAGTCTCTGATAAAGCCAGAGTCTCTGATAAAGGCCTCATTTCTAAAATATTTAGAGAACTGAGTCATTCCCCAACTGATAAATGGCCAAAGGATATGAAGAGGCAGTTTTCAGATGAAGAAATTAAAGCTATCTTATGAAAAAATGCTCTAAATCACTAATGATTAAAGAAATGCAAACTAAAACAACTCTGAGGTACCACATCACACCTATCAGATTATCTAACATGACAAAACAGGAAAATGATATATGTTGGAGAAGATGGGGAAAAACTGGATCACTAATGCATTGTTGGTGGAGTTTTAAACTGATCCAACCATTCTGGAGAGCAATTTGGAACTATGCCCCAAGGGCTATAAAACTGTGCATACTCTTTGACCCAGCAATACCATTTCTAGGTCTGTAATCTAAAGAGATCATAAAAAAGTGAAAAGGACCCACACTGAGAAAAATATTTATAACAGCTCTTTTCTGTGGTGGCCAAGAATCAGAAATTTAAGGGATGTTCATCACTTGGGGAATGGCTAAAAAACTTGTGGAATATGAATGTAATGAAATACTATTGTTCCATAAGAAATGGTGAGCAGGAAGACTTCAAAAAAAATCTGGAAAAACTTGCATGAACTGATGCTGAGCAAAGCCAGCAGAACCAGGAGAACACTGTACATGGTAAGAACAACATTGTATAATGACTGACTTTGTTAGACTTAACTCTTCTGAGTGATACCATGATCTAAGACAATCTCAAAAGGCTCATGATGGAAATGCTATCCATATCCAGAGAAAGACATCCAGAGTCTGAATGTTGATTGAAGCATACTATTTTCTCTTTTTTGTTTTTTTTTCTCTCATGGTTTTTTCCTTTTGTTCTGATTCTTTTTTCACAACATGACTAAGGTAGAAATATATTTAATACAATCATAAAAAACCCTGGTAGTTACACAAAAAGCAGTCTGGCAGAAATTGGTTGACCAAAATCTCACATCACAGAACAAGATAAACTGCATAAGGACATGCAATTTAGATATAAAATGTCTCATAAATAAGCTATAGGAGCAATGATGAATTTACTTTACACATCTATGTGTACTTAAGTTGTTGATCAAACATGGAACAGAGAGGCTCAAAGAAGATAAAATGTATGATTTTGATTAAATAACATTAAAAAAATCACAGCAAAAAAATTCATACATTTAAAATGTAAAAAACAGGTAACTGGGAAAATATTTTTAGTAAGTTTCTCTGATAATCGTATTATATGCAAGATATGAATAAACAAATAAAGCAGTTATTAAGGGCTTATTATGTATTAAGCACTCAGAATATCAATATAAAAGTAAGGCAGGCTCCACTCTCAAGAAGCTCACATTTTAATGGGGGAGAAAACATATATAGTAGGTTTCAGCTGCAAATCAGATTGAAAAGTCCATGGTCCTTAGAGTATAGTGGTGTAATAGCAATTTAGATTTGAAGATTTTTCCTACTCATTAATAGGCCACGTGATATGCTTATTTCACAGGAAGCCTAAGTCACATGTGGTGGGAGGAGCCTCCTGAGAGGAAAAGGAAGTTGTGTCACAGGAAATCCTGAGAGAGAGAGAGAGAGGGAAAGAAAGAGAGAGAGAGAGAGAGAGCGAGCGAGAGAGCGCTGTGGTTATGGCTGTTAATGCCCATTGTGATGGTTAGAGCTGAGGTAAAACAGACTGTGACAGCTATACTGTGAGTTTGTTTTGGGGAAGATCCCAGGAGGGGTTTGGAGAGAGGTTTTGGCATGGCAAGGCTCCATGTTGTGATATTATGTATCGATTGCTTTGCTGCTATTATGGATTGGGTAGATGGCTTATGGTATATGGTTCTCTGGTGTCTGAATAAATGGTTTACTTCCACCTTCCATGTGGAGAGTCTCGTATACTTTGAGATACAGAACCACATAGGCATTTTAACAATTGTCATCTACATTGTTACTATTGGCTTACTGATACAAGTGGCAATACAGATGTTAATTTCCCTTCAAAGGATATATGAGGAAGATACATAAGAAACTGACTAAAATTTATTACTATAAGAACCATTCTTGGTAACAAATAAGAAACTGAGTCTACAAACTATCACACAAAAAAAATATTTTAAGTCACTAACAATTAGAGAAATTTTAAGTAATATAACTCTGACATTTCATCTAATCCCCATCAAATTGCCAAAGAAGACAAAAGAGGGAAGTGACAAATGTTGAAGGGGCTGAAAGAAAACAGACCCACTAATGTACTTTTGGTGGAACTATGAATTCATAATCCATTCTTGAAAGCATTTTGAAACTATGCCCAGAAAGTCCTCAAACTACACATATGCTTTGACCTACTTATACTACTTTTTGGTCTATAACCAAACTAACTGCTCCTGATGAAAGAAAGAGGGGAAAGACATACACACACACACACACTCACACACACACATATATGCATACATATATATGTATATATGTATGTACACATATATATGTATATATATATGTGTATGTGTGTATATATATATATATATATAATCTCTTTTCATAGTAGAAAAACATGGAAATTAAGGTGTTCATCTAATGGAGAAGGGCTGGAAAAACATGGCACATGAATATAATGGAACATTATTACACCATAAGAAATAAGAAAATGAACAGTTCTAGAGGAAACTGGATTTTTATGAACTTATACAGAATCAAGTGAACAGAATCATAAGAAAAAATGATACAATGATAATGTTAAAATAAAAATAACTTTCAAAGACTTGATAATTATGATCAATACAATGACAAGCCAATATTCTAAATTCTCTGCTAACAAGAGGTGATGGATTTGAAAAGCATGTGGAGTCAGTCTTTTTTTTTAATGTGGAATCAAAAGGGAATTAGCTTTCCTGGAGTACCATACATATTAGGATTCAGTTTTCTTCCCCTTCCACCACCTTTGAGGTATGTGGGGGGGGTGCTGAGAGGGAGAAAAATATTTTTTAATTGAAAACATTTTTAAAATATCATTCCACTTGTGTCCTGTCCCCACATAGCTGAATTTTTGCCTTTGCTAGTCTCCCTGAAGGTGGATCCCTGACATTTGCTGTTGGATCTCATTTAGATCAACTTTCCTGATGATTTAGAACTCTGGGTGATTCCTGGTCTCATATCTTTGTTTACTGAGGATTCTGGTGTTTGGACCTCAACTTTGGCTTATGGCACTCATATTCTACCTATCTTTTCCCTTCGTCTGATATCATGGTTTCAGATCAACTTTCTAAATTCATATACCCATTTGCCAGTGGCTACGTTAACAGTCCCTTAGTTGTATCCTTATATCCATCAGGTTCTATCCAACTGCTCCTGATTTCTTACCTCATCCCTACCCTGTGCCTCTCTGATTGGAGGGTGGAACCATGAACTACAAACCTCATTTTAAGAAGAGAGCTCAGCTCAGATATCTCCTTATTTTTCATTTGGCTACATTGCTTTGGGTCTTCTCTGACTGACTTCTTCATCATCCCCAGGCTTCAGATACCTTTATTCCCTGTCCTCTCTTGCTCTTGAGTTTCCTTTTGTGTGTTGCCTTCCCTTATTAAATTGTAAGCTCCCTCAGGGCATGAATTGCCTTTTTTTTTTTTGATTTGTGCCTCCAGGATGTAGCACCATACCTGGCACATAGGAGGTACATAAATGTTTATTGATTATCGACTACTGACTGTCTCACGGATCTTTGGGCTTCAAGTCTTGGCGTTCCTTGTTCTGGCCTTGCTAGCCCCCAACCACATCCCCATTTGACATCTATCTCATTTTCCTTTTGCTCTTGTCACTAGCAAATGAAGAGCAAGGATTTAAATTTGGATGAGACCCTAGAGATTATCTCATTCAGCTGCCTCACTTTACAAAATGAAGACAATGAGACCCAAAGATTCCGTGATTTGCCAATTACTTCTCTTTTATGTTAACAACCAATTATTAAGTTAGGCTAGAGGATCCTTCCTTCCCCCCCCCCCCCATTATTTTCTCATTCAGGGATCAGCTCTTGCAGGTCTGTCAATCCCTGTTTGAAGAATATTGCTGGTAGATGAGATTGCCCAAATCCTCTGGGTACATACCTGCAATCTTGGGTGGGGGGAACCCATTCAATTAGAAGACCTTACAAACAGAATTCAGTCTAGGTGAGTTCTTGCCTTTGGGCAATAAGCCCCTGTTCTCGGAATCTACTGTTAGAATTTGGGTGACCCAGTTTATGAAGGAGAAAACCAATCAGAGTGTTCTGGGTAGAGAGGGATTCTTTTGTCCACATGGCTAGAGGTGGCTGAATCTCATGATCAAGTCACATTCTCAGCAAGAGGAGCTGAAGACTCTTATCTGACCTTCTCATTAATACCTCCAACCAATTTTCTAAAGGTAGTTAAGCATTCAGGGATCTCCATGGGGGAGGAGAAAGGGTTCTTTGGTTACTGACCATCAATAAATTGATTATTTGCTAGCCTAAGTAATAAATTGATTATTATTTACCCAAAACTCTGTCTCTCAGACTTTTTATTCATTTCAACCAAGTACACAGAAATAGTAAGTGGTAGAACTAAGATTTGAACTCCTCTGACTCCAAATGCAGGGTTCCTCCCACTACCCACACTGCATGCTTGTCCTTTCATTCACTCAACAAGGCAGGGAAGGGACTTGGATAAGGAGACACTGAGTTGAATTAGAGAAGCCAGTGAAGCTTCTCAAAGATTTTCAGAGGTACACAGGCTGCTATAAAGGCCTCAGGCAAGATTTCAAAATAGGAAAAGTTTGTATTGGTTCCCTCTGACCTCCCTTTCTGAGTTCTTGTTCTACCATTTGCCTCATTTCTTTGTCTTGATTCCTAGGATAGCAGTGTGCTCATGCTCTTCTCTGATGTTTCAAATCCCTCCATTCCATATGTCCCTAGCCCAATCAGTTTGCTTATCTTTGAGAGCTGCTACTGATGTCAGTTAAGTAAAAGGAGTGGGACGATTTGTAATGTACTATCTCCGTTCCAAGTCACCAGCTCCAACCCACTTCTAGAGTCTTGCTAAGTAATGCTCCCTAGGATGATCCGCATGTAGCTAGTGACAGCAGCCATGATCTATAATAGGAGTTAAAAAGAATTTATTTACGTCAACCCAAAGGGTGGGCCAGGGGAACATGCAAATAGGAAGAAACAAAATATTTCAAAATACAGACTTGACTAAAAGAGTTCTGCTTTGTTGTTTGTTTTCCTGTTCTGGATGGCTAAGTGTGAACATGGGTCTAATTCACAAAAGAGCTGAAATGGTCCTATGACTATGGGCTAGAATTGACAAAAAAACTGCATGACCTCTCATGGAAAGGGAAGTACTACAGCAGCTGCACTTCAGTGGAGACCCTGCAAATGGCAGTATCACAATGGAGACCCAATACATGGAGATACGAGCTAAAATAGCCTACTAGATGACACCAGAAGCTAAAAGCTCAGTAGAGAAAGTAACAAACATCTTGAGAAATTGAATTACCAAACAACAACAGCTCATTTAGAAAGCAACAACGAGGAATTCTGGGAGCAGAGAGGTATTCCAGTTGGGACTTAGTCTTAGGGACTTGATATTGCTTTGGTTATACACATTCCCTACCAGTGTTCTCTCTCTTTTGTGTTCCCTGAATATGCATGTGTGATTGTAGAAATGACAGACAACTAAGTAAGAAAGTATATAAGACAACCATAAATGCCCTCAGTTATTTTTTTTTGCCAAAATAAACATTTTGGGTGATACTGACATTCATTCAACTCCAAACTACCCAGGAGTTTAGAAACCTCACACACTGATTCTCTTCTTCCTTCCCAGTACCTGCCCATTGACTATGCTACTTATTTGCATCTCAGAAAAAGGTGGGTGTACAGAAGAGAAGTATCAGAAGTAGAACTAAAATTCCTCTTACTGTAACTGCACTTTAACATGTGAAACAGGTTGGTTGGGGGAAAGATTGAGATTCATGTCTAAAATGAAATTAGGGGATTTTGTCTTTTGCATATATCTCTGACCCATCACAGTAATCTAGAGTCAATATTTTGGAAAGCCCAATCCCCTGCGATGTTCTTATCAGACTTTCTGAAATCATTATGTCCTTCCTAGAATACTCTAAGACACTAGCATTTTACAAATAGAACTAGCTATGATTTTGTACTCACAAGACAGTTACATTGATCGATATTTTTGTTGCTGGCTACATTTTATCACTGTGACCTAAGGCACAAACCCCACAATGAATCTAGTACTTCAGTCTACTGCTGTCATAATGCTATGATTAATTCTATGAAACACCTCCAGTCTACTTTCCTAATCTCTAGGTCTCCTAATTTATACCAGAGATGGATAGGCTATCAGTAGGGAATTTTAAGGATTACTTGCTATTTATCTTTTCCTTGCAGAAACATTCTACTGATCACTGAAATTCTTCAGTAAAACCTTTGCAGTTACAAAGTCTATTTTAGCCTTATCTGGAATCCTTTTAAAACACATAGATGCACACACACATACACAATCAACACTTTTGTTTCTATAGTTTATTCTATAAAGTAAACGGTGAGAAATTACTAGGTAAGATTGTTTTGTATACTGTCAAGATCTGTCATGCTATGATAGTGCTAATATATGTCTTTGTAAATTATATTTCAGAGAAACCCACACTTTAATCTTGATCCCATTCCTCAGAGTTTGATTCAAAATGAAAATGATTTCAGGTGTCAGGGGGAAATTATTCTATGTGTACAACGTGTTATGCCCTTATTGTGCTCACCAAATGTTGTATAATTTCTTCAGAGAAACATAAATTCTCTTTTCTTAAGGATATAATTTCAGCAATGCTATATGGACAAATACAGTTAAAGATTTGCTAATGTTTTCATGACAATTTTTTAAAAATTTTCAGAACCAAAGCATTTAGCTGCCGGCATAAATATGTTCTGCAGTCTCAGTTCTAAATCTAGGAGAAATATATTATTTGACTTGGATTGGAATGGAAAATGATGAGTCCACTTTAAGATGAATTTATGTACTTGTACACATTTGCCAATCCAATTTTGCAAGGCCCAGTTTACCAGAGCATGTACTGGACGCAGATACTTTATCCCTTGAAATTATATTTGCAAATCATTTTGAGTAACTAAGATTAAAATGGTAACTATTTTTTTCTAGTTTGGTGGAAATATATCTATCATCATCTAAAGCAATTTGGAGTAGTGATCATCTGTGTTATCCAGGAAAATCTGGGGCCGTAGTAGAACCTGATCTTTTTAAGCGTCTCATTGGGGATCCAAGTAGCCGTGTAAAACAAAATTTGAAATGTTCCTTTTGCAGTAGTGGATTTTATTACGGGGATACTCTTTCAGACATGGATCTATAATCATTTTAAAGAATTCCGCCTAATACTCCACACAGGAAAAAAATGTTGATTGACTGTCTATTTTCCAGACTATGCTATTTAGTTGAATGTATAGCCCCATAAATCTTGAACAGATGCTGAGGATGGGCAATATGCTGTATCAAGAACTAAAAATAGGGCAGTTAGGTGGCACAGTGAGTAGAGCACTGGCCCTGGAGTCAGGAGGACCTGAGTTCAAATCCAGCCTCAGACACTTGACACACTTACTAGCTGTGTGACCTTGGGCAAGTCACTTAACCCCAAATGCCCTGCCTTCCCCCTCAAAAAAAAAGAACTAAAAAGGTTAAAACCTCTGAAAACAGGTTAGATCATCTTTAGGAAATCACACAAAGCGTTTAATAACCACAAACTTCTTTGTTAAACAAGATTCATATTTTTTAACATCTATATTCCTGTGCTGATGTTGGATGGCCCAAAGAAAGCTGGGGAATTTTTTGTAGATGTCATTTTCCTTCCTTCCTTCTTTCCTTCCTTCTTTCCTTCCTTCCTTCCTTCCTTCCTTCCTTCCTTCCTTCCTTCCTTCCTTCCTTCCTTCCTATCTATCTATCTATCTATCTATCTATCTATCTATCCATCTGTCTACTTATTTTTACCACTGAAATAATCCAGTCATCAGTACTTAGGAACAAGTCACAGCATTGTGTTCAGACACTGGGTTAATGCTTTTGATTACAGACACTTCTGCTATAATGTAACATATTGTTGCAACAATTCGGCTAGCAGCTGTTGTGGGGGTGAAAGATCAACACAAGCCCAACAACAAGAACTCTGCCAGAACAGGTTCTTTTGATCTGCTTTACTAAGGAAGGCAATGTTAAGGGGTTAACAATCTTAATATAATCCGACATACACATATAAACTCATTTAGTTCAGGGGAAAAAGCCAGCAGCCTGAACTTCAAAGCAAATACAAACAAATTACAAACATACATTATAAACAGACTAAATACAATTCATAGTTACCAAGAAACCCTCAACATCTGGGTTGAGGAGCTGGGGGGCTCTTAGAGCTACTGCCCAGAGTCCCATGCCAACACTCTTCCAGGAGTGAGAGCCTCAAGTAAATAGCTCTGTTCTCTCTTTTTATACAGTCTTTGGATGTCATCAAACGTCATCTGAGCGAACAGAGCTTAGGCACATACTATTGGCTCCGGTCTTAGCCACTCCCCTTAGGCCCTGAGGGCATCACGACCCACATGGACTTAGCACCTGGTAGTTAGGGGTTTGGGCCTGGGGCTTTGCACCTAGTAAGGCTCAATCAAAGAGACTTAATTAATTTATCATTCTAAAACAATAAGAAAGTCCCACCTTAGTTACCAATGCACATACATGTACCAAAAAATCATCATACTATCCAAAATCAAGCAATAAAAACCACAGGGCTGATAGTTAAAATGGAATTCGGGGCATAACACTACAAATCTTCATCAGTGACACATTTAAAACAAAGAAACCTACTAAAAATTGTAGCACAATTTTATACATTAAGTGGTTAAGAATTAACACTATAATCAATGGTTGCAGTGTCCATGGCCTCAGGCTGCTGTTCACCCCCTTCTCTGGTTTTCTCAGGGCATGGATTGGCAAAATCAAGTCACTGAAGGGGAGAGGGAGATCTCAGTGAGTCACAAGTCCGTGGCCAGGGGGCCTCAGATATGATAGAAGGGGAAGAAGAGAATAGAAGCAGAATAGACTTCCTAAGGCCACAGCTCAAACTGCACCAGAAAACAGACAATACATATACTATTTTATCTTGAAGAATACTTGAAGGTGACAGAAGGACTGTAGCTTGTGAGTTATTGTGGTCTGTGTGCTCTTTGCTGTTTCTCCCAGATGAAATTATGCATAAGCAAACACAAAATTCAAGTTATGTTCAAATCATTCCTTAATATACCAATTGCATTGGAACAAATTCGCATTTTCAAAACCAGCATTACAGAAGAACTGAATGTACTTATGTTCTTAATTATGTGTTGCTCCTCATCAATTTTTAAACTACTGCCATGTAATTTGGATAACTACCGATTTATATTTTGAGATATAGCAATGCTGTGCCCTGTTCACTCATATTTTTCATACTTAAATTTTATATTTTTTGTTCTTCCAAACAAATGTCATTTTTGCATCATTACACAGAGTATCTGATTGGCAATTTGATTAGTATAGCACCAAATCTGTAAATGTATAATTCTTATTACCCTTAACATGAAACAATACTGAATAATAACAATGTCTCCCCTTATTTAAGTAAAAAGATATTTTATAGCTGTATTTGTACAAATGTTTTGTGTGTGTTGACTATTTTGTAATTATTTCGAATATAATTTCTCTTACTATTGTTTCTTCATGGATCTTGTTAGTAATACAAAAAAAGCTTATAATTTGCAGATTTAGTTTGTATCCTATTACCTTGTTGAAGCTATTAATCTTTCTTTCCCCCTTTGCTGTGCTTGTTTTCTGGAGTTTTCCAAGTACGTAATCTTAACACCTACAGATTAGGGTAATTTTATCCCATCTATGTTGATATTTATATATTTGATTCTCTTGTCTTACTACTATAGCTATTATTTCTAGGACTATGCCAAATAATAGTTGAGCTTCCTTGCTTTATCACTTTTTGTACTATGAAGGTTTTCAGTATTTCTCCATTGCAAACAATGCCTGACTTTGGTTTAAAATGGATATTTTGATCATATTAAAGAAAGATTTAACCATGACTATGCTTTTTCTAGTTTTAACATAACTGAGTGATTGTTTCAAGGGTTTTTCATGAGTATATTGAAATAGTCATGTGAGTTTATATTTTTTTGTTTATATTATTAATTATGCTAGTTGTTTTTGCTAGTTGTGAACCATCCTTTCATCCCTGAAATGAATTCATCTTAATCAGAGTGAAAAATTATTTCCTTGCTATATTTCTCTAGTGTCCTTGCAAGGATTCTTTTTTCTTTATTTTTTGCATCAATATTCACTAGTGAAGATGGTCAGTGCTCAAATTTGGATTCATCAAAGGCTGTACTTAAGGATCTAGAAGGCCCCATGTGGCAACAAGGCCACAGGTTCCCCACCCCTGGCTGCTCTTTCTCCTTGGTTTTCAGTGTCAGAGCTTTATTTATCTATTAAAAGTTCGCTAGAATTCCTTCTGGTTTTATTTTTTTTGAGTGATTTTCATAGCATGTGTTGATTTCTCTTTAAATGTTTAATAGAATTCACTTGTAAATCCACCTGCATTTCAAAAGCCCTTGATCTTATTCCCCTTTGTCTCCTCCTTGACTCTAGTCTTCTCTGAAGATTTTGCTCTTGTCCCTGCTGAGGCCAATCTCTCTTCCACCATTGATTCTACCCCCTCTTGTGTGTCAATTTTAGTGGAATGCTGGCACAATCATCTCACCTCTGTCTCTAATTTTCAATTTCTCCTTATCTACTTGCTCCTTCCTTGCTTCCTAAAAACATGCTCGATTCTTTCACACATAAAAATGCCTGAACTAGATCCTACCATCCTCTAAAGCTTGATTCCTAGATTTTTTTCTACCTCGCAAAGTCAAATATATTTATTCAGTGACCCCATTTCCCATCATCTCTTATACTTCTCAACCATTTACAATCTGGCTACTGACTTTATCACAACCAAAAATATTCTTTCCAAGGTTAATAACTCTCCTAACTGCCAAATCCAGTGACTTTTACTAGTCCTTATCTTTTTTGACCTCTTGGCAACATTTGACATTGTTTACCAACCACCTCTTCTCTGGCTTATATAACACTGCCACCTCTACTTGTCTGGTCACTCCTCATTCTCAATTATAGGATTATCATCCATTCCCTACCTCTTTATTATCTATAAACCTGAAGGTTCTATCTTGGGACCTATTTGCTTCTCTCTCTCCACTGTCTTGCTGACATCATCGGGTCACTTGGGTTCATTTATTGTCTCTATTTGAATAAACTCCAAGATTTATGTAGGTGGCCCTATTCTCTCTTGAGTTCCAATCCCATATAATTAACTATTAGACATTTCAAACTGGATGTCCCATAGACACCTCAAACTTGAGGCCTATCCATCTTCTTAACATCCCTATTCTTGACAAGGGCACCTCCAGATTTCTTCTAAATCTTAGTGTCATTCTTAACT
The DNA here is from genome assembly GCF_011100635.1 of Trichosurus vulpecula. Classification (NCBI taxonomy): domain Eukaryota; kingdom Metazoa; phylum Chordata; class Mammalia; order Diprotodontia; family Phalangeridae; genus Trichosurus; species Trichosurus vulpecula. Next base: position 235,442,391 of record NC_050573.1, on the reverse strand, counting down.
CTTTACCAATTCTTGTTGTGTCTACTTCTGCAACTTTTATTGCATCTCTCTCTTTCTACTCACATGCCTACCACCATAGTTCACACCCCTATCTACTCATGCCTGAACTATTGAAATAGCCTCCTAACTGGCCTCATCACCTAACATTTTCCCCTTCTCCAATCCCTCCATCACACAGCTGCCAAAGTGATTTTCCTAAAGTGCAGATACGATTGTTTCATTATTCTCCAACTATGGCTTCCTATTGATTCTAAGATTGAATAGCAACTCCTTTGTTTGACATTCAAAGCCCTTCAAAACCTGGCTCTGGGTCTAGTTTAATTTCTAGTCTAATTAAACTGGGATATATTGCTTCCCTTCATATAGTCTACATGAGGCTAAAATGGACTACTTGCTATTCCTCACACATTCCATCTCCCATCTCTTTCCCTTTGCACGATGAGGTTTCTTTCCTTCAGGTCAAGGAAGCACTCCCTACTGGTGATCTTCATTTTTGACAATTCCCACTTTCTTCCAAAGATCAGTTAAAGTCCCGTATCTTATTCAAGACCTTTCTGGACCCTTTCAGCAGTTAGTACCTTCCTCCATCAACTTGCATCTATGCTAATATATCTTTTGTATCTATTTATATGCATACATGTTATTTCCCTAATTAAGATAGAATATATGCTTCTTGAGGGCAAGGCCTTTAATTTTTGCTTTCTATCCCCAATGCATTGCAGAATTCTAAGCATATAGTTGGTATGTAATAAATACTTATTGTTTGATTGCATGAATGATTGAAGAGAGAGTGAATTCTAGGTATGGGGGAATCACTTGTGCAAATTTATTGATGTTTACATTCTATGCTGATTCTTTCCACTGTCTGATGCTCAAATATTTGTTGATTGTAAAAGTAATCAAATTAGTAAACTCCTGCCAGTGTTAACACTGATACTTTGTTTCTTAATTTAATGGTTACTTAACTCATGTCTGCTCTATTAATTAGGAGAAAGTGTTCCTAGATTGGTTGAACCAAATGAGTGATAATTGATTAATTGCCACTATTATCTATTCTTGGGGGTGGGGAGGAGAAAGGAAAGGAACTTCAAAGCAAGATATTTCTTTTTTGTTTTTGTTTCTGGATGGGCTAATAGCCTTTAATGACATTCTCTGTCTTCAGATCATTGTTTTCAGCTTGAGAGTGTCATTAGGCATTATGTTCTAAACTGCTGATTTTAGCTATGACAAATATACTCTTTAAAATCAAGAGGATTTTAACTTGAGAGTTCTGTCCTTTGCTAAAAATATCAGCATTCTTCTGTTTCCAATACTTATTTGAACATGGCTGGCAGCCCTGAGAAAATAAAGATTGAAGAAATATCATGCATTCAAGGCAAGATGACTAAAAGGAGTTTGACAATAGGACTCTAGGATTAAACAAAGACTTCCGCAATTTTTCATACCATTGCTAAGGATAGAAGCACCATGAAAAACTGGATTTAATACTGATTTTTCTAATGGTTTTTGTGAATGAAAACTCCACCAGAAAAATACTTTAAAAAAGAAAAAAAAGCTGTCTGTGATTTCTTTTGAGCTCTTTTCAGTTTTGTCACAGTGATGTCTCCCGGAACTGTCTGGATTACAGTAATAATGGAAAACCTTTTATGGAAAATAATTAGTGCTGTGAACCCTTCCCTTCTTCACCTTCTCCTTTACCTTCCCCCCTGCCACAAAAAAGTAATAGTAACACATGTGGTAGCAAAATGGTCTTTGGCAAAACTGATAGAGAACTGATTTCCTTTGCTATTTAAAATTCCCCCATGGCTATAAGACACACTTCCTGGCTTAAGCACCAGATGATACCCACACTCCCTAAAAGAAGCCTGCAAAAGCTATTCTTACTCTCAGATTACTAATAAGACTAGAGTACAAGGTAACTGTGTCATTCTAAAAATACCAAAACAGATTTAAGGTAGAATGAAGCAAATTTAATCTTTAAGCAATTTCACATAGATTAAATGCTTCCTTGGCATGTAAAAGTGCAACTGATTAATAATGAAACGGGAGGTATTTATTAAGCACTTATATGCTAAGTACTGTGCTAAGTGCTGGAATAAAAGAAAGATAAAAACAGTCCTTTCCCTTAAGGATCTTGCATTCTAATGAGGGAGACAACATGTTAATAATAATCATAATAATATAATGCCTACTCTGTACCACACACTGTGCTAAGTGCTTTACAAATATTATCTAATTTGATACTCACAAGAACCCTGGGAGGTAGGTGCTGTCACTAGCTTCATTTTTTTACAGATGAGAAAAGTGAGATAAACAGTACTTTAAGTAACTTGCCCAGGGAGTGTCTGAGACCAGATTTGAACTTAGGTCTTCTTTACTCCAGGCCCTGTGCTCTATCTACTCTGTCACCTAGCTGTAAATAAATAGTACATACAAGATATATAAATTATAGAAAAGGTAATCTTAGGTCATATGGCTCAAGTAGCTTTGGGTGGTGGTGGTGGTGGAAGGGAAAAGGGGACCAATAAAGGAGAAGTGGCATTTGAGCTGAATCTTGAAGGAAACCAGGGAAAATATTCCAGGTATGGACAGACATTGAGACAAGAGATGGTGTTCTGCAAAAGCGAAAGCCAAATGAACCAGTGTGACTAGATTGTAGAGCTTGTGGAGGTGAGTAAGGCATAAGAAGACCTTATGAGTATGTAAGGTTGGGAACAATCTACAATTACACGCTACAAAACTTTTCTGTATTTCCAATTGAAGATTAATTTACCTATAAGAAAGATTAAAAGTCAGCTTCCTTAAAAGAAGTGCCTTTTGCTAAAAAGGATTGTCTGTTGAATTTTAAAATTACTGTGGACTTAATTAATTAATGTATTATTAAAGCTTGCCAATGTGAAGATAATGTAGGCATAGGAAAAATGAGATATACCTTACCTGTTACTGGAAGTAGATGATAACAGTAAAAATGAAAACTTGGAAAAACCAACATGCATAATGATTAAAGAATGAATGAGTAAATTAAGCAATATAACATAATATGATTGTTTCATAAATGCAGCAGTTATAGAGACTATGAAAAATGGGGAAGGATGGATGAAGTGACACAAAGTCAAGATAGTTGATGTAGAACAGATAGGCCCTGACTACAACTACATGCGTTTTAATGGCAGCAAAACTTATATAACAGCTGACAAGATATTAGAAGGCAGCAAATAGCAAATACATCATTACTATTTTACTAAAACTTATATTAGTATTATTGTCTTTTTATCCCAATGTAAATAGTTCAGCTTTTACAATTCTATTTGGGGGTTCAATCCTATATACTCTTCTATGTTGTTGTATGTATCAGCTACAATTCTTACTGATAAAAATTCCAACTGAAATAATACAAGATGCAGAACTAGCTCTTTTGACTTCTATCCTAAGACATCAAATTTATTGAAACATTAAACAGTCAATTTCTGAAATGGTTATTTGGTTACAGCAATGAAAAAATAATCAGTGGCACCTGCCCCTTAATGAGATCACTACATTCAGTATCCACTTTCATTTAGTATTTCTTTCATGAGACAATAATAATATGTCAAAAAATAAATTCCAAGTTAAGAAAGAATTGACCCTGACACTAGCCCATTTGAATTCATTTCTTCAAAATAATGAAGCCTTCCATCAACTGAAGGATGGCTATACAGGTTACAACATGGAGGTAATGGAATCTTGCTTATACCGTAAGAAATGATAAATATGAAGAATTCAGAGAAGCATGAGCAGACATATAATTAATACAGAATGAACCATGAAAACTATATATAGTAACAGTAAAGTGAATAAAAAAGAAAATCCAAACACTGGATTTTGTGTGAAAATAATAACCAAGTTTGTCCTCCAAAGCTATAAGGAAATGCAACTCCTTCTCTTCTTTGTACATGTGGGAGACTGTTGTGAAGCACTGTCAGCCTTCACTGAGGTATTAGATGCATTTGGTTAGTTTTGTTCAACTGTATTTTTCTCTTCACTTTCAATTTTTTAAAAATAAGGAATAACAATAGTAGTGGAAGGGCATAATTGCAAATGAGAGTGATATAAAAACATTTAAAAAATAAAAAGGGGTCATCGGCTTATTTCTCCTTTAATACAATTGCTAGTCAAACCAAAAATATAGCACAGAATGAGAAATAAATAGGATGCTCCAGGGAGGGTAATTGGCTCCACTGTAAGAATTTCCCAGAGGGGAGCTAGCTGCTTCCCCCAGTAGCCTTTCTTTGACCAGTCTTTTCTCAGGATTCTGAGCACTTTTACAAAGCAAATATTCAGAAGCAGGAGTTTGGACAAACCATGTTTTCAGCTGTTAAGAGAATAGAGAAATTTAACAATGATGGCATTAGTTAAAATTATGAATGGCCTTTTATAAACGTTCCCTTCAAGTTTGAGCATGGGGGCTGAATATAATAGCTAAGAACTGACATACAGATTAGATAACCCTGTAACATTGCAAAGCCAGTTATATTCTTAAAGTTTGGAGCCTAGGCCTTTCATGAGAATGATCATGGAGAAAAGGTTTGAATGTATAAACAACATATCCAGATTACCCATACATCTCATTTTACCCAAATAATTTGATTTCTTCATTCACTGACCCTTTTATTGGAGCCACTAAAAAGAATCAACAAAATTACTATAGGGTTCATTCTAGTGGACAGCCTAATTAATAAGTAGTGAAACTGGTAAAAAAAAATCAGTCATTAAAGGGGAGAAAGAAAAGGAAAGCATGGTCTGCCTAATAATAATAATGACAATCCACAAACTGAGATAACAATTTTCCATACATGGCCACATTTTATGGAAACCAGTCTTTAGGTGTATTGCAAAAGCCCAAATGTTAAGGAGCTCAATAATAAGATAAATGTTTTTGGTAGGAAATGAAGTTTCCTTGGAAATAATATTAGTAAAAACCTGCTTCTCCATAAACAGTCAAGCAACATTGGCACAGAAGCAACATGATCTTGTAGAAGGAGCTCTGTGCCATGAATCAGGGGCAAGGACTCCGTCTAGTAACAGCCCTGACATTGACTGGCTGGGTAACCTTAGGCCAAATATTCAATTTGATTTAACAAGCATTTACTCAGGGGCTGCTGTATGCACTGCTCAGTGCCTCGATTCTTTCATATGCAAAACACTTTTAATAGTTGCTCTTTCACATAGTTTTTGTGGAGCACAAATAAGATTATTTCAAAATGAAGCACACTAAATCTTCAGTCTTAGGCTTTCTTAACCTTTATTCTCTTTGTCATGGACCCCTTGGGTGGGCTGGAGTAGCCTATGGACCCCATGGCAAATTAGTGTTTTGAAATGGATAAAGTAAAATATGTAAGTTTAAAGGGAAGCCAATTACTTTAAGATAAAGTTGCAATCTCCCACCTTTCCCCTCCAAGTTCATAGACCCCTGAAAGCTATCCATGGACCTCTTAAGAATCCATAGATTCCAGATTAAGAAGCCTTGGCCTAGAAGAATCCACCCTCCTCCACTTCAGTATGTATCCATTTTTATCACTGACATACATTAATGCAACCTGAGCTAATCTTCCCAAGTAAAAAAGCTTAAGACTTGTATTATATCTTCAATAAGTGAGAATTTCTTTTATAGAAAATTTTATCTAAAGGAGATTTCATTTTTGTGAGAAGGGTTTATTCATCCAATACCATGATACGTCCTATCCCAAAACTCTATTTTCAATTCTCTATTCTCAATTTCTGTTCTCAAGGGAGAAGCAGCTATTGACGTCAACTATCATGGCACCTTTAATCCTGTTCTCATGCCTCTGAGAGCTCATGGCTTGAAAATAATTTTTTTTACTAAATATTTGTACTATTCCAACAGCCAAATTAACTATCAGAACTCTCTGTTTTTCTCCTGTTTGTGACAACTACATTCCTCACATATTATTTTGGGTTTTGAAAAATCTGTCATTGTTATTCTCCCTCAAGACAATGGAGATATACAACCTGCACAGATCAGGAGCCCAAAGTACAGAAATCAGGGAACTATGTACTACTTTGATGTAGAAGACAGCTTGATTTATTTACTAGCCCAGTTCCAACAATTGTTACTACTCACTTGACATTGTCTCTGGAGATTAGAATGGTTTCCCTGCTGACAAGTAACGATGAAGCTACCTTGCGCTCACTAAACTACTGCTCTAACCTCCTCTGACCACAAACTAGACACACATATTTAGGGTGACTATAATTTGCTGTCAAGTTATAATTAAAAATTGCAGTAAAGGCCCAGTAGCTTAGTATACTGTGTTAAAGACAGCCTTGATATGCTAGAAATGAGGTTTCTATTATTGACTTCCTGTGGGACTCTGATGGAACTAGTTATTGTGTTATTCATTATATGAAATAAAAAGCATCAGTTGGATTCTGTATAGACCCTGCTAATCCATATGTTTGTTTTAGCAGGATAATTTTGCTTATTCTCATCTCCTCCCTTTAGGACAGAAATTTTTTTCATTTTATATTCATATGAATGCTTAAAGGAAGACTCCCGGAGAGGATAGAGAGCAAGACTCAGGGTTTTCTAAGAGCATTGTGACAAACTATATGACCTGAGTAAGTCATTTAAACTCTCAATGCCTCCAGGAACTTCTATAAGACTGGAATAAAAAAAGAACTCAGGTAATTTCCTAATCAGGAGTCCCCTGAACCAGTGAAATAACAAGTCTAGATTGAAGGCTGGAAAATGCACACAAAGACATCAGCTTACCTACTAGAGCAACTCTTTGTAGTGTTAAAAATGTCTGACCCTCTTTCATGCAGAAGTAGATCCTGAAAAATCTCAAGGAAGCAACCAAATGTTCTCAAACAGTAACAATCCCCTTTATTTAGAAGCCAGACAACTAGTAGCCTCAATAACTAGGAATCCATATATAAGTAAAAAGGACAATGAGAAAAAACAAAAATTCCCACAAAAAACATTCACTTTATTTTGTAGGACAAGTGTGTAGATACCCTTAGGCTCTTATGTTAAATCCTGTAACAGGAGGAAGGCTATTGATTTCACAGTCCTGCTTATCTCTTTTTCCCCCCAGAAATTTTAAGATCTTTCTTTGTAGAAGCTTAGAACAGAGTGAAGTTAGGGAGTACAAGAAATTGATCAAAGAAGTCAATCAGTCAAGGATTTCTTAACCATGTACTGTGTGCCAGGCACTTTGCTAAACACAGGAGATGCTAACACGGTGAAGAAGACAATCTCTCCATTAGAGGACCTTACATTCTAATGGAGAACTCACTTAAGGTGTGATATTCACAGTGAAGGAGACAGGAAAACCACTAAGTGGAAAGGAGCAGCAATCTTTGGTAATTGAGTAGAGGGGCAAACAGTTGCCATACAAAGCAACTCTCCTCTAGGTTATCATATCATTTCTTATCTAGTCTTAATCACTTAATGGGCACTGCCACAGTCAAACTGAGCCCTATTAAAGACCTTAGCCAAAGTCTCCCACTGCATCCAGGCCCATCTACAGTCATCCTGATCTATATCTTGCCATTTGGACCCAGATGGCTCCAGAGAAGATGAGACTGGTGACTTCGTACAGCCCTCACTTAAATACGATTCACTTGCATGTCATCACATCACCTTCCTGATGTTGCAACCTCTTTGACAATGAAGGACAAATGATGACAATCATAGTGTTATAGGGCACTGCAGTCACTGATGTTCATAATAAAGAATCTGGGTCAACAAGAAAAACTTGAACTCTTGGTTTTCTCCAGGTAAAGTTCTATTTCAATTCTCCGTTGTGAGGGAAAGAGAATCTAGATTCTTGAAGGCTATGAAGAGCATAAATTCCAGCAGATCTTCTCAAAATGGAAGAACGTTGAGTACAGCCCAATGATAGATGGTGTGCTCACTACCTGAAGACCAACTTAACTGAGTTCAGAGATGCCTATCACCAGAAGGTTGGTCACTAGGTGACAGATGCTTTTTCTGTGATTTGGGGGTTCTACAACTCATGCAGACTTCTTAAGGAAAAGAGGATATGCAATCTGCCCTGACAAAGAGAGTAATTACAATGATAAAACCACAGGCCCTTAAAGCGTTGATGTGTATGTTATTTAAGAAGAAAGTAAGAGGGTATGCATAATATACACAGTTTTTAAACTAAATTATTAGAGTTTTTAAACATTTAGAGTCTAAAGGAGTAAATTTTGGTTAACTGGAACACTTCATTCATCTAGAACACCTTATTCTTCAAAGAGGATAGATAAAGTTTTACTACTTCTGATCTGTGCCTAGAATTTATCAATCCAGATTAAGAAGTTATGCTTTTGTACAAATGACATAAGGAATTATGATGAATAATTTTTTTATAAATGATTTTCTGAATAGATTTTAAATGACGCTCACATCCTAGGACTTCGCAATATTTTCTAAAGGAAGAGTATTCAAGTGTATTTTATTGTTGTAGCTGTTCCTTCCATGAAGACCTGTTATGCATCCATGTCTGCCCAACTTGGTAACTCTTGTCCATGTCTTCCAATATCTGCCACAAAGATTCTGTTCAATGTGCTTGGGGACTTTCTTAAAGGCTACCATCAATACACTACCACTGGAGTGGTCTGTCAACTTGTCATCCCTTACCCTACCCTTGTCACCTGACTAATATTATTGTACAGTTCTTTGGTGATATCTTCTACTCAAGTTTTTCTTTGGGGTTCACATCAATTACATGATGAAGCTTGCTCATATGTACCATGGAAACTTTCCATTGCCCTCTATATATTATTAATTTTTACTTCTTCATAGACTATTGTATTCTATGTTTCACTGCCATACCCTACTAGTAGTAGAATATTGGAATTGAAAAGATGGGTCTTTGTTTTCATGGGAGGCTTGAGTTTGTTAAATGACCTTTTCATTTTTACAAAGGCATATCCTCCTCCTTTTGTTCAACTCTGGGCTCAAGGCACTTTCCATTTGTACCCTCTGTTCCAGATAGATAGATGGATGGATAGATAGATGGGTAGAAGGATAGATAGATAGGTAGATAGATAGATATAAATAGATAAGTCATCTATATAGGCTTTTTATCCAAATACATGCCACGGTCTGAGCAACAGTCATTCTTTATCCACTTGTACTTTCCTATTGGGATGGTTGAGCTAAACTTGTTTGATTACAGAATTTTTCCTACATTCTTTGCAACATTCCAGGGCTTGATGCAATCAGCACGTTTTCATCCACGAACTGCAGTATCTGGAGGAATTCATCATCTAACATGAATTGTTCTTCAGCTTACCCTTTGCATTGGATTTCCTTCATTACAGTAACAAACATCTTTAGTGAATGTACATCTTTTGGTTTTCTGTCTTGCCTAATATTTATTATCAGAGTGTTATTGAATTAGATTATGTCCATTGTTTTATCTTTCTAGGAATCTGGAATGATGTTAACATATAGATAGAAGATACTGTTAAAAAAGCCCATAAGGAGACATTTTGGTCAACTTTTTTTGTAATAAACATAAGCAGAGTAGAATCTTATGTTCTCTATATCTTTCAGTCAATTTTAAAATGGCAAAGATTTGTTCTACTTTTGAATACTGCTTACAAACACCTGCTTGTTTCCTACTTATCCTTCATCAAGGATACTCTCTATTTGCGTGTTAATGACTTGCATACTTTGTTTTAAAGAACGATAGAGATTGACATTTAGCAACGATCTTTTGGTCACCACGTTTTGGTATTAAAAAATAGGAGTTTTCCTCATATCTCTTGTATCTTTCCCATCTTCAGTATACATACATGTCTATCATCTCCTGCACAGACCTCTTGTGTTTGTATATCTATCTATCTATCTATCTACATTGATATTTCATCCTCCCCTATAAGCAAATCTGGGACTAGGATGTTGCAGTTAAAGTGTGGTGTTTCCACTATCTTTGAAGGAGAAAACTGTCATAATGGTTTTTACATAACTTTTCCGTTTTTCTTTGGTTTGTTGTCCTCCATCCATTTTCATCCTCAAATGACCTTAGGGTTGTTTTGCTTCACTAGCTATCTTTTGCCAAGCTTTCTTCATGCTGGCTTTACCCTCTAGTACTCCTCTCTGGTTTATGGGATGATACTTCTCTGTGATCATCCATCAACTTTTTTTTATAAGACTTTCATAATCAAGGTTATAATATAACTCTGTCCTCCTTTTATCAGTCATCTCTTTTCATCTGGCAGGTAGGTCATATGTTTACCCATGAAATATTTTGTGGGCTCTCTTTGTCTCTTTGTTGTGGCAATTAATTTACATTGGTTAAACTCCATAAAATTATTATAATCAGTATTGTCATTTCTGTTGGTCATCTGTGGCCCCACACTGGCTTCTAAACGTTCTTCTTACAATGAAATACTCAGAAGCAAACATACAAAGACAGAGTACACTGAGTCCATAACTTGTTCTCCACTTTATATTTTTACTACTGTATCCTAGCTTTATTAGCAGCTAGCTCATATTGACTCATATAAGGTTGGACTTATTTTTAGTGACTTCATTTTCACATAAATTTCTGTCCAAAAACATCTCCTTTATCCTGTACTCAGACAGTTGATTTTTCAAATCTAAGATCAGGTTTTTATATTTATCTCTAATAAATTTCAACTTGCCTTATTTATCCCCTATTCCAGACTGTCAGCATCATTTAAACAATCCCGATTCTAATCCAATTAATTCCTTTCTTCTTTAGGTTTCATGTCATCTCCAAATGTTAGTATGCCATACAAATTTTGTCCATATCCACAATGCAAATGTTGAATAGGATGAGGTGACAGAGAGAACCCTAAGTATGTAATGAGAGATCTTTCCCCAAATTGACATCAATTCATTAATCACGTTCTGGATATTATGGTCCAAATAATTATGAATGTATCTAAGCAATCCAGCCTATATTTTCCAATCTCATCCTTTCAGACATCACAACACACTTTGTCCAATGCTGTGCTGAGACAATTAGGCATGACTTCATAAGATAATAGATTAGAGAAGGGAGTATTCTCTATAGTTATCTAGTTTAAACTCATTTTATAGTTGAGAAAATTGAGGTCACTAGACCTTAATTGACTCAGCCCAAATTACATAGCTTGCAAATGGCTGAGCTGAGATTGAAACTTAGGTCCTGCATTCCGACTCCAAATCTGGTATTCTTTCCAAAGTACCTTCCTATTTGTCCTTAATTAGGCCATTCTGACTGCTATTGATAACTGCTTTCTTTCCCAGCAATTACAAACCAGTTATTTAAGGAACTATTTTAGAATTTACAGAGAATCAGCCTCCACCTTCTTCCTTTTAAAGAAAAAATAATTGGGAAATGTGCATGTCTCTAGTCTTCCATCACTAATCCTGTTCTCTGTATTTCCTCAAAAACCCTGACATGGGTTCAGTGAGTCCTTCTGCAGATTATTTCAGTACCCAAGCTTGTAATTAATCTAAGACAGGAGACACAAACCCATTACTGAGCAAATAACTGACCTTACTTCCACTGACTTATGGAATATATCAGGAGGTTTAGATGCCTCATATATCTTTTAAAAAGTATGCATCTTCATTTGTCAGATTTGTCAGATACAATGTATCCAGTTTAAAAGGATTATGTTTCGTTGAATGCAAAAGTCATCATAGATTTTACATTTTTTCCTTTTAAGATACCATTTACTCTTGCAAAGAAATCTCACTTCAGGATTAAAAAAATATTCAAAATATTCTAAGCCGTTCTCTTTTTTTTCATAATGTAATCACTAAAAGTTTTAATAAAATGAGAAGAAATGATATTGACTAATAAAGCTTTTAAGTAATGAAACAAATTTAATGTGTCACGTATTTAACAATCCTAGGAAATGGTAGCATTTGAAGTTCAAGAATACATATTGACAATTGACACCAATGAGCTAAAAGAAAAAGGTTACTAGAGAAGAACATGGTGTCTCTAGCACCAGCAGAGGGGTGTTTTGTTTTCTTTTTACTTTAAATAGACTGCAGCTGTGAGCAGGGTGAACAGAAATATAGACTTCCCAGGGATGATCTACTTTTTTTAGTATTCTCTTTTGCCATGGAGTTTTTCTGCCCTGTTTCTTCAGTAATGATGCTGTGTCCAGTGTAATAAATGACAGTGAGTCTGGAATATGACATGAATTTTCTTCAGGGGTGAGCATTCAGATTCTGATTTTCGGTGTTTTCCTGTTCACTGGGGATGTCAATGTCAGCCAAGACACTTGATCTGGCCATTTTTCTAAAAACTAACATTTAACATAAATAAAGCCTCTGAACAGTTAACATTTCAACACTGTAAAAATAAGTGAAGGATTCTTTGACAAATAGCTTGAATACTACATTATAATCATCAGCTAGTGACAGTGAAACAAGCTGTGATAATGAAATATTCCTACTGAAAAGCTAGAAAGATAATATTAACAACTGAATCTAAAAACAGAATGGTAAAGTTTCAGGATAAAATGGCTTTAGAACTCAAGAATTTTTCCAATTGACACCCTCTTTCTGACCCAACTTCTATTAAAGTAATGCATATGGATTTATAGTGTCTGCAATCCTCAATAACTACACTTAATATTTGATCAATTTTACCTTGTAGATGCAATCCTAACTACAGAAATGAGTTTTTAGGGTGCCTCATTGTCCATTTAAAATGTTTCTTTTTAAATTCTAGGTGAAACTGAAATAACAATAATAATATGTAAAAGATATGTACCACTATATGTTATTTCCTTAAAGATAAATGACACCTACCTTCAGGGAGCTGATTTATCGTAGTAGTCATTTTTATATACTGATATAAAGATAACTGAAAATATATTAGTCAACGTTCCTAAGCCAAATAATTCTGTTTTATTATTTTAGCTAAGAATCATGTGTGTAAGTCCATATTACAATATATGAAAATTTCTGTGTATTGAATTTTAAGTTGAAAAAGTCAAGATTAAATTACAAATAATGTTACTTGAGATCTCAAAAATTGTTGCAGCAATCGCCCACCTTTTTCATATTTGAATGGCAATGGAAACAAAAAAAATTGAACATCAGGGAAAGTCAGAAAGGTAATAGTTAAATGGGCTTTCTAAGGTCCACTCTAGTTCTTATTTATGACATCCTTTTCTACTCTTATTCTAAGAGTTACTTTTGACTTTAGGAGAAGGTGAAGCATGTAGAGAAAAATCAGAGGGGAGGGGGGATAGTTGAGGGGCTATGATTACTGGAAGTGGTAGGATGAAGAATAATGAGGTAGATGTAGGGTTTGTGGGAACAGGAAAAGTTAGAGTGGGGCCATCTTTAATACTTCTATTTTTTTTTTTTTGCCCAGCTAAGGCACTGATGTGATCACTGCACAATGCTAACCTGACAGTACATAGACACTGTTTGTATGTTTCAATCTTAAACCACCCTCTTCTGGCTTTCCTGTAATCTTTCCTTCAATTGCTTGTTTCTCTTTTTCTGAGGCACGCCACAGAACTTCACTAAGTTTAGTAAAATAGATACTTTTTATGCTCTTTTCACAATTGCATTAATTTTTCAACATTAAAAAGAAGGGGTGAAGAACCTTCTTGGAATCATTTCATCCTTTATCATATCCTTAGATATTATTACTATAGCTACTGCTTTTCTAATGCGGAGAACGCCTTTTCTCTCTACAAGTATCTCCTCTTTGTGTCTGTATATTTTAGAATGGAACTTTTTAAAGTTAAAGGGCAGTTAAAGGCCTATATACACTGGTTAATTAAGTAATAACTTTCTTTTTTTTTTTGTTTTGTTTTTGGTAGGGCAATTGGGGTTAAGTGACTTGCCCAAGGTCACACAGCTAGTATATGTGTCAAGTGTCTGAGGCCAGATTTGAACTCCAGTCCTCCTGACTTCAGGGCAGGTGCTCTGCTCACTGTGCCACCTAGCTGCCCCTAAGTAATAACTTTCATAAGGAAATGCTACTAGATCACTAGCAACCCACAGCCCAAGTGAATAAAATTTTAAAAAAAGTTTAACCACAGAAACACTCACCTCCTAATATCTAGTGCCTCTTTTCTCTTATATGTCACTTTCAGCCCTCTCCTTTTCTATGTCTTTCTTTCCCTTCCTTTACTTCTTCCCAACCTGCTCCCCATTTGCTAATAGTAAAAGAACTGAAGATTTTTTTTTTTCAGTATGAATGACTTTATTTTTTTTTTAAATGCAATTTATTTATTTAACATATTTGGTTTTCAGCATTGATTTTCACAACAGTTTGAATTACAAATTTTCTCCCCATTTCTGCCCTCCCCCCCGACTCCAAGATGGCGTATATTCTGGTTGCCCTGTTCCCCAGTCAGCCCTCCCCTCTATCACCCCCCTCCCCTCTCATCCCCTTTTCCCTTCCTTTCTTGTAGGGCAAGATAAATTTCTACGCCCCATTGCCTGTGTATCTTATTTTTTAGTTGCATACAAAAAGTTTTTTTGTTTTTGAACATCTGATTTTAAAACTTTGAGTTCCAAATTCCCTTCCCTCTTCCCTTCCCACCCACCCTCCCTAAGAAGTCGAGCACTTGAACCTAGGCCACACATGTATTATTATGTATAACCCTTCCACAATACTCATGTTGTGAAAGGCTAACTACATTTTGCTCCTTCCCAACCCATCCCGCTTTATTGAATTTTCTCCCTTGACCCTGTCCCCCTTCCAAAGTGTTTGTTTTGATTACCTCCACCCCCATCTGCCCTCCACTCCATCATCCCCCCGCCTTTTATTTTTTTTTTATCTTCCTCCCTCTTCTTTCCTGTGGGGTAAGATACCCAACTGAGTATGTATGGTATTCCCCCTCAGGCCAAATCTGATGAGAGCAAGGTTCACTCATTCCCCCCTCACCTGCCCTCTCCCCTCCTCCCATAGAACTGCTTCCTCTTGCCACCTTTATGCGAGATAATCCACCCCATTCTATCTCTCCCTATCTCCTTCTCTCAGTATGTTACTCTCTCATCCCTTAATTTCATTTTATTTCTTTTAGATATCTTCCCTTCATCCTCAACTCACCCTGTGTCTGCTCTCTCTCTTTTACATATATATATATACACATACATACATATACACATAGATACATACATACATACACATTCACTTATATATATACTTAAACATATATATATGCATATATATATATATGCATATTCCCTTCAACTACCCTAATACTGAGGTCTCATGAATCATACTCATCATCTTTCCATGTAGGAATGTAAACAAAACAGTTCAACTTTAGTAAGTCCCTTGCAATTTCCGTTTCTTGATTACCTTTTCATGCTTCTCTTGATTCTTGTGTTTGAAAGTCAAATTTTCTATTCAGTTCTGGTCTTTTCACTGAGAAAGCTTGAAAGTCCTCTATTTTATTGAAACTCCATATTTTGCCTTGGAACATGATACTCAGTTTTGCTGGGATAGGTGATTCTAGGTTTTAATCCTAGCTCCATTGACCTCCGGAATATCGCATTCCAAGCCCTTCGATCTCTTAATGTAGAAGCTGCCAGATCTTGGGTTATTCTGATTGGGTTTCCACAATACTCAAATTGTTTCTTTCTGGCTGCTTGCAGTATTTTCTCCTTGATCTGGGAGCTCTGGAATTTGGCAACAATATTCCTAGGAGATTTCTTTTTGGGATCTATTTGAGGAGGCGAATCGATGGATTCTTTCAATTTCTATTTTGCCCTGTGGCTCTAGAATATCAGGGCAGTTCTCCTTGATAATTTCCTGAAAGATGGTATCTAGGCTCTTTTTTTCATCATGGCTTTCAGGTAGTCCAATAATTTTTAAATTATCTCTCCTGGATCTATTTTCCAGGTCAGTGGCTTTTCCAAGGAGATATTTCACATTGTCTTCCATTTTTTCATTCCTCTGGTTCTGTTTTATAATATCCTGATTTCTCATAAAGTCACTAGCTTCCACTTGCTCCAATCTAATTTTTAAAGTAGTATTTTCTTCAGTGGTCTTTTGGACCTCCTTTTCCATTTGGCTAATTCTGCCTTTCAAGGCATTCTTCTCCTCATTGGCTTTTTGGAGCTCTTTTGCCATTTGAGTTAGTCTGTTTTTTAAGGTGTTGTTTTCTTCAGTGTATTTTTCAGTATTTTTTTGGGTCTCCTTTAGCAAGTCATTGACTTGTTTTTCATGGTTTTCTCGCATCCTTCTTATTTCTCTTCCCAATTTTTCCTCTACTTCTCTAACTTGCTTTTCCAAGTCCTTTTTGAGTTCTTCTATGGTCTGGGGCCAGTTCATGTTTTTCTTGGAGGCTTTGGTTGTAGGCTCTATGACTTTGTTGTCTTCTTTAGGCTGTATGTTTTGGTCTTCTTTGTCACCAAAGAAAGAATCCAAAGTCTGAGACTGGATCTGGGTGCGTTTTCGCTGCCTGGCCATATTCCCAACCAACTAACTTGACCCTTGAGTTTTTCAGTGGGGTATGACTGCTTGTAGATTACAGAGTTCTATGTTCTACGTTTGGGGGGGAGGTGCCAGCTCTGTCAGAGCCGCACTCCTCCTTCCCCAAGGACCCCCAGTCCAGACTGGGCTCAGATCTTCGGCAGGCTGTGCACCCCTGCTGTGATCCGCCACTTAATTCCTCCCACCAGGTGGGCCTGGAGCCGGAAGTAACAACAGCTGTAGCTGCCCCACCTCCGCTGCCCCCGGGGCTGGAAGCCGAACCGCGAACTCCTTCCACTCCCGCAGCTTTTCCCACTAACCTTCTCCGCAGTCTTTGGTGTTTGTGGGTCGAGGGGTCTGGTAACTGCCGCAGCTCACATATTCAGGGCGCTAGGGCCCCCTCCGCCCGGCTTCTGGTCTGGATCGTCCACGCCGCTCAGGCTGGGCTCTGCTCCACTCCGTTCCCAGCTCCCAGCTCCCAGCTCCGTGTGGAATAGAGCTCACCCAGAGACCATCCGGGCTGTCTTGGGCTGGAGCCCTGCTTCCCTCTGCTGTTCTGTGGGTTCTGCCGTTCTAGAATTGGTTCAGAGCCATTTTTATAGGTTTTTGGAGGGACTTGGGTATGGAGCTCACTCTAGTCCGTGCTTACCAGCCGCCATCTTGGCTCCGCCCCCTCAAGAACTGAAGATTTTAAAATTATAGTTGTATTTATATGCTATGTTATATTTCTCACTTGGAAAACATAGGAACCAAAAAGAAAATCTCTTCCATAAAGCAATATAAATAAGTTAGTTTTAGTGGACTGATTTCTTCATCCTTATCACCCGCACACAAGTCAAAGTGATTGCCTGATGTAGTGGCCTGCTTTTCCTCTATTTTCAAGGACACTTCTGTGTGACAAGAAACTTAATTTTTCCACTTGGAAAGATTAAGCAATTCAACAAGAATTCATTAAGGGATTATTACTACTATTATTACTATTCATGCAAGGGATTATCACATACAAAAACAAAGGGAGAAATGGTCCCTGCCCACAAAAGTTTACATTATATGGGAGGAACAATCATTTTCTTTTCTTAAATTTATTTTGAGTTTTCAACATTCATTTCCACAAGATTTTGAGTTACAAATTTTCTCCCCATCTCTACCTTCCCCCCACCCCAAGATGGAATGTATTCTAATTGCCTCTTTCTCCAATCTGCCCTCACTTCTCTCACCCCACTCCCCCCCCCATCCACTTTTCCCTTACTTTCTTGTAGGACAAGATAGATTTCTATACCCCACTGCCTATATATGGTATTTCCTAATTGCATGTAAAAAAACAATTTTTTAACATTTGTTTTTAGAACTTTGAGTTACAAATTCTTTTCCTTTTCTTCCTTCCCCACCAACCCTCCTTGAAAAGGCAAGAATACAATACAGGTTATACATGTATCGTTATGCAAAACACTTCCATAATAGTCATGTTGTGAAAGACTAACTAGATTTCCCTCCATCCTATACTGTCTCCCTCTATACAATTTTCCCCTTTGACCCTGTCCTTTTTCAAAAGTATTTGCTTTTGACTACCTATTGCCCCAATCTGCCCTCCCTTCTATCATCTCCACCTCTTATCCCCTTCCCCCTTACTTTCCTGTAGGGTAAGATACCCAGTTAAGTGTTTATGTTATTCCCTCCTTAAGCCAAATCTAATGAGAGCAAAGTTCACTTATTCCCTTTCACCTACCCCCTCTTCCCTTCCATTACAACAGCTTTTTCTTGCCACTTTTATGTGAGATAATTTATCCCATTCTATCTCTCTCTTTCTCCAAATATGTTCCTCTCTCACCCCTTAATTTTGTTTTTTAAAAGAGTATCCCATCATATTCAACTCACACTGTGCCCTCTGTCTATATATATGTATATACCCTTCACCTACTGTAATATTGAGAAAGGTCTCATGAGTTACAAATATCATCTTTTCATGTAGGAATGTAAACAGTTCAATTTTAATAAGTCCCTTATGATTTATTTCTCTTTCCTGTTTACCTTTTCATACTTCTCCTGATTCTTGTATTTGAAAGTCAGATTTTCTATTCGGCTCTTGTTTTTTCATCAAGAATGCTTAAAAGTCCTCTATTTCATTGAAAATTCATATTTTGCCCTGAAGTATTATACTCAGTTTTGCTGGGTAGATGATTCTGGGTTTTAATCCTAGCTCCTTTGACCTCCAGAATATCATATTTCAAGCCCTTTGACACCTTAATGTAGAAGCTGCTAGATCTTCGGTTAGCCTGATTGTGTTTCCACAGTACTCGAATTGTTGGTTTCTGGTTGCTTGCAATATTTTCTCCTTGACTTGGGAGCTCCAGAATTTGGCTACAATATTCCTTGGAGTTTTCTTTTGGGGATCTTTTTCAAGAGGCAATGGGTGGATTCTTTCAATTTCTGTTTTACCCTCTCGTTCTAGAATATCAGGGAAGTTTTCTTTGATAATTTCTTGAAAGATGATGTTCAGGTTCTTTTTTGGATCACGGATTTCATGTAGTCCAATAATTTTTAAATTATCTCTCCTGGGGGTGGAGCCAAGATGGCGGCTGGTAAGCACAGACTAGAGTGAGCTCCGTACCCGAGTCCCTCCAAAAACCTATAAAAATGGCTCTGAACCAATTCTAGAACGGCAGAACCCACAGAACAGCAGAGGGAAGCAGGACTCCAGCCCAGGACAGCCTGGATGGTCTCTGGGTGAGGTCTATTCCACACGGAGCTAGGAGCTGGGAGCTGGGAACGGAGTGGAGCAGAGCCCAGCCTGAGGGGCATGGACGATCCAGACCAGAAGCTGGGCGGAGGGGGCCCTAGCGCCCTGAATATGTGAGCTGCAGCGGTTACCAGACCCCTCGACCCACAAACACCAAAGACTGCGGAGAAGGTTAGCGGGAAAAGCTGTGGGAGTGGAAGGAGTTCGCGGTTCGGCTTCCAGCCCCGGGGGCAGCGGAGGTGGCAGCTACAGCTGTTGTTACTTCCGGCTCCAGGCCCACCTGGTGGGAGGAATTAAGTGGCGGATCACAGCAGGAGTGCAACAGCCTGCTGAAGATCTAAGCCCAGTCTGGACTGGGGGTCCTTGGGGAAGGAGGAGTGCGGCTCTGACAGAGCTGGCACCTCCCCCCCAAACGTAGAACATAGAACTCGTAAGTCTACAAGCAGTCATACTCCACTGAAAAACTCAAGGGTCAAGTTAGTTGGTTGGGAATATGGCCAGGCAGCGAAAACGCGCCCAGATTCAGTCTCAGACTTTGGATTCTCTCTTTGGTGACAAAGAAGACCAAAACATACAGCCTAAAGAAGACAACAAAGTCATAGAGCCTACAACAAAAGCCTCCCAAGAAAAACATGAACTGGCCCCAGGCCATAGAAGAACTCAAACAGGATTTGGAAAATCAAGTCAGAGAAGTAGAGGAAAAATTGGGAAGAGAAATGAGAAGGATGCGAGAAAACCATGAAAAACAAGTCAATGACTTGCTAAAGGAGACCCAAAAAAATACTGAAAAATACACTGAAGAAAACAACACCTTAAAAAACAGACTAACTCAAATGGCAAAAGAGCTCCAAAAAGCCAATGAGGAGAAGAATGCCTTGAAAGGCAGAATTAGCCAAATGGAAAAGGAGGTCCAAAAGACCACTGAAGAAAATACTACTTTAAAAATTAGATTGGAGCAAGTGGAAGCTAGTGACTTTATGAGAAATCAGGATATTATAAAACAGAACCAGAGGAATGAAAAAATGGAAGACAATGTGAAATATCTCCTTGGAAAAGCCACTGACCTGGAAAATAGATCCAGGAGAGATAATTTAAAAATTATTGGACTACCTGAAAGCCATGATGAAAAAAAGAGCCTAGATACCATCTTTCAGGAAATTATCAAGGAGAACTGCCCTGATATTCTAGAGCCACAGGGCAAAATAGAAATTGAAAGAATCCATCGATCGCCTCCTCAAATAGATCCCAAAAAGAAATCTCCTAGGAATATTGTTGCCAAATTCCAGAGCTCCCAGATCAAGGAGAAAATACTGCAAGCAGCCAGAAAGAAACAATTTGAGTATTGTGGAAACCCAATCAGAATAACCCAAGATCTGGCAGCTTCTACGAAATGCGATATTCCGGAGGTCAATGGAGCTAGGATTAAAACCTAGAATCACCTACCCAGCAAAACTGAGTATCATGTTCCAAGGCAAAATATGGAGTTTCAATAAAATAGAGGACTTTCAAGCTTTCTCAGTGAAAAGACCAGAACTGAATAGAAAATTTGACTTTCAAACACAAGAATCAAGAGAAGCATGAAAAGGTAATCAAGAAATGGAAATTGCAAGGGACTTACTAAAGTTGAACTGTTTTGTTTACATTCCTACATGGAAAGATGATGAGTATGATTCATGAGACCTCAGTATTAGGGTAGTTGAAGGGAATATGCAAATATATATATATATATATATATATATATATGTTTATGTATATATATAAGTGAATGTGTATGTATGTATATATCTATGTGTATATGTATGTATGTGTATATATATATGTTTATACATATATATATATGTAAAAGAGAGAGAGCAGACACAGGGTGAGTTGAAGATGAAGGGAAGATATCTAAAAGAAATAAAATGACATTAAGGGATGAGAGAGTAACATACTGAGAGAGGGAGATAGGGAGAGATAGAATGGGGTGGATTATCTCGCATAAAGGTGGCAAGAGGAAGCAGTTCTATGGGAGGAGGGGAGAGGGCAGGTGAGGGGGGAATGAGTGAACCTTGCTCTCATCAGATTTGGCCTGAGGGGGAATATCATACATACTCAGTTGGGTATCTTACCCCACAGGAAAGAAGAGGGAGGAAGATAAAAAAAAAATAAAAAAAAAAGGCGGGGGGATGATGGAGGGGAGGGCAGATGGGGGTGGAGGTAATCAAAACAAACACTTTGGAAAGGGGACAGGGTCAAGGGAGAAAATTCAATAAAGCGGGATGGGTTGGGAAGGAGCAAAATGTAGTTAGCCTTTCACAACAGGAGTATTGTGGAAGGGTTATACATAATAATACATGTGTGGCCTAGGTTGAATTGCTCAACTTCTTAGGGAGGGTGGGTGGGAAGGGAAGAGGGAAGAGAATTTGGAACTCAAAGTTTTAAAATCAGATGTTCAAAAACAAAAAATTTTTATATGCAACTAAAAAATAAGATACACAGGCAATGGGGTGTAGAAATTTATCTTGCCCTACAAGAAAGGAAGGGAAAAGGGGATGAAAGTGAGGGGGGTGATAGAGGGGAGGGCTGACTGGGGAACAGGGCAACCAGAATATAAGCCATCTTGGAGTGGGGGGGAGGGTAGAAATGGGGAGAAAATTCGTAATTCAAAATGTTGTGAAAATCAATGCTCAAAACCAAATATGTCAAATAAATAAACTGCAAAAAAAAAAAAATATCTCTCCTGGACCTATTCTCCAAGTCAGTGGTTTTTCCAATGAGATATTTCACATTATCTTCCATTTTTTCATTCTTTTGGTTCTGTTTTATAATTTCTTGATTTCTCATAAAGTCACTAGCTGCCACTTGCTCCAATCTAATTTTGAAGGCAATATTTCAGTGGTCTTTTGGACCTCCTTTTCCATTTGGCTAATTCTGCCTTATAAGGCATTCTTCTCCTCACTGACTTTTTGGAGCTCTTTTGCCATTTGGGTTAGTGTATTTTTAAGGTGTTATTTTCTTCAGTATTTTTGGGTCTCTTTTAGCAAGTTGTCGACTCATTTTTCATGATTTTCATGCATCACTCATTTCTCTTCCCAATTTTTCCTCTACTTCTCTTACTTGATTTTTCAAATCCTTTTGGAGCTCTTCCATGGCCTGAGACCAATTCATATTTTTCTTGGAGGCTTTTATGTAGGATCTTTGATTTTGTTGACTTCTTCCGGCTGTATGTTCTGATCTTCTTTGTCACCAAAAATGATTATATAGTCTGAGTCCTTTTACACTGCCTGGTCATTTCCCCAGCCAGTTACTTGACTTTTGAGCTCTTTATCACTTCTTCCAGAGTGGAGAGTCCTTTGTCCCAAGCTTCAGGGGTTTTGTGCTGCTGTTTTCAGAGCTACTTTTATTCTGAGGTGGTATGATAGTCCTTTCCTGGCCTGTGCTCTGGTCTGTGAGGGCAAGCACTTCTTTTTGCTGTGTAACTACCAGAAGGACTCCCACAAGTTCTGCCAGACTATGGTTCCTCCTCAGCCCAAGGACTGCTAACCAGGACTGTGACCCAGATCTAAGCAGGGCAAAGCAAGAGGACCCTGACTTAGCAGCAGCAAAGAGATCCCTGCACTCCCACTATGATCAGCTGCTTGATTTCCCCCCACTGTCTGTGGGTGTGGAGCTCCAGAAGCAGTTGCCTCCACTGCAGCCACCTATGCCACCCCAGGACTTGGGCCAGACTGCATACTTCTCTCACCTAGCGCCAACAGTTTTCCCACTGACCTGCTCAGTTGTCTTTGGTGTTTGTGGGTTGAGAAGTCTGGAAACTGCCACACCTGCCAGTGGATCAGTGCACTGAGGTTTGCTCTGTCGGGTCTACCCTGGCATGGTCTCTTCTGGCACAGCCCATGCAGGGCTCCATTCTGCTCCCAGCATTATGTGACAGATCCTTCCCAGTGACCATCCAGGCCATCTTGGGCTGGAGATTTGTTTCACTCTGTCATTTCATGGGTTCTGTAGCTCTAGAATTTGTTTAGACTCATTTTTTACAGGTTTTGGTGGGATCTGGGGGAGACCTCAAGAGAGTCCCCATTTTCATGCAGATATCTTGAGGAACAATCATTCTTAAGGTAACATTCCTACATGGTAGTAAATTAAGAGAGCTCAAATAAATACACTATTTGCTAGATTTGGACAAAGACATGTCCTAATATGCTTTAGTTGATTCGAAAACCCCCAATCTGCCATTTCCTTTCTCAGTATCACTGAGCAAATATTTTACCTCTCTGGGACCTCATTTGCATCATTTATAAATTAAGGGGATTCTTCTATCTATTATATATGCTCTCATTATACTAATTATATGTTAAACATGTTAAGAATTCATAATTCTAAAACACCTGTTTTTAAAATTACAAAGTGGATTCAGTAAAATGTATTTTTATAGTTTTCTTCAAAGTATTTGCTATGCAATTAAGGAAGAAACAACATATCTAAATAATGGGATGCATAAGAGTCAGTGTGCTTTGGTAGAACTAAAAATGTATTTGAATGAAGAAACACATATGGTGAAAAAAGCAATGACAGTCAGAGAACCCAGGTTCAAATTTAGGTTCTATTCATGACTGAAGAAGTGATTTTGATCATTATAAATACCAAAACTAACTATAAAAGACATATAAAGAAAGAAGCTATCTGCATTCAGAGAAAGAATACATAGAAGTATGTATACAATAATTTTACATATATTCTTGTTTGTATCTAGTGGTAGCCATCTGCAGGGGAGAGGGAAGAAAAAAAAGAAATTTACATGAGAACTTTATTATATATTTAAAAAGAATAGCAAATTGTAAATAATAAATTTGCAATTTCTTGTGCAATAGTTCTTTTTATTATACTATGCTATGGAAATGCTTGTTTTATTCATAAATTAAAAAATAAAAATATATTAAAAATTCATATTCTGCAACTTCCTAACTGTGTGACTTTAGAGGAGTCACTTAATTTCTTTGGGCCTTAGTTTTCTCATCTATTAGATGATAAGGATGGACTAGGTGATGTCTAATTTCTTTCTAATTCTAAATTAATCTCCATTGAGCAAGTAGGTGTAGCATTATCTGAACTGTATATGTTCAGTATATGTTACTGTCAAGTAATCATGGGATAGGCAGACTAGGAAAAACCAGTATTGAAGACCAGACAGGTCCATGGGATTGGGCAAAGGCTGGGTGTATGCATGAACAAGGAAATGTGTCCATTATTCCAAGGAATGGGCACTTGAGGACGTAAGTCCAAAAGGAGGTCCAAAACTGGGACATCAAGAGAAAAGGGGCAGGAATTGTTTTAGGTCAAGTTGAAGATCCAGAATCTTGTCCAACCAAAGGTTAAATTGGTACCATTAGAAGTCCATTTCTAGTCATCTTGATTTACATCTTGCAGATGACTCCAGAAGAGAAAGTGAGGGTAGTGACTTTCCACAGCCCTCCCTCACTTAAATCCAATTCACTTGCAAGTTGTGGCACCACCTCCCCAGTGTCATGGTTCTCTTCAAGAATGAAGGACAAAAAAAACAACAACATACAACAATAAGGGAAAGGGTTTAAGACAATGGCTTGTATCAGGAAAGTCTAACAGGTCTCAGAGAACTGACCATAGAAAGATTTTCAGGGTCAAGAAATCAAGTCACTCAGATGACTTGGGAAGAAGGCTCAGAGAATTTTAGTTCAGAATTTAAAAAAAAATCAAACCCCAGAGCAGATTCCCCACCCCTGTCCTAGAGACTCAGAGACTGAGCACCTGAGGATCAAAACAAGAAGGTAATTATCAGGAAACTAGATGTCAAGAAGAGTGTGACTAGAAACAATATGGACTCCATACTAAGCTAGTGCTTCCCACTTAGATCTTTTCATATTACCCTTGATTCAAAAACAAGATTGATTCAAGAATCTGGGGCACAGCTGAAGTTAGAGGTTGGAATTTAGCAGGCCCATATTCCATGGTTAGGGAGATACTTGCGCCATAGAGAAAAGCAATAAGATGGGTTATGACTGGAATGTCCCAGTTAGAACTGACATTATTTTGTTCACTCAGCAGAGTGTCTACACATGACCGAGTAAATGACACATTCTGCTATTTTAATGAATCACGGTCAATTTTATACTTGTAAAGAGTTTATTTTCTTCGTTCAGATTTTTGTTTGTGTTTCAGGTATAGCTTTACCCTTATTAAGAAACTCACAACAAAATAGTCAGAGGTCAACAATTTCCTAAGTTGACTCATTCAGATACATAGGCATTTTTTTCTTCTTCATGAGAGATAGCACTTCAGGTTATTGCTAGACTTCGTGACAGGAAAGGAAAGAAAATGGAAAGAAGAGAAGGTGCCAACATACAAGCTTGTACTTGTTTTAGCATGTCTTTGACTGTCAGTTTAAGGAAAACTTTTTGTCTCTCACTCTCCATTTTTTCCCCTCACATCATAAACTGATAGCAACTAAACAAATTTTCTACCTGTCAGCACATCCTGACCTGGAATTAAAGTAACATAGCATCAAGGGTTTTGCAGAGATGAGTAATGAAAATCAGAACAGTGTTATGGAATTTGTAAGCCATTCAGATAGTTAAAGCGAAGCAAAATCCAAGAAAAAGTTATCTGTCCATGAATGGACCAAAAAGGTGTTTGTAGCAACAACAAGCAGATAGCACAATGAAATTCTAGACAGTGAATTTTCAAAGGAAATCTTATCATAGAATTTTAGAGTTGGAAGGAAGCTTAGAAATTATTTTAATGTTCCCATTTTACAGATGAGGAATTTGAGTCCAGAGAAATTAGTGACTGCATTAGGAGGACAGAGTTTATAATCTCAAAGAGGATCATATACATGTCTGAAAGGTTCGGAACTACCGGATATAAGAAACTCTCAAAGTAGAAGGCAGAAGAATCAAAACATATATTTAGGCTCCACAGTAACCAATCCATGAACCAGCAACCCCATTTTGATATATTGATCAAAAGCTTCCAGGCCCAATAAGTACGCCTCGCAAGAGTAACCAGGAGGCTACAGAGAAGCATGATTGCATAAAGCAAAATCATGCTTCCCCCTCTATGGTAAAAAGATTACCCACTGGCCTGAAGTCCTTGTTCAGCTTCCTCCCGTAGGTCAGCTCTGCCACTGGCAGCTCCTGCTCCAGCTGTGGCTGTGGCTGTGGCTGTGGCTGTGGCTGTGGCTGTAGCTATAGCAGCCTGTGGCTCCAACGGGAGCTGCTTTTAACCATCCGGCTTCTGCGGGCGTGTAAGGTACGCCGGGGAAAGCACAGGTTCTTTCAATCTGCTTAAGCAAGGTGAAGGGTTTGACCGGGAAAGCACAGGTTCTTTCCATCAGCTTAAGCAAGGGAAGCAAGGTGAAGGGGCCCACAAGCTTACTCCAGTCCAACATACAAACAGCATTCAGTTCAGGGGAAAAAGCCAAACTAGTCAAGGGCACTTGTTGACTAAGTGCTAAGGAGCCCATTTTTGGTTGCCAACACAGTGACTTTAAAAAGTTTATGGATATACTTCATTTTTATATTAAAAACTTTTCTATGTTGCCTCCTATCCCTACACACATAATACCTTTAAAATAACCCTTGAATTAATAAATAAAATCAGGAGATGCTTTCTAAACTAATAACTTTTCAGGTTCATATCATCTTAATCCTAGACCCAAAATTGGAATATAGTCTTCATGTTCCCAGTCAAATGAAATGAATGAAACATTGTGGAATGGAGAGTAGACAGCAGGCCTTGGAGACAGCTGGATTGGGTTCAAGCCGTCTTATTGGCTATGTGACCCTTAATAAGTCTTATGGCTCCAAAATAAATCTCAAAGACTATCAGTTGTAGAATGACAATGATAGGTTTTTCCTCAATGAGGATTCTGTATACCAATGAAATCACAGGCATTATATACATTATATACATAATAGCTAACATTTATATAGCACCTACTATGTGCCAGGCACTGTGCTAAGGGCTTTACAATTATTATTCCATTTGATCCTCACAACAACCCTGGGAGGTGCTATTATTATCTCCATTTTACAGATGAGGAAACTGAGGCAAATAGTTATGTGACTTGCCCAAGTTCATACAGCTAGTGTCTGAGGTCACATTTGAACTCAGTTCTTCCTGACTCCAGGTGCCACCTAGATGTTCTATACGTACATATATGTATATAATCATGTAATATATACATATAAACATGCATACATTTGCCCAGTATAAATTCATTATGTATATATTTACATATACTATTCCTGTACACATATATTATGTATACTTGCATACACATCTTTGTAGATAGGATCGTTGATTTAGAGTTGGTATCTCTGTATGCAACTATGAACATAAACAAAAACCCAAAGTTTTGAAGTACCTTCAAGGTACCAAAATCTTTAACATTAGAAATCCATTATTATTGAACATGCATGTTTCTTTCACAAATGCTAAATTAGGAGATGATTATTTATGATACGGAAGGATTAAATATGATTTCATTTCTATACCATTCTTCCTGGAGATGTACATCGAACAGAGATTAATATACTATAAACCAATATTGCTTAAATTTGGCAAATTGTGAGTAAAGTTCAAATCTGATCTACTGTTCTCCAGTAATTCTAATGATCAAATTAAGCAAGAGACTGCAATCAGGAAAGCAAACAGTGCTTAAAAGCAGGACTAGTTGATCAATTTATATGAAGGGACAAGTATTAAATGTGAGACACTCCCGGCACAAGCAGGTAGAGATTTCATTGTGTAGCTAAAGTGGCAGCCACTGAGGCAGAAATAACTCAATGAAGCATACTTCATTTCAATGAGAAAGAAAATTTTGCACAAATCACCCTGAGAACCCCTTTCCCTCTGATTATCTCTATAACAGATGTTATGCCCTAGTGAAGTACAACGTTCTATGACAAGTTGTTCTAAATTATAAGTAGAAGCATGAAGTAGAAGTGACATAACCATATACCCTTTTCATGATTAACACGCAAATTAAGTTTGATTTTTGTCCAGTTTTGTTTCTCTACATCTTGAATTATTGCTAACAGTTTTCAGTGCTATTCCTAACTCCAAGCAATTCTTATCAAATGATTTGTGAGATTTTACCTCCTTTCTAACTACCATGGAGTTAGGAATGACCAAGCAAGATTTCCCTGACAAGTCGTTTTCTCTCCTAGATAAATTGCCAGGTAATATTTATTACAGATTTATGTTTGACTTGAACTAAAGCTAAATAGGTTTTGTTTTGTTTTGTTTTTTGGCAGGGCAATTGGGGTTAAGTGACATGCTCAAGGTCACAAAGCTAGTACATGTGTCAAGTGTCTGAGGCCGTATTTGAACTCAGGTCCTCCTGACTCCAGAGCCAGTGCTCTACTCACTATGCCACCTAGCTGCCCCGCTAAATAGGTTTTTACCACTATTGTGGACTGTTACACTTTTAGACTATGAAATAATGATAGTAGCATTCTAAAAGTTTTAAATTTTCCCCAAGGTTCACTTAGACAATTTTCCCCCAACTTACTTCTGAAATAGCACATTATCCACTACCACCATCATAAACTGTATGCCCCTCCCACCCCACCACCATAGACCATACAGGCTGGGACACTTCTGCTGAAATTGCACATCATTCACTACTGCCAATTGACCTCCTACCCACTGCTTGCTTCTTTATAGAGTGTTTCAAAGAGCAAAACGAATAAGCCTTAAGCAAGCAAAATCATTGTGACCTATTTACAGAATGTTTTGGGAGTTGTTTTCTATTTAAATTCAAGAGGGAAAAGCAGTAGTTAGATCCTGGGAATTAGTTATTTTGTTGCCAGTGCATACATTAAATGCTCAATTTGGATATTCAATTTAGAAAATGGAGAAATGGGAGAGGGAGAAGAAAAGGGTCATAGATAGAGATATGCACAAATCTGTCTATCTCTCTGTCTACATATATATATATATGTACATCTACATATCATAGAGGGAAGAAAAAACAAAGACAAAGAGAGACATATACGTGCATCAATGGTGTTAGATTTCAGTCAATCTACAAAGGAACCCTTTTCATAAATAGTCACCTACACATTGGTTGGGAACTACTGTCTGGGTTTCCTTTCCTTTCCTTTTCTTTTCTTTTCTTTCCTTTCCTTTTCTATACTAAAAGATGAATGATGGCTCTTTTAAATCTTACAATATAAAAGTGTATTTCTATGCTAGATACATAACTACACACACACACACACACACACACACACACATTTAGGTGACTAAGCCTTATTTGAAATTATAAAAAAGAAATAGAGTGGAACAGAACATTTTAGTAATGTCAGGATACCAATGCCAAGACCACCCCTCTCTTCTTGCACCTTTCTTTTTTACCATTAGGAGACACTTTGTTTTCAGAGGTAAGGCTTAGCAAGCAAACTTTTCCCTGAGACTGGCATAACAACAATCCTTTGCACTCACCCTCTGGATGGATTCTGCTACAGCAAAATCACAGAATCATTCCATACCAGCCCCAGGTGGTCCCTGAGCTTGGATAACTACCTGAAGTACCCATGTTCTGGTCATGAAGCCCTGCTATGAATCAGACTTGACTCTTTGTTGCTGTTGCCCTCTCATTGCCACAGCTACAGTTCACTTTCTGTTTCTTTGTCTAGCCACTAGTGTGTATATATATATATATATATATATATATATATATATATATGTCAAGGCTCAACCTTGCAGCAGTGGGCCTCTTCCTAGAGAAGCCCCTCCTGGTTTCCCTCCTCCAATGGAATAAAGAAGGCTTTTTATCTATAACTTTTGTGACCTTTGGAGTCATTTATTTTTTTTTAAATTAAGATTTTTAATTTTTAGTTTACAACACTCAGTTCTGCATGTTTTTGAGTTCCAGAGTTTCTTCCTATCCCTTCCCTTTCCCCTCCCCCGCCAAGATGGCATGGAATCCAATATATCTTCTACATATACCTTTGCATTAAACTTATTTACACAATAGTCAAGTTGTAAAGTTGGTCATTTATTTTCATGTTTTGACAGCAAGATACCTGAAGAATATTAGTTTAGTTACAGAACTGGGTAACACAGATGTACTGTGGGAGATTGCTGCTATGCCCAATGAACCAATCAATTTTCTGTTTACAGCTAGCAAGGAAATGAATTTACATTTTTAAGGCATTGGAAGAAATTTTGGCAATTAATTGAAGGATCATTCATTCCTTTATTAAGTAGTATCAAAAAGAATAGATATACTGATTTTGGGGATTGAACTTGAAATAATACTGTTTTTTGCCCTCATTTCTTTCTGAAAGACAAACTGAGAAGAATCATCTTGGTACCAACCATTATTACTATGCGGTATTACTTCAGGGAAACTTGAAGGGGAAAATGATAATCTCAGAAAAGAAATCTCATTTTGGCATGGGATCACTTATAGATTTTACTATTAATCTTTGTCCACCCAGGTTGTTATGGGTATTTGGTTAACTGTTACACCACAGAAAAGTAAAGATCATGATTTCCAAGAAAACATGAAAAAATACCATATACACACTTCATCTTATGTACCATTTCAGTGAATTGGCACAAACTCCATCTCACTGAGTAGTTAGAATTTTTCCCTTCCCTCCATGATACTCCATTACACAAATCCAATATAAAGATCTATTGACTTATTGAAATATATGACTGGCCCTTCCAGTATTTTTGACTTTACCTTTTTTTATTAGTGTTTTTTGTTGTCTTTTTAAAAACTTCATATAATATCTGTGGAACCATGGATTTTGTCAAGATTCAAGTTCCTCTGAATTATGAAGAATTCATAATCAGACAAAAATATACCTCCAGAGGTATTTTAATAAAATACAATAAAAAGTTAAATCTATATTTATATATTCTAGCACTTTGTAATTTGCAGAGCATTTTCTTCACAACAGTCTTATGAAACAGATACCATAAAACCATTTTACTCATTTCATTCAAATATTTAAGTTCTCAAATGGATCTATGACTTCAAACATTTGAATGTTTCCTGCAACATTCAGATCACAAGCCACCCATGCCTGCCCAGTCTATGTGATCCTTGCCCATGTCTTTTGTCATACTTGAAGATAGCAGTAGAGCACAGCATATCAAGTATCCAAAGCCCTCCTCCTGTGACCAATCTATGTTCTTTTTGAATTATATATTTTTAATGACATCCATTATTTCACTTTTCAGATTGGGAAATAGGAGGTTGGAATGGTTACTGTAAATGAGTTGCCTACTATCAGAGAATAAGTTACAAAGCCTGGATCTGAACACTACTACTCTTTTTACATCAAATTCATTGAACTTTCCACCATATTATATTGTTCATTATAATTAATTATTCTATATGTAAATATAATAATCAATTAATAATGATTATCATAATAGCTTCCACTTTTATACAGTAGCAGACTGATGACTTTGCAGAGCTCTGCCTCTTCAAATCCAGTTCACACCCAATTCAAGACATCACCCTTGTGATGGCATTGGTGCTCTTTGAGAACAAAGGATCAACAATAACAACAACAAACAACCACATTTTCAAAGTACTTTATTATTTCATGTGAGCCTCACAAAACCCTAAGTTAGAGGTGACAAGTGGTATTATCCTCATTTTATAGATAAGAAAACTTAAGTTTAGTGATGTGCCTTTGGTCTCAGAGATAATATATAAGGTTTTTTGAAAGACAATGAAAATACTAATAAAAAAAGGTAAAGCCAAAAATATAGTTTTAAATTAATGTTAAATAACCAAAGCCTAGGAAGCATGGAGTTTATACATATTATAGACTATGTTACTTAAAAAAACCAGAAAACATTACTTGTTACCGCCAAATACTCTCTAGAATTTAAAAACATTTAAATTTTTTTCATGACGGCACAGATAATGACAGCTGAGCTTTTTGCTTTCAGTCCAGCTCAGACAAAGGATATAAATGGAAACTGAATTATAGACAGACTAGATGCCAAGAACCGTTAGAAATAATAGACAGTGAAGGCTCTTTCTATAGCCCACTATAGGGCTGCAGGGATGTCTGCAGTCTGGACAAGGGAGATGGATCCTGAGGGTCTTTTGCTTTTTAGTGGTTAATGGTATATGTATGTATGTATGTATGTATGTATGTATGTATGTATGTATATGTTTATGTATGTATTCATGTATATGTGTATTAATGCAGCATACACATAAGTGTACATGATTGTCCTAAAAATCTTAGTGCAGTTTTAAGCTTAAAGCTAAACTTAAAATTGCGCTAAGACTTCTGTGGTACCTTGTGTATGTATTGTTTTTATCCATGCACTCACTCTCAATCACATCTTGAATTCCATGGTTTTTGAATGTCCATCTTTCCAAGTAATGCATTGGCTAGTAATGCATACATACATACATAATTTGTGTATGCATATACATGTATATGTGTGTATACATATTTGTGTGCATATACGTACATTATATATATCTTGAGGTAAACATTCTGACTTATTTCATTATTTTATTAAAAGAAATTTCCCTAAAAAATTCTCACTTGTGTAGTTATAATAAAGTAGTGCTATGCTAATCTGATAATACTTGCATGATA
This sequence comes from Trichosurus vulpecula, assembly GCF_011100635.1. Classification (NCBI taxonomy): domain Eukaryota; kingdom Metazoa; phylum Chordata; class Mammalia; order Diprotodontia; family Phalangeridae; genus Trichosurus; species Trichosurus vulpecula. Next base: position 235,409,605 of record NC_050573.1, on the reverse strand, counting down.
TTATTTCATTCATGTGAAATCTAGAGTTTTTGATTGTTGATACAGACAGAACATGATGTTAATAGATTCTTTAAAGGCTAAGACCAAATCTTTTCTTTGTTCTGGCAAGTTACTAGAAAGAGAAAGACAGACAGAGACAGAGACAGAGAGACAGAGACAAAGATAAAACGAGAGAGAATGAACCTTAATAGATACTGTGAAGTATGAAGTATATATAGACCCCTATTTTCTAATAAAAGGAAGCTTGTAAAGAAGGGCATTTGATAAATGCATGAAAGATTTCAAAAATGCATAAGACGGATGGACAGAGCATTCTTCCCTCTGTCTCTTGGTACTTTTCATGGAAAATATCCCAAACAGATATTTCTTCAGAGCTTAGTTTTTAATGATTTTCCCTCTTTCAAAACCTGTCCTTTCTGTATGAAACTGGGTGTTTTAACACTGAAACCATATCTTTTATCTTTCTTTTTAACCTTTAATGTGAAGATCGGAAACCCTCAAGGGAAATGGACTCACCTCATTAGAAACAGTGAGCAGCAATGAAGGGAGCAGAATACAATGAAATATATCTTTCCATGGAAATGAACATGTTCTCCTCCCTTTATCCTTAAGTTAATGCATTGACAAAACCATTCTTTTGATAGGAAGAGGGATGTAGCTGGGGGCAAGTTACATGGTTTCCTTCCCCACAACAATGATTAGGAATTTTTATAGCCAAGGGAAATTTGGTTAAAAATAATGCAAAAGAATTAAAATTGTCAAAGGAAGTTCTAAAGGTCAAAGAGATTCTGAAATGGCAGCTTTCTGCTGGGAAAAGTTGGAGGTAGGGTTGAAGAGGCTGGTTAAGGGAAACAAGAGGGAGGAGAAGCTTAATTGTAACTTGATTTTATGGGTATGAGCCTCAGATTCTTTTTTAAAATTATCTTTTTTTTAAAAAAATCAACTCTGTGAGTCCATCATAATTAGAAATGGCCAGTAATAGCATTAATTGATTCCCTACTCAGGGGATGTCTCTGTAAGTATGTAGAATATAGACAATTAACTATAAAAGACCATGATACATGGACATTCAGGAAATAGAGGGCACAGTAAATAGGGAAACAGATTTTTGCCTGCTTGTTTTTTAATTAAAGTTTATTTTATTTTCAGATCCAGGTCCTTTAGATTTTCATGGACAACTTAGCTTGTTACAGTAGCAAATAGACAATGTTATCTGATAAAATCAGGTAAAGAACCTGAAGATATGGTTTAAGGAAAGAAAGTTAAAAAAGTTTGTATGTGGTTCTAATGACTAGGAATGGCCATGATATAGGGAGTGTGTTGGGCTGGGGTGAGTCTGTTTGAATAAGAAACAAAAGAGGGAATTGGGGCCAATTCCTATAGTGGAGAAAAGAATTCATGGCCCATTTCCTAATTTGAGAAGGGAGAAGAATCTTTTGTATAGGACAGCAAGAATTCTACGAATGCTTGAATATGATCAGAATGTCCCAATCCTCTAATGAGTGAATCCAGCCATAGCTGGGCCAGCAGAATTTTCAGAATGTTCAGAAAACAGTTAACATGAAATTTTATGTTTGAGATGAATGTCTTCATTTGTGTATTTCTAGAAGAAAAAGTGCTTTATAGAATTTACATGTTAATGAAATTCAACTACTCATTATAGTTACAGAATGGAAAGCAAAGCGTTTGACAAAATGGAGTTTCACCAACATTTTATACCCCCAGTAAGTCATTTAAATATAGTGTTCTTTTAGAGATTTCACTTTGTAGAGCCAAAGAAATCACCCACAGGACACCAAAGTATCCTGAAAGTATACACAGTTGTATAAAAGAATTTTATACTGATGAAATGGAACAGACATTATTAAGCACTTATTATGTGACAGTTACTAAGAACACAAATAACGAAACAAGATAGACCCTGTTATCAGAGAACACACATTCTAATTGGGAGAAAACACATGAAGAATGGTTTGGTTTCAGGACAGTTAGGAAGGCCCAGGGATCTTTCTGGTACATTGTTTGAAAGGGGAAATCCTGTTAGTATCTGAGTGTGGTTTGAGCTGGTTCAATTAGAAGACATATGATGGGGTCATTTTCTTAGGCCATATATAAATATAATTAATCAGGTGTCTGAGGTGTATAGAGCATGATAAAACACCAAAGAAACAAAAACAAAAAACACAACAAAACACTGGACTGGGATAAGTTAGGAGACCTGGGTTCAAACCCTGTCTTGGCCACAAAATACACGCATGACTATAGGTAAATCTCTTAGCAACTGTGGATCTCAATTTCTTTCTCTATTAAATGACAACTTTGGGCTACAGCATAGTTCTCAATCTTTTATACCAGGAAGATACTTTTCGTAATGTTGAATAATTCCATGGATCCCTTCCCCCAGGATAGTAGTCGTATTACTATTATCTGTCAATTTAGGAAATACTTAATTTACTATAGTTGGAGGAAGAATTCTTAACCAAACAAGAGACAGATTACAAAAGATAACAATTTCAACCACATATTTTTTTTAGCTTACAAAAGGCAAGTTTAATAAGATTATGAAAAACCATTTTGTAAGTTCTCACAAAGGACTAGTATTTTAATACACAGGAGTATAATGGCCAAAGTAGGCATTTCTCATTGAAATAAATGAAATTATTTTAAATCTCTTAAGCAAGTCACTTTAACCTTTCTTGGCATTCACTACTTCACGTGTAAGATAAATAAACTGGACAAAATGATGTCCACATACTGAAAATATATTTATTCGTATTTGTGAGATTATTTCTTGCTGAAAATGTACTAACAAGATTAACTGTAACAACAAATGTATTATATCTAACTTCTATGATTTAGAGCTGAAGAGTCAATAATCATCTGGTTCAAGTCTTTTCTTTTACAATAGAGGAAACTGAGGCTCAAAGAGGTAGGCTGACTTGCCCAAGATCACAAGCTGGGATTCTGAACCCATTTTACAGTAAATTGTAAAACATGAGGTTTGTTAGCCTATATTTTAGCCTTCTTAGTCATTCACTTAGGTGTTTAAACAAGTTGCAGAGAAACCCCATGACTTGTGGAAGGGCAGAGAAAGGCAATACAAGATCAATTTAATTTCATCAATATCTATGAGCTGCTGACATCTGTGGAGTCAGCACTGAGACTTCAATGGAAAAAGAAAAAAATAAAGATGGCCTGTACAAACTAGAGAGGCCAAGGCAGCCACCATGGTGATGCTCGTTTTCATCTCTTAGCTTATTAACATTTTAAGAAAAAGAAGGCAAAATTATTTTTTTAATGACTGCCACACTGGCAATACTGTAACATTGCTACATTACAAGATTAAAATGTGGGAATTTCCATACTTTGTGAACTCTAGAGATGGAACTTGTTATTTTGAGCAACCTGTTCAGAAGCAAAGCAGTTTTACTAAACAGTGTTGCCTTGGTGATGCTTCATAAGAGCACATAGACACCATTTATCCTTTAAGAGAAGCCATGTTTTGCTTACAGATACAAGGAAACTTGGTGGGTTGTGTATAAAGAGAAACATTTAAAATTTATATCATAGTTACAATGAACTATAAAGATATAGACTTGTTTATTGTTCATCCTTGGCTCATTATTGGTAGATTTTTTTAACAAAATAAATTTTTAAACAAAAATTCTGGAAGTCTTAAGTATGGCTTAGCATCAAATCTAGCTTCCGATCAAAGGAAAAATAGAACCGTTCTGTACTTCTAGAGTAAAACAGTAAATTTAGGTTAATTCAATGACTAGGAAACAGCACCATCCACTAAGGTTCTCAATTTCTCCATGTAACAAATGTTTTAGAGACTGCTTAAGCTATTCCCTGTTGTGCACCATTGTTTTAGAGGATTGGCTCTACAGATGAGAGGCTCCTAAAATATGTGAAAATTAATTGATTTTTTTTGAGCAGTGAGTCATAAGGCGTAACACAGATGCTTAGCTAATTCTTTCAAGAGGACACTGCATAGACAGCCAGTGTTGACTGTTACCTCTAACCTTGGTAATATATGGTGACTAAGTGCTGAAACAGAAAGAGATCCTTCTTCACAACCACACCTCAAAGTCTCCATAGGTAATTTGGCAATTTTGAACTGTTCAACCACACAAAATTTAAAAAAGCTTTTGTTCAAAACATATCAATGCAATTAGAATAGAAAAATAAATTAAGAGAAGAAAAATCTTTGCATCAAGTAACTCAGGAAAAAAAATTCTGACAGCCAAGGTGTGAAGGAAATTTAGCAGAAATATAGACTACCCAGAGTCATCCTCCAATACATAAAATGCCAAAAGATGTGAACAGTTTACAGAAGAATAATTGCAAACTATCAAAAATTCTATGTAAGATTCTCCAAATCACTGATAAGAGAAATGTCGAGTGAAACAACTCTAAAGTTTTATTTCCACCCAGCAAATTGGAAAACATAGAAAAAAAAGGCAGATATAGTTCATTTTGGAAGGACCCTAGGAGGACATATATGCTAATAATAAGCTGTTGGTGAGGCTATGAATTGTTTGGAACATTCTGCAGAACAATGTGGAATTATATTTGAAAAGTCATTAAATTAAAATTGTTCAACTCTTTTGTTACAATACTATAAATTCTCTCTCTGTCTCTCTATCTCTCCTCTCTCTCAAATGTATGTCATATATCTATATGTCTATGTCTATATGCATACAAAGTGGGTCATTAGTGGGGAACATCTAACCAAATGATGCTATCTGAATGTAATGGAATGCTATGGCACAAGTAAGAAATGATGAATCGGAGGAATTCAGGGAGACATGGGAAGATGTACAAACTAATGCTGAATGAAGTAACAGAACCAGGAGAATAATATATACAAGATTTATGATAATGTAAACAAAGGGAGGCAGCATAGTGTAGTGCACAGGTGATCTATTTACTTTGGAGTCAAGTAGATCTGGGTTCAAGATCTGTTTCTGATACATGCTAGCTTTATGGTCATTAGTAATCCACTTAACTTCTCAGTGACTTCCACAATTCTTTAAGACAGTTGAGTCATGTGTTGCCAATCTACATTGCTGGAGGGAACCCTCACTGGTACTTCCTCAGATTGTTAAAATCATAGGTATAACCCTTTCTCTCTTTCCAAAAATATTTTTTCCAAATGTAAACAACACTGAAAGGGGCCAACTCTGCCATATTTTAAGAGATGATGAAACCCACTTTCCTTTTTAGGGAGTTCAATATAGCAGATGCTATAAGACGTGGTTGTTTTGTTTGCTGGTTTCGCTTCACTGTTTTTGTCTTTGTTGAATGTCAGGGATGAATGGAAAGGTATATTGTTGGGAAAATACTGTGGCATAAAACAAGATTTTTTAAAAGATTATTTTTAAAGTAAACACATACTGACAGAATAACAATGGTTGATGTGCATACAAATCCCCAAACATCATGCAATATGTCAATGGCCCCAAAGGGTCCACGTTCTATAAAAGAACCACTGGATTAAAAGCTCTTTAAGATTCTACTTCCAAGATCATAGAGCCATTCTTATTTTAAGAGGTATATATTATGGGCAGCTAGGTGGTACAGTAGATAGAGCACCAGCCCTGGAGTCAAGAGGACCTGAGTTCAAATCTGGCCTCAGACACTTGACACTTACTAGCTGTGTGACCCTGGTCAAGTCACTTAACCCTGACTGCCTCTTAAAAAAAGGAAGAAAAAAGAGGTATAGACTATAGGCACTATAGAAGTTCAGATAAAAGGGAGATGAAGTGAAATATCCAGATAAGGCCTAATCTAAGTTGGGCCGTAAATGGTAGTTAGGATTGTATATATTTTTTTGGTGGGGGGAGGTGCGCAGGTTAGGAGAATGAGCAAAGTCTTGTATTTGGGAATGAACATGGCATTCTTGGGTGGCAACAAGGAGCATAGGATCATTCAGTCATATATGTACCTCTGGAATAGACATCAGTGGCCCTCTAATCTAAACTTTCCACTTTACGGATGAAGAAACTGAGTCACAGAAAGGCTAAATGGGCTGCCCAAGGTAATAAGTGGAAAAGGCGGGATATGAACTGAGGTGCTCTACCTCCAGATCCAGTGTTCTTTTAACTGCAAAAACTAAACTTGATGGAGCAAAGGATTCTCACTTTAGGCAACAGTAGGAAACAAGGTTAGAAGTTTTGGGATGAAAATATATTGTTGAAGTCCATAAATTCCAGGAAAAGGCATTTAGGAGTAATTAATTATTGCCACTTAATTACTGTTTTAATTTGATTGCTCCTTAAGGCTTGGAGGTGATAGCTGGGTCCTCAAAGGCTATTCCAGTGGAAGAATGGCTGAATCTTTAAGGACGGGCCTGGTAAGGCACTGTAGATCATGGATTTAGGACTAATCTATTTAATTGCATTGAAATTAGGATTACTACCTAAAGGTCATTAGGTGATAAGATTCTAGTCCTCATTGACCAATAAGAGACTCGGAAGGATTATACATTAGTGGATGAAATCAAATGTCCTTCAAAATATCAAAGTATCAGTCTGGTGGCAACATACAAGATGGATTTGGAAGTGGTGATGATGGGGTAGGTTAGACGAGATGGTCAAGGGCTTATGGTAATAATTCAGTGTCTGTATAGGCCATGTGGTTTTCTCAGAGATCTCTTCCTCTCCCTTTTTAATTAACATTAAATGTAGCTGTGTGGTTTGGAGGGGAAGTAACATTCTACCATACCAATTCTTAATTTACCCAGATCTTTATTGAATGATCTTCCATTTAGAAGCCATTCTACCCAATCCTGTCTCTTTAAGAAATCTGTCATTAGAGCTGAAACTAACATTCCCATAGAAAAGGCACAGAGATTAAAATACAATTTTCAACATTTTGAGAAAGAACAACTTAGCCCAAAGACATTATTCTAAACAACAGACAAGACAATTCCAAGCTACTCAAATGGGCCATATGCTCATTCATATTTACAGAGGGAAGCAATCTCTGCTGCAATTTGTAAAAATCCCTAAAATCTGCAATTTGGCTAGTTTGTTGGCCTTCAAACTTCAGTCACTTGAGAGTCTAATTTCAGTTTCCCTCTTTCCCAAATCTTTCCGTTAAAAACACTTTCAGCTTGGCTATCTTGATTAATACATCTATAAGGTCTACGTTCTCTGTTGGATAAAACATTTTGTGTTCAAAAGTAATCCTCTTTCTCTAGACACTGGCAATTTCAGCATCAAGGGAACGAATCACTAAAGCCTGGCACTGCCATTCACATGGCAGGACTACAGACATAATAAATGACATTTCCCTATCTTGCGCCATCACCTGTGAATTATCATAGGGAAGTCAATGGTTTCCAACAGCATAATTTGCCTATGCCTGCCAACAAGAGTATTTTGTCCTCAGATTTTAGATAGGTCTTAATGTCTCAATCATTGCTCACCGAGGAACACTAAATATTTGGGTGAACATAGGGAGGAAAGGAGTTTAAAAGCACTCCTCAACCGAAACCTGAACATTGAAATTCCCCATTTGGAACAAAAGGAAGGCTTTTCCCTCCCATATCAAATATTCATTGGTCTTTATATACTTGGATAAGCAAAATTTTAAGGGTGTGATAGCAGAATACATTATAATCACAGTGTGATCACTGTTTAGATTTCCTAGGGAAAATCATCATGAGAAAGAATCTGTGAGAGGAACTATAATGTGGTAAATTCATGAAGTCTTTCATCAAGGTACTCAAAACACTTAGAAACTTCAAAGTTGACAGACTGCTGGGAAATATAATATCTGTACTTTTGTAGTTGGGTGAGCAATCTCACAGCACTACTCAACTCATATCATCTTTTCAGTAATATCTTTCAATGGTATTCCGATGCAGAACTATAAACTTGCATTAGTCTATCAATCAATTATACGCATTTATTAAACTCCTACATTATGCTAGGTCTTGTCACTGGGAATACAAAAACAAAAGGAAGGCCACATCTACCTTCAAGTAGCTAACATTCTATAGAGAGAGAGATTACATATACAGCAGTGTGGGGCAGCTAAATGTCCCAGGCGATAGAGCACTAGGCTTGGAATGAGAGTTAAAATCTGGCCTCAGACACTTACTAGCTATGTAACCCTGAACAAGTCACTCATCCCTATCTGAGTCAGTTCCTTATCTATAAAATGATCTGGAGAAGGAAATGGCAGACCACTCCAGTATCTTTGCCAGGAAAACCTCAAATGGGGTCACAAAGAGCCAGACATGACTGAAATGACAGAACAACAACAATGGCAATACACATAACACATTTAAAGCAGTTAAAAAGCAACCTTGGTAGAGGCAGAAGGGGTAATGGCAAGGAGAGTGGGACTTTTTGCTGTTTTTTGTTTGAGTGCTTCTCAGAACTAAGGCTATCAAGTGGCTTTGATTGAGTCTTGCCTTTGTTTCAGTCTTTGATTGAATAGGGAGTCTTTGATGACCTTCTTAAGTCACAGGAAGGCCTGGATCACATGGGTTTGAGTCACATGGTTGTGATGCCCTCTGACCCTGAAGAAGTGTATACATACTTTGAGGATAGCATTTTGCTCGGGGCTCACTCATTGGAAGACTGTTGGTGTGGAGACTGTGGGCTTTGAAAGCCCAGATGATGGTGCTTCTCTCTCTGGCAACTGTATGTATTGCTATGGTCAGATGGCTTGAAGCTTGTCTGTTGATTTGTGTTTATTTGTTCTGTTTATACAATCTCTGTTTGTAATTTCTGTTTGTATTTTTTCCCCTGAACTAAGTGAATGATATATGTAGGTTTAATTAAAGTGAGATTGTAAACCCCTTAAAGTTGCTTTCCTTAGAAAAGCAGATCAAAGAACCTGTGCTAGCAGCCCTCCCATGAGCTGGTGTTATTGGCCTTACACAGTCACAGTATGGGCATGTAGCATTGTTGTTACAGATGGGTGTTTCATTAGCATTTGGAAGGACTGGGAAAGACCTTATAGAAAAGGTGGTGCATCTTGAAGGAAACCAGTGATTCAAAGAGGTAGAAGTGAGAGACTCTTAGGAGATAACCTAGAAGTCAGCCAAACTAGAACAGGTAGATCATGGACAGGAGCAAAGCATGAGAGTTGGAAAGGTAGGAAAGGGTCGAGTTATAGAGTTTTAAGTGTCAAATGTAGGACTTCATGCTTGATCCTGGGTTCATTGGGGGTTATTGGAGCTCATTGATGGGGTGGGGAGAAGGGTGAAGTGGTCAGATTTAGAAAAAAAATTGGAAAAACTATTTGCAGCAGAATAGAGGATGGATTGGAGTGGGGAGAGATTTGTGTCCTATTTTGGACATGTTGAGTCTGAGATGCCTACATGACAACCAGTGGTAAATGCCCAACAGTTAACCTGTGATGTAAGACTAGAGTATATAAGAAAAGATAAGATTGAGTCTACAAATTTGGGAGTCATCTTAATAGCAATAATTATTAAACCCATGGTAGTTCACTGAGAGAGAGTATTAATAGAGAAGAGAGGTCCTGGGACAGAGGCGTTCTTCTCACATCTCCTATACTACATCCGCATCTCCTAACTCCATATATTTTCCCTGGCCGTACCTCATGCCTAGAACACTCTCCCTTATTTCTACCTCCAAGCTTTTCTGGCTTCTTTCAAATTTCAAATATAGTCAAATCTTCTACAAGAAGTCTTTTCTACACCTCTTCAATCTTAGTACCTTCCCTCTGAGATCTCTTCCAAGTGACCTCTTGTTGGTACATACCTTTTTGCCTATTGTCTTCTCCCTTAGCCCATGAGCTCTGAAGAGCAGGGGCTATCTCTTTTCCTTTTCTTTCTGTCTCCAGTGGTGTCCGGCAAAAGGTAAGCATTAAATAAATACTAGCTGACTGACTCAGTCTTAAGCATCATGCTCTGGAAAAGCTCAGCCTCCAAAGTAGTTATTTAGTAATGAGAAAATGTAAAACTTAAACCAGAACTTTACTAAGTAGAGTTTTTTTCAAATATACAGTTTTCATTCAAACATTTCTATGTATGGCAGGATTTTTTTTAATTGATGACCCCTTTTTATTTATTCATTTATTTTTAAAATTCTGAACTTAAATAAAACAAGCATTTCCATAACATAGTAGAATAGAAAAAAAGATGATTACACATGAAATGGCAAATCTATTACATACAACTTGCTATTCCTTTTAAATATATAATAAAGTTATCACGTTACTTTTTTTTCCTCTCTTTCCCCACCCCTGCCCTAGAGATGGCTATCATGGGACACAAATATGCGTGTGTATGTGTGTATGTATATATACACACACATACGTATATACATGTATATATACATATATGTATATATATAATGTGTGTATATACACATATATGTAAAAATTCTATATGTACTTCTATTTATTAGTTCTTTCTCTGGATACAGATAGCATCTTCCTTCATAGGTCCTTTGTAGTTAACTTGGGTATTTATAATAGTCAAAATGACTTCATTGGTCAGAGTTGTTCTTAAAACAGTATTGCTATTACTATAAAAATATTTTCTGGGTTCTGCTCATTTAGCTCTTCATTATTTCATAATGCCTCCTTTTTATGTCATCATAGTCATTTCCCAACAAAACTGGATATTTCACTAAACCCTCCCTTTAAACACACACACACACACACACACACACACACACACAAACAAACAAGCACTTAAGTAAAACCATCAGACACAGCAACCATGTCTGGTAGGAAAACCAATATTTTATACCCATAGTCCTTCATCTCTGTACCAAGAAGAACAATGTGTGCTTCATTTTCTCTTCTCCATTGTTAAGATTTTTTTTCATTTCAATTCATCTGAGTTCAGTTGCCTTTTAGAATTCTTTTGATATACATTATTAAGTCTTCTGAGTATATATTTTTCTTTCTGGTTCTGCTTTCCCTGCTCTCCAGTAATTTATGCAAATATACTCATGCATCTCTGAATTTTTTATATTCACAATTTCATCCATTGCAATGATATATTAGATCACATGCATATATCACAATTTTTAGCCATTTCCTAATTGATGAGATTTCACATTATATCCATTTAAAAAAAAACTACAATGAAATGAAGAAGGGAATCAAACATTTGTTAAGTGCTTACTATGTGCAAGTGAATGTGCTAAGCACCTTACAAATATTATCTCATGTAATTCTTACCACAATGCTAGGATCTAGATGCTATTATTATCCTAATTTTACAATTGAGGAAATTAAGGCAAACAAAGGGTAAGTGACTTGCCCAAGGTCACATAGCTCCTAAGTGTTGAAGGCCAGATTTGAACTCATATTTTCTTGATTCCATGTCCAGTACTATATCCACTCTGACAACTAGCTGCCCAATAGCATAGAAAAACAAGCAAACAAGTTGTTAAAGAAAAATCTAACAGAAATAGTGGGAAATATGGGTCTAATAATAAGGCCTAAATAATAACATATTGATCTTATACTAACAATATTCATCTAAGGAGCTGGACAAATCTCTCTCATATACATGTATATATCTTTTGTATATATGTATATATCTGCCTTATATATAGTATATATACACACACATATGATGTACATACATAATACATAATATTATATATGTATGTACATATGCATACATATATATATATATTTAAAAATTGAAGAGCAAAATGTTAGAAAAACTGACCCATGAACACATCTGAAGTAGGATGTTAAAAATATACATACCATGCTCTAAGAGACAAAGCATCCATAAACACATAAAAACACTTCCAAAATTCTTAAATGACTTTATGATCCTTTAAAGGCTATAATACTATTAAAGTCATAACCAATAATGAAAATAAGAACAAAAGATACACATCTAAATTTGACTAAAAACAATATAAATAGTGAGTGGTTAAAGCAAAACCCAGAGGGAAAAAAAAGGAATAAAGATGCTGAGACCACATGTTCTAAAATCATCTAATATGGAAGACTTTTTTTTGCTTCAGCAACAATTCTAAGCAAAGATGGCTCCAATTTCTTCCATTAGCCCAAATAAGCAAGCATATCTTCCCAGATTTCTCTCTATGTATGCTTTACAAAGGCTCCACTTCCTTTCCTGCTTTCTGTTTCTGACTGTCTAGACTTAACTGCCATGTTCTAGCTTTCTTCTCATCATGGAAGTTTCCTCAGGCCAAGTGACCCATTTCTCCCATTGGCAAGTACTTCCTGGAACAGCCATTTTGAAGAGCCCAGGCCACATCCTTCATTCCTTTCCAGATTTCCCTGAGTGACACCTTCCCCTCTCTAGCCTACCCTGCTTTTCAACTCCTTTTTATGAGTCTTTTCCCCAATATGTAAGCTCCTTGAAGCTGGGGATTTTCCTTTTTCATTCATATTCATATCCCCAGTATTTATCATAGTGTATGACACACATAGTAAGGGCTTAAAAAATGTTTGTTTACTTCCTGTTGATTCATGAATCACAAAAGGAATGCTTAACATCTTCATCTGGAAAAGGAGGCATGTTTAGAAAATAATCACTTAACCTTATATGATTCCATACTAAATAAAAGACCACACCTTTTCTTAAAAATAAATAAAAACAACTATTTCTTTCACTTTCCATTTCCTTTGTAACTTGGTATGGTGTGTTATTCCCAAGGACTTTACATTATATCAGATTGGCCCCCACTCCACCCCCCCCCCCGCCTTTCATACCTGTTTCCTTCTGAAACACAACATTAACAGTTAAAGGTCAAAAACCACAGATCCATAGATATAAATATCTGATTTGATACCTGTTACATTTCAATGAGAGAAATAAGTGCTTCCCTCAAATACAGGTGGAAGCAAAGGCATTAAGAATATAGAAATGCATCCTTCTCATTTCTCTTCCCAATTTTTCCTCTACTTCTCTAACTTGCTTTTCCAAATCCTTTTTGAGTTCTTCTATGGCCTGGGGCCAGTTCATGTTTTTCTTGGAGGCTTTGGTTGTAGGCTCTATGACTTTGTTGTCTTCTTTAGGCTGTATGTTTTGGTCTTCTTTGTCACCAAAGAAAGAATCCAAAGTCTGAGACTGAATCTGGGCGCGTTTTCGCTGCCTGGCCATATTCCCAACCAACTAACTTGACCCTTGAGTTTTTCAGTGGAGTATGACTGCTTGTAGACTAACGAGTTCTATGTTCTACGTTTGGGGGGGAGGTGCCAGCCCTGTCAGAGCCGTACTCCTCCTTCCCCAAGGACCCCCAGTCCAGACTGGGCTTAGATCTTCAGCAGGCTGTTGCACTCCTGCTCTGATCTGCCACTTAATTCCTCCCACCAGGTGGGCCTGGAGCCGGAAGTAACAACAGCTGTAGCTGCCCCACCTCCGCTGCCCCCGGGGCTGGAAGCCGAACCCAGAACTCCTTCCACTCCTGCAGCTTTGCCCACTAACCTTCTCCGCAGTCTTTGGTGTTTGTGGGTCCAGGGGTCTGGTAACTGCCGCGGCTCACATATTCAGGGCGCTAGGGCCCCCTCCGCCCGGCTTCTGGTCTGGATCGTCCACGCAGCTCAGGCTGGGCTCTGCTCCACTCTGTTCCCAGCTCCCAGCTCCGTGTGTAATAGACCTTACCCAGAGATCATCCAGGCTGTCCTGGGCTGGAGCCCTGCTTCCCTCTGCTGTTCTGTGGGTTCTGCCATTCTAGAATTGGTTCAGAGCCATTTTTATAGGTTTTTGGAGGGACTCGGGTACGGAGCTCACTCTAGTCCGTGCTTACCAGCCGCCATCTTTTGTGTATATGTATGTATGTGTATGTATGTGTATATATATATGTGTTTATATATATATATATATATATATATATATATATATATATATATATATATATATATATATGTAAAAGAGAGAGAGCAGACACAGGGTGAGTTGAGGATGAAGGGAAGATAGCTAAAAGAAATAAAATGAAATTAAGGGATGAGAGAGTAACATACTGAGAGAGGGAGATAGGGAGAGATAGAATGGGGTGGATTATCTCGAATAAAGGTGGCAAGAGGAAGCAGTTCTATGGGAGGAGGGGAAAGGGCAGGTGAGGGGGGAATGAGTGAACCTTGCTCTCATCAGATTTGGCCTGAGGGGGAATACCATACATACTCAATTGGGTATCTTACCCCACAGGAAAGAAGAGGGAGGAAGATAAAAAAAAAATAAAAGGCGGGGGGATGATGGAGTGGAGGGCAGATGGGGGTGGAGGTAATCAAAACAAACACTTTGGAAAGGGGACAGGGTCAAGGGAGAAAATTCAATAAAGCGGGATGGGTTGGGAAGGAGCAAAATGTAGTTAGCCTTTTACAACATGAGTATTGTGGAAGGGTTATACATAATAATACATGTGTGGCCTAGGTTGAATTGCTCAACTTCTTAGGGAGGGTGGGTGGGAAGGGAAGAGGGAAAGGAATTTGGAACTCAAAGTTTTAAAATCAGATGTTCAAAAACAAAAAAAAGTTTTTGTATGCAACTAAAAAATAAGATACACAGGCAATGGGGCGTAGAAATTTATCTTGCCCTACAAGAAAGGAAGGGAAAAGGGGATGAGAGGGGAGGGGGGTGATAGAGTGGAGGGCTGACTGGGGAACAGGGCAACCAGAATATAAGCCATCTTGGAGTGGGGGGGGAGGGTAGAAATGGGGAGAAAATTTGTAATTTAAACTGTTGTGAAAATCAATGCTGAAAACCAAATATGTTAAATAAATAAATTACATTAAAAAAAAATATAGAAATGAAGACAACAATGGTATAATAGGAGACAAACCAAGATCTGCTGCTGAGTTCTCAGGAAACATTTTATACTTAACACGAGGGGAAAATATCTTATATTACAAATACTATTGAGAAGAATGAAGTTATTAAATTGAGTTGAATTTCTGAGGAAGCAATACAAATACTGTACATGTATGCACTGAAAAATTTATAGGGAAAGATAATATTTATTAAATTTAATTTAGTTCTTTGACGTTACAGTTTTGCTTTGATAAAGGAACAACTAGGAAAGATCAGTACCTTCACAGTGACTCTTAAGATATAATTTTACCTTTTTTTAGTAGTAATGGAAGTCATGTATTGTGAATCTCTAGCTAAAGTCCTATATTTGCTAACACATTGAGTAAAACTAGGAAAGTATACTGTGCTCACAAATATTCAGATAACTTAATAAAAAACAGATTCTGTTCTTGGTTTCTTCCCGATATTAATTAAATTCAATAAACTTTTTTCATTTTGTTTTGAGTCATTGTGCAAAATGGTGTCTTATGCAGACTGAGGCATAGTCTAAGCAAGAGAACTAGCAGAACAGTTTATAATCTAACATAACATCAATATCATGAAAGGAACAATTTTGAAGACATTTATAAACTGGCAAAAAATGAAACAAGCAGAACAAGAAGAACAGTTTATGCAATAATAACAACTTTGTAAAATCCAACTTCTGAAAGTTATAAGAGCTATGCTCAATACAATGACTGTTCATGATTCCAGTGGACTGGTGTGGCTAGGTGGTACAATGGTGAGAGTACTGGTGAGAGAACCTGAATTCAAATTGAGCTTTAGATACTTATTGTCTGGGTGACCGGGGCAAGTCAAATTAACTTCTGTTTGCCTCAGTTTCCTCAATTGTAAAATAGGGATAATAATAGCACCTACCTCCCAGCATTGTTGTAAGGATCAAATGAGATATTTGTGAATTACTTATCACATTGTTGGTGCTTAATTAATGCTACCTATTTTGATGATGCAGAGGAGGAGGATTGAATCATGTTATTCAATTTCTAAACAGAGAGGTGATGGATTCATATTGCAGAATTTATATATATAAATATATACATACACATATATGTATGTATATGTTTATGTATGTTATTACATATGTTATGTATGTTATTACATATGTTATGTATGTATACACACATATATGCATATATGCATATGTGTGTGTGTGTGTATGTGTGTCACACACCCTTTGCCAATGATGGAGTTTGTGCTTTACTGTAAATTTGTTATGAAGACTTTATTTTTCTACTTTTCAATTAGGTAGGAGGTAGAAGGGAAATAAGAGATTTATGTTAACTAAAAAACTTTCATAAAAAGAAACTTTAATAGTACTCTTATATCATTACTTCATGACTTTCTACCTTTGCTAATATAGTTTTTGCTAAACATCATATATTACCCTCCTCACTTTTCACTCCTCTGCAAAAAAAAAAAAACATAATTGCTGGCATTTATAAATGTTCAAAAGTTTTCCAAGAATTTCATACTTGTTTCAACTGATTATCACAATAAGCTGGAGAGATAGGTGCTATATGTATTATCATCCTCTTTTACATATGAGGAAACTAAGGCTCAAGTAGGTAGATGCCACAGTCACATGGCTCGCAAGCCATGAGAATTGGAACCTGACAAAATATGTTCATGACTATGGCTATAGAACTTCTTATCCATTTGGCCACCCTGCCTTTCTCACAGAAGCTCTTATGTTGTTCAGTTGTTTCAGTTATGTCTGACTTTTTGTGACCCTATTTAGGGTTTTCTTGGCAAAGATACTGGAATGGTTTGCCATTTTCTTCTCCAGCTCATTTTACAGATGAGGTAACTGAGGCAAACATGGTTAAGTGACTTGCCCAGGGTCACATAGCTAGTAAGTGTTTGAGGCCAGATTTGAATTCACGACGATGAGTTTTCCAGATTCCAGGACCTGCACTCTATTCACTGTGGCACCTAGCTGCCCATCCTGAGTATTCCATATATGCATATATGTATATATATATATACACATAAATACATGCACATATGTACCTATATATGTGTATATGTGTGTGTATACATGCACATACATATCCAGTAATTTTATTCTGTTCATTCACACAGAATTTTCCCTAGAGAAAGTTTATTTATCTAAAAGGGCATGATGGTAAAGATCTTTGTCAGGCTACAAAACACTACAATTCCTATCTCTGGCATTTTCATATAGTCAAAAGTTCTCAGTTCTAAATTTTAAAGATTTTTTTTTCTGAAACCTCTTAGTTCTATTTGCCCACTCACAGCGTAGGTAGCCTTCATTTCTACAGTTTTACATTTTTGCTAAAGCAAAGCTCAAGCCATATTTAGCCTTTTCTGTTTATATTTTCCAAGCCAAACACTGGCACCTCTAGCTTAACTAAGTGCTTAGATATATTACCAGTGAACATTCTGTACTGCTTGAGGTCCCTTTTGGTACTTAGAGTAACAACATATATTATATAATCTATTTCTAAAAGCTAGAATTGGAGAAATTCAACTTAATTAGCTCAAGATAATTGAATATATCTATCTGCTTTGATTATGATTTAACGGGAAATTTTCATTTTTATACCTTTGTTTTCATGCTTTCTTCAAAACCTTTATTATATTCAGAAAAGAAAAAATCAAGAATTCATTAATTTCTTGCCAAATTCTGTGGGGGAAATACTATTTATTTATAACATGAATAAAGTAAGTCATCTTTTGCTAATCTGGAAAAAGACTTAACAGATTTAAATCACTTCTTACTGAAACATTTTGACATTTCTTTTGGATAGATAACTCACATCCTAAGTTTTAAGGTAATGTAATTTGAAGTAGACATGAAAAATCCCCAAATTAAGTTCAGAGAAGATTGTCAACTAAGTATGCCATGGCAATCCCTATTAAAATCTATTTTTTTCCAGGAGTAGCCTGAAGCTCTTGTCTAACTTCTGTACTATGAAAAAAATGGCTTTACAGAAATGCAATGAGAAGTAACAATACCCTCCATGAGAATACTATTATACTCCCTGAAGCACAGCATTCTAACACGCAAGCCACTGTCAGACCAATATTTGGATTTAGCACTGAAAACTTAAGGAAGTATCAGAAGAAATCTCAAATTTCAATTTAGAAACTCTGAATGAGTCAATTCAGTTAAACACCCAATAAAGCCACCATGAGTGGATGCAGTGAAAAATCAATTTAATGATGAATGAATGCAAATTTACTTGTTTTGTGCTAATTTTCTCCTTCCCCAACACAGAATCACACAATCTGGAAGTTGGAAGGGACCTTTGAGATCACTTAGTCCAATCTAAACAGGAATCTCTTCTCCATCTCCAAGTGGCAATTCAATATTACTAAAAGATGTGTAAATTATAGGGAAACCTTACCTCCTAAGGCAGTCTATTCAAATTGTTAAGATTTCTCTCTTTAAAGAATATTTTCCTGACATCGGGCCTAAATATGCCTTTCTGAAACTTTCTGGCTTTTTGCTTTCTGAGATCAAGCAAAGCAAATCTAATTTACATTGTATATTTCCAAAGCACATTTTTCAAACACTTGAAGTGAACTATTAGATCTCCTTTTCTCCCCTCTATCCCCATCTTCTCTTTTCTAAGATACACACAGGCACACAGACACACACACAAACGCACACAAAGTTTCAAACAATTTATTTTTATACTGTAGAACTCCAGACCCTAGTCACTGTCCTCTGGATTGGTTTCCACTTGTAAATTTGGGAGACAATCATCTCCCTCGTTCTGGTTGTTATTACTATTACTATTATTATTTTAAATATTTGAAAAGCTTCCATGTGGAAAACACAATAGATTTGTTTTGCAGGCTGCAGAGAGCAGAAATAAGACCAATGGGCAGAAGTTGCTTCGGATAAATGAATGCAAAAAGTAAGCATTAAATACTTACTATATGACAGGACTTCTGCTATGCTCTGTGGTTACAGACACAAGCAATAATGCGAACAGCTAACATTTATATAGCACATTAAGGTTTGCACAATACTATATAGACACACAACATATTATATGTTGTGTATATATGCACACATGCATATACATGCACACATATATATGTGTGTATGTATGTGTATATAACTGTCTATATCAATGTATCCATATCTATATCTGTCTATCTATCCATCTAATTTCATCCGCACAATAACTCTATGAGGACAGGTTATATGACTTGCCTAAGGTCACATAGAAAGAATCTGAGTGAGGATTTTAACTCAGGTCTTCCTGACTCCATGTCTACCCCTCTATCCATTATGCCACAGGATAGTCCCTTCCTCTATTCCTATAAAGAGACTATTCTATTAGGTGAAGGTTATACATTGAGGGAAGCTAGAGTTGGAAAAGTAGAGTAGATGATCAGGAAGTGGATAGTGATAATCAAAGTTATCACAGCCCAAATCCCCAAGGTAGAGAGCTGGAGTTCTGGTAAGAAGAGGAAGACAACCAGCATGCAGACATATTAATTTGGAGCTGGTTGGGAAGTGGTGCAAAGTTTTGATTCAGGTGAAGATAAGGTGAAAGCTCACCTATCAGAGTTAAGATCCTAGTTTTGATGGGGAAAGAACAACACAGTGTAGGCAGCATGGTTTGGAACTAGCTGGGAAGTGAGTAATTGTTCTCTAACTAAATCATCCAGAATTCAGGGCTTCTTAAGTTTTTTCACTGGTGACCCCTTAGGCACTTCTTAAACTGTGGGTCGCGATACCTTATGGGGTTTCAGATAACACTATCTCTCTTAGTCACAGTAGCCATACAAATGCTTACAATGTCTTTCAGCTGCTCCTTGCATCTTAGAGGGACACCTTTAATTAAAATGCTAGCAGAGTTATTATTTTCCAAGAGGCCCGATGACATCATGGGATGATGTCTTGACTTAAGCGAGGCAGAGGTGAACAATATTGTCAGTCTTACTCTCTTCCTGAGTCATTGAAGTTCAGTGACAGGACAAAAGTCAAGACGATTGTCAATGGCCCAGGAAGCAGTGGATGACCTTGGCGTGTGTGACTTTCATGGCCATTGGAACAAATTGTTCTCATCTGCTGAGGAAAGTCTTCACATGCTTGGGGCAGACATTCCGCTGACTCATGGACAGGTTTGAAGCCTGTTGGTTGCCCTCAACCTGCCCATCTGCTGAGACAGTCTACCAGGATGTAGACGCTGTGCATGCTACAGCTTCTTAGAGCCACAGGTGAGAGCTGGGTATATCAGGTAGACAACAAAAGGTAGAAAGTAGCCCTGAAAAGGGCTTGTTAAGCCGTCACACAGGAAGTGCTAGTTCTCCTGAACACCCCATAAGAGATATTGCTCTTAAGAATGAAATTCTGGTGACACAAAAATTCCAATGAATTAAAGGTTCTTTCCTTTATATGAGTTTTCTCTCTCTTGGTTCTCCCCCAATCTGTCTGAATATTTTTTTCTGTCTCCTTTGCTGGTTCATTATCTATGCCATGCCCACTAATTTGTTGGCATACCCAAAGGCTCTGTCCTTAGCTCTGTTTAATTTTTTTCTCTCTCACTTGGTAACTTCACCAGGGTCCTCAGATTTAATTACTATTGCTACATGTATTACTTCCAGATCTCTAAATCCAGCCCCAGTCTCTCTTCTGAGCACTAGTTGTGCATCTCTAACTGCCTACTGGACATTTTGGTGTGGATGCAGACATCTTAAATGCAATATGTCCAAGACAGAAAGCTATTTTCCAGTTCCTTAAATTCATCCCCTTTTCTGAACTTCCTTTGTTCCGCTAATGATATTTTTAAGCTCATGTTATCTTTCAACCTCCATTCTCACTCACCTCACAGTCTTATTGCTGCTCTCTTATCACTACTCCTCCAGATACGGCAACGGCCTCTGAATTGCTCTCCCTGTCTCTAGTGTTTCCTCACTCCAACTCATCTTCTACCTAGCTGCTCAAGTGATTGTCCTAAAGCTCAGATTGGCCAATGTCACTTGACTACTCAACAAACTCCACTGGTTTTCTATTGCTTCTAGGATCAAATATAATGACTCTTTATATACCATTTCCACAAACTGGAACAAGCTTACTTTTTCAGCATTATTATAGATTACTCCCTTTCCCACAATCTAAATTCCTTCTTACTGTTCATGTCACACACATTACTCCATCTCCAATCTCTATGTCTTTGCAAGTCCTTGAATGCATTTTCTTCTCATATCCATTTCCTCTAGGCCCTTACTTCCTTCAAAACTTGGCTCAAGTGCTACCTTCTACATAAAGCTTTTCTTACCCTAAATGCCAGTGCCCTTCCTCCAAAAAATCAGATTGTATTTACTATATCTATATACTACATAATAAATATCTAATTATGATATAAAACATACACGCATATGTGTTGTTGTTTGTCCTTTGTTTTCTAAAAGAAATAATAACATCACAATATGAATGATGCCTTAACTTGTGTGTGAATTATTTAATTGAGGCAGAGTTGTACAGTTGTCAGCCTCACTTTCTCTTCCTGAATCATCAAAGTCCAGTGGCAAGAGAAAAAGTCAGGACAACTGGTGATGGCCTGGAAAGCAGTGGATGACCTTGGTCTTACCAAGCTCAAAGCCCTTCACAGAGCCTGCTTCAGCTGCCTTCATGGCCAATGGAACAAATTGCTCTCCTCTGCCTATTCCACTGGAAGAAATGTTCGCATAGTTGGAGTCAGCATCGCCTGGCTCACCAATGGGTTTGAAGCCTGTCAGCTACTCCCACCTGGTTTAGCACATCTGCCAAGATGGTTTATTGGGATATGGGTGCTGTGCATGTTACAGCTTCTTGGAGTCACAGGTGAGAGTTAGGTGAAAGGTGGACACAAAAGTTGGGTGAACAGCCCTGAAAAGGGCTTAGCAATTCCTCGCACGAAAGGTTCTAGTCATCTCTGAACAACTTGTAATATAAATGTACTTATATACATCTATGAATGTGTTGTATCCATTGATGGACTATTACATTCTTGAAATGAGAGATTATTTTCATTTCTGTTTTTGTATTCCCAGTGCCTAGCACATAGTAGGCCCTTAATAAATATTTCATAATATATTGACAAACATAGATTTTAAAAGCTGTGTATAGGTACCCAAAGTGCAGTGGGCATTTTAGTCTCCGTGTCAGGACACTGATGTGTTGGCATGGTTCCATTTGCCTGATTTCCCTCCCTAGGTTCATATTACCTACAGGAATTGGGAGTCAGATTGGGATGTGAAAAGAAAGACTGAGAAATTACATCTAGGAGATTGCACCTATACCCTTTTCATTGTGCACATTAGATTTATGACCATTAAGTGGGTTCTGATTCAATTTTTAAAAGCAATGCTCTATTTCAGTGATCAAGATGTAAGGGTAGACAGAAATTCAGTCAATTTTCTGATCCTGGAAAGTAACAATGTCTGATGACTGGAGTCTGCAGCTTCCTTTCTTTTTCCCTTCATGTGTAACCAGAAGAGATACCCAAAGTTCTAAAGCATATTGGTACCTTTCTGAATCAACTACATGTTTTAAGATCCAGTTTTACTGGGAGTGGGGATTTTTATAACCTGGTACTGATTCTTAACTGTTCTATAAAGTGGACTACAGGAGGCTGATGGTAGGGATAAGACACAGATCCAAATGCCTGGAATAGTTAATGTCCCAATTTGTGATAGAAGAAATGCTTTGATATGAATGTTTACATTTTTTTCAGTTTGATTGAATTCTTAATGACATTGAAAGAGATGACTAAATAAAATACAAACAAAGGAGAAAAGCAAAGGAAGTAGTGGATATGTGAAAGCAAAGGATATAGGAATTCGATTGGGAGAACTACAAACATACCCTAGACAGACAAGAGAACCCAGAACCACTCAGGCATGATGAAAACTAAGTGGTGATTTACAGTCTGAAAGACAGGAAAGGAAAGGTTGATTGATCTTCATCTACCAGGACACCAGGTTTATCTAGGGTTTGAAACTTGTTTTGTTCCCTGTAACTGCCTGCTTGCAACTAGCAGGAAAAGTGGAACTTCCAGAATTGAAACTTTAGAGAGTTGCAAGAGTTCATCGCTACTTTGGCAAAGAATTTCTTATTGTTAAGAATCAGATTCAAAACAGTAATCCCTCTTGTCGCTTCCTCCTTGGTCATAAAATGATCAAGTCAAGAATTAATTGCTACCCTGACTTTGAGATTGTCTCCAATGGATGTACTGATAGTTTAATTCCTCCATCCACTCATCATCCATTTCTTCCTTTTGGTCAGTTGGTAAGTAGAATATATTTATCACAATGTTATTTCAATTTTTCCCTCCATTAATCCTCATTTGAATGTCTTCTGTTATGCTAAACCCCTTAAGTCTGAATGAAGAGAAGGAGTCACATACAAGTAATATTATAAAGGTAGAATCAACAGGACTTGAAAGGATGTAGGATGAGGGAGGGGGAAGAGTCAATTTGTTCCATGATTTTGAACCTGACCGGAAAGAAAGTAATGCCATCAACAGAAATTAGGAATTTGGGAAGGAGGGGCAGGATCAGGGTGGAAGATGATGAGGTTTGTCATAATCCCTGAAAAACAGCATATACTCCTTAGCACAGCACCTGGAAGAGAGTAAGAGCTTAATAAATGTTTGCTGACTTGTTGATTTACTCATATCAGGTTGACATACGAATGCCTGATGGGAAGATCACAAGGAAGATTTCTTTTCTTCCTGTGACCACTAATGGGTATCCTCTTTCTTCTTGTGGAACCCTCAGATCATTATCATCATCCTTCTTAAAGCTTGTGAAGTTGCTTCCTCCTCAGAGGGTCCCTCTATGTGGGGAGTCTTTCTTCTTACCCTTTTCCTTATTTTGCTCTTCCATTCTCTAGTGTCTTTGTCAGATATAGTGATTTCCCTCCAACATTCATTTCACTGGAAAATTCCTCTTGCTCTTTATACCTGCTGGGACTGAGGACCTTCAGTTCTTGGCATGTTTGTTGCAACTGTCTGGGCTAACTCCTGTAGCAAA
Source organism: Trichosurus vulpecula (assembly GCF_011100635.1). Lineage (NCBI taxonomy): Eukaryota > Metazoa > Chordata > Mammalia > Diprotodontia > Phalangeridae > Trichosurus > Trichosurus vulpecula. The sequence goes on along the minus strand of NC_050573.1, from coordinate 235,385,808 downwards.
TACCGGCTTGCTCTTCTGGGGGATCAGTCACTCAGTGATCCCTGGGCAAGGGTTTATATTTATGGCAGACTTTCTAATGTTTGGGGTTTCTCCACGTTTTCTTAAGATGTAATGCTACTTTTTCCTTTGCTTGGCTGCATTTGATCTGCAATGAGCAGATTCTATACAGGGTCATAATGCAAACTGAATCTACTCTCAGTGATTGTTTTTAAAATCTAGTTTCTATCCACTTGGTGCTTCTTCTTTCCTTTTTTATCTTTGCAGTGCTGATCGGACTCTCAGGCTCCTTCTACCTCCATCTCATATCTTCTTTATAGAAGTAGGGGAATAGGGCTGCATATTTTTTTGTCTGCAAAGAATGATATATCAATTCTGCCTCCATCTCATGTCTTTGTTATTTCATTAAAATACAATTTAAAGCTAAAAGACACATTAGAAATAATGTAGTCCAATTATCTAATTTAAAGATAGTGAAAGTGAAACCAAGACTAGGCATTGTCTTACCCAACATCACACTGTTAGTGGAAGCTCAAATTTCTTACCTCCCAAGACACTGAACCATTCTGTAATATTGGTCCTTATCCTCATATATGTGCCATAGAAGAAATTATCTTTCTTTTTTTCTTCTCTTCTCTATTTAAATCTTGTCCATCTTTTAATTCCTACCACCTTTATGAAGTCTTCTCTAACAACACACAGCCCACAGTGATCTCTTTTCTGACTTTCTAGAGTAGCATAATCATAAAATCATTTTTCTTGGGGTTGAAAGGTATCCTGAGAAGTTATCAGGTCCTGCTCTCCACCCACGGGCAGACAAAGAAAGTATTAGCTCTATTTTACAGCTTCAGCACCTGAGGCCCAATGATAGTAAGTGATATACCAAAGGTCACAGAGCTAGTAAGCAGCAGGGAGAAACAAAAATTCAGGTCTCCTGCCTCCCTTCCAGTCTACACCAGAAAATTCAGCACTTGATCTGACATTGTTTTGGACTATTGTATATTTTCGTTACTTTGTATAATAAGTCTTGACTCCCCAAACAGCCTGCAAATTCTCTGAAGGCAGTAGCCATGTTTTATACTTCCCCTATGCTTTGTGATAAGGCACATGGAAAGTGCTTAATAAATACTTGTTGATAGAGTGGTAGTTGAAAAGCATCGTGAAACGGTAGTCAAAATAATTTGTTTAGCAATTGTTCTGTAGAGTCCTTCATTGAGTATTCATGGCCATATCTACACCAGGGATGGTTTTACTTTTATGGAAGATAACTTATATTGGGACAAAATATTTTTCAAAAAATTCACATTTTCTTGCAACCTAAAATGCAAACTAACTTCCTTATGAATGTGAAAACATCAGAGGAACACTTACTTTTCCAACAAAAAATCTCATAAAAGTTTGTGCTTCTAAACTAGAAGGTTGAATTTCTGCAAATGCTAACAGACCTACGATTGATCTTCAAGGAAAGATGAGTATAGAAGAGTAATATAAAAGGGAAAGATGTTTAACCCTTGTTTCTACGTGAAAAGCTGGCAATAAGCCTTACTAACATAAAACAAAGCCTTAGGCAAAGGAACAGATTTTGCCAGATAAAATGAACTTCACCTTTTAAAATCTCCAATCATAGGCAAATAAGTTATCAAACACCCAGAACAACATATGATGGTTTAATTTACTGGTGACTGGGAAGCTAATTAAGCAACATCTCTGTAATCAAAAGATCTAGAAATCCTATTGAATTTGTTAAGAAATGAGCAATATATACTTAAATGTTTTAGAAAAATTAATTACTCAAACTCATTTGCCTTCTCTTAAAGCAGGTTGCATGTCATAGGAGCATAGATTCTTGGAGTGGGATGGGACTTCAGAATTTCCCAGTGCATGAATCTCCTCTGTAATGTCCTTAACAGTTGATTTTTTGCTTAAAGATCTCCAGTGCTCGGAACATTACCTCCCGAGGATGGGCTCAAATCATAAGTAAATTTTCCTTTGATATTCTTCCATGTACTTTTGAACCATTGACCCTCATTTTATATTTTAGAGCAAAACAGAAGTCTATTCTTCTATATGAAAACTCTAAACTATGTGAAGATGGTGATTTTTGTCCTCCAAGTCTTCTCTTATCTTCAGTTCTGTGGTGTGTGGGTGTGTGTGTGTATGAGAGAGAGAGAGAGAGAGAAAGAGACAGAGAGAGAGATAGACAGACAGAGACAGAGAGACAGAGAGGGATCAGAGAGAGAGAGAGAGAGAGAGAGAGAGAGAGAGAGAGAGAGAGAGAGAGAGAGATATTCTATGTGTGTATGTACATGCGATAGAGCATGGGAAGGAGAGAATTGCTGGGCTCAGCATCAGGTGCATCCTGGGTTGAAATATTTTCTCTGGCATTTACCAGCTGTGCAATCATGGGACAATCACTTAATGATTCAAAACCTTAGGACACTTATTTGTAAAATCTGTATAATATTACCTACAGCATTGACATCATACAGCTGTTGGGACGATCAAACACAATATAAAAGTGTGATATAAATGACTCTTATTATGAGGAAAGGTTTTGGGGGAAAGACAATGCAGTAGAGTGTACAAAGGGCTGGACTTGGAGTCCAAAAGGCCCGTGTTCAGACCTCCAACACTTACTAGTTAGATGACCATGGGAAATGACAACTTTTCTGAGCCTCAGACAACTGTCTGACATATCAATAAGGCACATAATTATGTTTGCCGCTGATCTCAGCACTCTAACAAACAGCTGTCCAAGAGTAGAAAGGCTGTCCCCTGAGTATTGGTGGCTTCCTTTTACTTCGTGGCTTTCAAGGAAAGGTTGGATGACCAGTTGTCACATATGATATACTAAGGATTCCTTTGTGGTATGAGTTGAACTAGATGGCCTTAAATTATCCTCCAACGCTCAAATTCTGTAATTCTGTAGTTTTCCAGACTATATAAAGTGGCCCTTGTGTGTACGTGCCCCAAGACACTCTTGTCTTTGTGCATAGAGTATATGTCTTAAGAGTATGAGGCAATGGTCAAGATTATTGGATATTTTTGAATACAACTTTCCACTAAATATGTCTTTTTCAGTGAAAAGAAAGTTCAATCTAAAGTCAACATGAGTGAGACTAAAAGCAAATGTGTTCCAACTGTTATTGAATTCTGCATACTGATTATGTAATACATAAAGCACAAAGTTAAATTTGGATTGGCACATGTTGAATCATGATAACTGCCCAATCTGCCACTGTCATCATTAGCTAGTGTAGGCTTATGATACAGTTAAGTAATATCATCATACTGCCTGCTGCATTTGAATGTCAAGTGTGTAAATGCAAAGTTAAAAATACTGTGATAACTTATATTTTTTGTCATTCATTTTAAGCATGAGATAATTAGCCAATTTCCAAAAGAATGGAAATTTTTTTAAATGGGAATAACCAAAAATGATTATACAAAATTTGAAATTTATATTTAATCATTTAATCAACAAGCACTTATTAAGTGCATGGTAAATGCCAGGCACTATGTAAGGCACTAGCAATACAGATACAAAGAATGAAACATTCCCTCTTCAAAAGGAGCTTACATTTCATCATTTAAATGTAAATTAGTTGACCAATTTTTACTGATCAATTAAGAATTTCATCATTAAATAACTGTTTATGTTACATCATTTTTGCATGTTTAAGATTCATTTGTGTTGTTACAAACATTTGAATAAATTTATAATTTTATTGAATAGAATATGGTATAACAAAATTAATTATATTTATGATTCCATGAAAAGTATGGAGCAGATGATGATAGTTTTATTTAAAAAAGGCAACTTTTTACATAATTTTTAAAAGCACTGTACCAAGCTACAGATGGATTGTGATTTTCAAAGGCGGAGAAAGTTTTTATGTCAATGAAATCACAGATACCAGGAATAGTGTCATATTGACATATTGATCTATGTAACTGGTGCTCTTCATCTGCTTCAGCATACATTCCAACCTGTCTATATCTTTAATAAATGATGAGTCCCCAACCTGACTGCCATACTTCCAACAAAGTATGAGCATGGCAAGGGACAGTGGAACTATTACATTCCATTCTGGACTATACATTTTTGCTAAGGCAATCTATAAAGGCATCAACTTTTTTTGGGCTGCCACATCAAACTATTGACTTATATTGAACTTGCCAGTCTACAATAATCCCAAGTCTTTCCCACACGAAAAGTTTTTTCTATCTAAAGCTCCTTCATCCTATACTAAGGCAATTACGTTTTTAAACTTAAATGTTGGAATTTACATTTATCTACACTAAATGTAATCCACACTCTGGATTATCAAAGTTTTTTTGATCCACATGCTTTCATTTATCATCACTTCATACCGTCTGAAAGCTTAATATATGGAATGTTTATCATCTAATTTTTTTAATTAAAACTGTTGAGCAGAACATAGCTAAGATTTGGAACTCAAAAACTTGTGGAACCAAATGTTATGAACTAAAAAAAAAATTTTAAAAAAGAACATATCTAAGAACAAAGAATATCAGTATATTATTCTGGTAGAGATCTCCCTCTAAGTTGAAATCAATGCATTCATTATCAGTCTTTAGCTCTGGTAAATTTTCAATCCATATAATTATATTATCAATTAGTCTATTGCTCTTGATATTGTCCACAAAGATAGAATAAAAGACTCTTAAGAGCCTTGGTGATATAGAGGTAAACTATAATACAACACGCCTTAATTTACCAGCCCAGCAACTCTTAAAAAGGAAATAAGGCTAGGCTACTTTTCTAAGCACTCTCAAATCTCATCCTTGAGAAAGAACATGAAAATCACGCAGGAATTGATAGTTTGGATTTCTCTGTATCATTCTTTTACTACTGGGCTTTAGCAAACTAAGTTGTGTACCCTTCCTATTCTTTTTCCCACCATAACTCTAACAAAAAATTTTTTGTTGTTCTTAGCATTTTCTATTAGTTTCCAGTCATACCAGGCTCTAGCTTCCTGATAGTATTCTTATTTTTAAAGATTCATGCCACTCATTTGCACTTATCTTCTGTTGCATGTCCTCACTTTTACTTTTTAAAGATGACCTTTTAAAAATGGGTTCATAATAAAGTCCCCATATAGCCACAATGATCCCTTTAGATCCAATCACCTTTATTCACTTTTTGAATCATCTGTGGCTGTTTCCTCAGAATAAACTTTTTTGAAAGTCTTCTGTTCCTCTTGAGCCAACTTCCCTTTTATAGTAACAGCCAGTTGAAGTCCACATATTTTATATTTGGATTTCTGAAATCTGTCTCCAGAGACTAAGGTACATATTGGATGATGCCCAGAATTCCTCTCATAATCTGAATGGGGAAGTAGTCCTAGGTATCATGGTGTAGTAGAGTGTACTTTGTATTTAAAGACTCAGGATAGAGCACAGGCATTCACACTTACCAGACTCCAATAAAATCTTATGGGTGTTTCTTAAACTCCTAAATGTGCAAGGCATGAGACGATATGGAGTGAATAAGAGGTGACCAAACAGACCAGGGTTCACGTATCCTAACTGCCACCTCCCAATGGTTTTACTTACAAGAGTGAGGAACCTGTGGCTTCAAAGCCACATGTGGCTCTCTAGGTCCTCAAGTGTGGTCCTTTGAATCCAAAAGGCCACACTTGAGGACCTAGAGGGCTACCTGTGGCCTCGAGACCACAGGTTCTCCACCCCTGATTCTCATTCCAAGTCATTAAACTCAAAACACCCAAATGTGGCCAGCATCGGATGAATGTATATTTGGGAAATGGACTGGGCTTAGATCTTCAGCAGGCTGTGCACTCCTGCTCTGATCCACCACTTAATTCCTCCCACCAGGTGGGCCTGGGGCAGGAAGCAACAACAGGCGTAGCTGCCCCACCTCCGCTGCCCCCGGGGCTGGAAGCCGAACCGCAAACTCCTTCCACTCCCGCAGCTTTTCCCACTAACCTTCTCTGCTGTCTTTGGTGTTTGTGGGTTGAGAAGTCTGGTAACTGCCGCAGCTTACTGATTCAGGGCACTAGGGCCCCCTCGGCCCAGCTCCTGGTCTGGTTGGTCCATGCTGCTCAAGCTGGGCTCTGCTCCACTCCGTTCCCAGTTCCCAGCTCCTTGTGGGATAGACTTCACCCAGAGACCATCCAGGCTGTCCTGGGCTGCAGCCCTGCTTCCCTCTGCTGTTTTGTGGGTTCTGCCATTCTAGAATTGGTTCAGAGCCATTTTTTATAGGTTTTTGGAGGGACTCGGTATGGAGCTCACGCTAGTCCCTGCTTACCAGCTGCCATCTTGGCTCCTCCCCCTCACAGAGGTATTTTTTAGGCAAGTAGGATGGCAAAGACATGAGATAAAAGATGGAATATCTTATGGAACAATAGAAACAAGGACATTTTCACTAGAATGTACAGTGTGTGAAGGAGAATATTATGAGGTAAACCTGGAAAAGTATGATCAAACATCTAAAAATGTAAACAGAGAGGTTTCTATTTTTCCCCTAGAGGTAAGTGGGAGCCAGTGGAGCTTATTGGATAGTTAAGAGTTAATAGTTCCCAAGTCAGTAGTGATGTAGAAGATGGTTTGGAGAAGGGAAAGACTAGAAGCAGAGAGACTGATTAGGAAATTATTGAAATATAAAGTAATAGGAGATGATGGCCTGAAATAATATAGGGGACATATGAGTAGAAAGAAGGAGACCAATGCAATATATGTTGTGGGAGTAGAATTGGTAGGACTTGACAACTAATTGGATATGGGGATGATGAGAATGAGAAATCAGATGACTCCAAGGTTGTACCTGGGGTTACCTGAAGACTTATGGTATCATCAAGTGAAAAATGAAAGTTGGGAAGAAGGAATAATTTTTGGCCTGTAAGGGCAAGTAAAGTAGGACTTTTTACTGTTTTTTTCTTTTGGAGTGCTTCTCAGCACCAAGGCAATCAAGTGCCCTTGATTGAGTCTTGCCTTTCTTTGTAGGAAGGCCCATACTCTTTTGCTAATTAGGTCACAAGAGGTGTGAAGCCCTAAAGAGGTGTGAAGCACTCAGACCCTGAAGAGGTTAGCATTTTGTTTGGGTTTCATTCACTGTAGAAGGAGTTCGCGGTTCGGCTTCCAGCCCCGGGGGCAGCGGAGGTGGGGCAGCTACAGCTGTTGTTACTTCCGGCTCCAGTCCCACCTGGTGGGAGGAATTAAGTGGCGGATCAGAGCAGGGGTACACAGCCTGCCGAAGATCTAAGCCCAATTCGGGTTGGGGGCTGGGGAAGGAGCAGTGGCACCTCCCCCCCAAACGTGGAACATAGAACTCTGTAATCTACAAGCAGTCATACCCCACTGAAAAACTCAAGGGTCAAGTTAGTTGGCTGGGAATATGGCCAGGCAGCGAAAACGCACCCAGATTCAGTCTCAGACTTTGCATTCTTTCTTTGCTGACAAAGAAGACCAAAATATACAGACAGAAGAAATTAATAAAGTCAAAGAGCCTACAACAGAAACCTCCAAGAAAAACAGGAACTGGTCCCAGGCCATGGAAGAGCTCAAAAAGGAGTTGGAAAAGCAAGTTAGAGAAGTAGAGGAAAAATTGGGAAGAGAAATGAGAAGGATGCGAGAAAACCATGAAAAACAAGTCAATGACTTGCTAAAGGAGACCCAAAAAAATACTGAAAAATACACTGAAGAAAACAACACCTTAAAAAACAGACTAACTCAAATGGCAAAAGAGCTCCAAAAAGCCAATGAGGAGAAGAATGCCTTGAAAGGCAGAATTAGCCAAATGGAAAAGGAGGTCCAAAAGACCACTGAAGAAAATACTACTTTAAAAATTAGATTGGAGCAAGTGGAAGCTAGTGACTTTATGAGAAATCAGGATATTATAAAACAGAACCAGAGGAATGAAAAAATGCAAGACAATGTGAAATATCTCCTTGGAAAAACCACTGACCTGGAAAATAGATCCAGGAGAGATAATTTAAAAATTGTTGGACTACCTGAAAGCCATGATCAAAAAAAGAGCCTAGATACCATCTTTCAAGAAATTATCAAGGAGAACTGCCCTGATATTCTAGAGCCACAGGGCAAAATAGAAATTGAAAGAATCCATCGATCACCTCCTCAAATAGATCCCAAAAAGAAATCTCCTAGGAATATTGTCGCCAAATTCCAGAGCTCCCAGATCAAGGAGAAAATACTGCAAGCAGCCAGAAAGAAACAATTTGAGTATTGTGGAAACCCAATCAGAATAACCCAAGACCTGGCAGCTTCTACATTAAGAGATCGAAGGGCTTGGAATGCGATATTCCGGAGGTCAATGGAGCTAGGATTAAAACCTAGAATCACCTACCCAGCAAAACTGAGTATCATGTTCTTAGGCAAAATATGGATTTTCAATAAAATAGAGGACTTTCAAGCTTTCTCAGTGAAAAGACCAGAACTGAATAGAAAATTTGACTTTCAAACACAAGAATCAAGAGAAGCATGAAAAGGTAATCAAGAAACAGAAATTGCAAGGGACTTACTAAAGTTGAACTGTTTTGTTTAGATTCCTACATGGAAAGATGATGTGTATGATTCATGAGACCTCAGTATTAGAGTAGTTGAAGGGAATATGCATGTGGATATATGTTTATGTATATATATAGGTGAATGTGTATGTATGTATGTGTCTATGTATATATGTATGCATGTGTATGTAGGTATATATATATGTGTGCTTTTATATATGTATATACATATATATATATATATATGTAAAAGAGAGAGAACAGACACAGGGTGAGTTGAAGATGAAGGGAAGATATGTAAAAGAAATAAAATGAAATTAAGGGATGAGAGAGTAACATACTGAGAGAGGGAGATAGGGAGAGATAGAATGGGGTGGATTATCTCGCATAAAGGTGGCAAGAGGAAGCAGTTCTGTGGGAGGAGGGGAGAGGGCAGGTGAGGGGGGAATGAGTGAACCTTGCTCTCATCAGATTCGGCCTGAGGAGGGCATACCATACATACTCAGTTGGGTATCTTACCCCACAGGAAAGAAGAGGGAGGAAGATAAAAAAAAAATAAAAGGGGGGGATGATGGAGGGGAGGGCAGATGGGGGTGGAGGTAATCAAAACAAACACTTTGGAAAGGGGACAGGGGCAAGGGAGACAATTCAATAAAGTGGGATGGGTTGGGAAGGAGCAAAATGTAGTTAGCCTTTCACAACATGAGTGTTGTGGAAGGGTTATACATAATGATACATGTGTGGCCTAGGTTGAAGTGCTCGACTTCCTAGGGAGGGTGGGTGGGAAGGGAAGAGGGAAGAGAATTTGGAACTCAAAGTTTTAAAAACAGATGTTCAAAAACAAAAAAAAGTTTTTGCATGCAACTAAAAAATAAGATACACAGGCAATGGGGCGTAGAAATTTATCTTGCCCTACAAGAAAGGAAGGGAAAAGGGGATGAGAGGGGAGGGGGGTGATAGAGGGGAGGGCTGACTGGGGAACAGGGCAACCAGAATATATGCCATCTTGGAGTGGGGGGGAGGGTAGAAATGGGGAGAAAATTTGTAATTCAAACTGTTGTGAAAATCAATGCAGAAAACCAAATATGTTAAATAAATAAATTATTTAAAAAAGAAAAGAAAAGCAGATAAAAGAACTTGTGCTAGCAGGCCTCCTGTGTGCTCGTGTTATTAGCCTTACACCTCCACAGCAGCTGGAGGCAACATTGGTGTTACATGGCCAAAGGTAATGCATTTTGTTTAGGGTATTTTGAAATTGAAATTTGAAATTGAAATGATTGAGAGGTGTCTAGTTGAGGGGGACCAGCAGGCATTTGGTATTTAAAACCTGACTATATATATATATAGTTTTGCAAGTTGACTACATAGAAATGAGAGATAAACCCAGGAAAATTGATAAGGTTACCAAGGTAAAGGGAAGAGAGTGAAGAGAAAGAGACTAAGAGAAAACCTTGGTGGTAAACTCACAGTTAAAGAGTGGGGCATGGATGACGAGACAGCAAGTCATCAGATGTTTTTATAAATCTCGGTGTTTGTTTTATTCAAAGTGAGTTCCACCACTGTAGGTTTTTATTTACAGTTCTAATGATTCCAATAATTGTTGGTCAAGAACAAACCCAAAAAGATTTTATTAAGTTGCTTCAGTAAAAAGGGAGAACTGAAAAGAAGTATGGCTGCCCTATGGAGTCTCTTAGAGGTTTACTTAGTTGAAACAAGAGTATAAAGACCAAAAAGTAGCAAAGCAGTTATGAAGAAGTTTAGGGGAGAAGAATGACATGAAAACCCAGGGAGAGAATGATATCCAGGAGGAGGGTAAGTCACTTTCCCTTTTGTCTCAGTTCCTTATCTGTAAAATGACCTCAAGAAGGAAATAGCAAACTACTTCAGTATCTTTGCCATGAAAACCTCAAATAGGGTCACAAAGAATCAGACATGACTGAAATGACTCAGCAACAACAATAACAATATATGCCAACTTAACAATTCAGATTTTGAGATCTTCTGCTTTCTTAGAAATATACCTATATTGTCATAGACTAATAGATACTTCTAGAATTCCAGTTTCTATTCTAATTTAAGACTCATACGTTTGCATTTAACTTTGTCTCCTTCAGTAAGCTAACATGGACCGGATGGATCACAAAAAACCATAACCAAAGACTGGATTGTCTCTGATAAGTTATTAAGTGCTTCTACAAATCTTGGTGTTTGTTTTATTCAAAGTGAGTTTCGACGAGTGTAGCTTCTTCTATAGTCCTAATGATCTAAATATTTGTTGGTCAAGAACAAACCCCAAAATCTAAAGAAAAGTTTTAAAAGAATTTAAATCAGTTCAGCAAAAAGGCAGAGCTGGAAAGAGGTGTGGCTCTCCTCCAGAGTCCCTGTGAACTTTACATTATATATAATTTAAGCAAGGGCATAAGGACAAGCTCCTGGGTGGCCAGCACATAGGACAGATTACTCAAGGTGTATACCAGCAGATAAGTATAAGCATTCATTAAAATTTGGGCAAAGCCAAAGCTATTAGACCGACCTAAAACCTAACATTCTGGGTTAAACAATATCTATCCACCTGAAAGCTAGGTTCAAATAATATTAATAAATCATAATTAATAACACTTTTAACCCATATATTATATGATCTAATATGAAATCTAGAATCTATAGCATAGCAACAGCTGACACCACATTTCTGCACCTCTTTTCCACTCTCTTGGAAGCTTTATTTGATATGGACATTTTTACAATTCATTTTTCCTCTGTGTCCTACTCTTTGTTAGATGCTACAAATAGGAGATACTTCCTAGCCTCATTTTCCAAGTTCTGCTTTTTATTTTATTCAAGAAATTCACCTCACCTTGTTCAGGAAAGCTTTCCAATTGTTAAGACTGGTTGTAATTCCCTTCTAAATACAATTATTATCACTGTCTTTGTACTAAAACCATTTAACCCACAAAGCTATACTGAACTGCAAAGAGGAAAAGGAATTTTGGCACCACAGTAGGAATACAGCTTAACATTTTCAAGGTAATTTGCATGTGACCTGAGTGCTGATTGCTAAAGATGCTCTTGGATTCAAAGGGTAAAAGGAGGGTTATATACATGTTTAATACAAGCTCCAGAGAAATCTAGCAGGAGTTGCTGACTTTACAGGGAGCCACTCACCTACTTTCTGGGGTAGTAAAGAAAGGAAAGAAATTTACTCATCCAGCCCAATTTGAAACAAAGACTATAAGGGTATGGGGAGAGGTAGCAAGCAGAGAATTTAGAGCAATTCTTCCATGTGTCATATATATGCTGAGGCTTGACTAACCTAAGTTGAAGATATGTTGATTAGTCTCAAAACCATGTCAGGCTGGGACTGGATCACAAAAAGTGAGAGTGGTCCATTCTCATCCAATTCCCCTTCCTCACCCCCAGGGAGATGATACAGCAACCACAGAAGACCATTATTGCATATGGCAGCATCTCAAAGGAAAAGAAGTTGACACATAATAAAACAGGAGCAAGGGAGCTATCGGTATCAGAGCAGAGAAACAGCAAGACATATATGGCTGCAAGGAGAAAGAGTTGTGAGAGGTGTTGCTTTTGTGTTTAACCTTCCTATCATCTCTCAGCTAAATGTTTTTCTATGTGGCTTGTACTCCTGCCTGGACTGTTGATAGACAATGCTCCAACATGTTCAAGTCTCAATAGGGCTTCAAGCCATAGTCGCGTTATTATGATTATTCAAAATACTCCATACTGAATCTGGAGTAGGAATATACTACAAAGTAAAGGGCTCAGTGTGATATACAAACAGCTAATATTTATTTCTTCTCTCAAAGGGTGCATCTTAATGGAAAAATAAAGTTTATAAAGTTGCAACATCACATACAGGAAGAATAGACAGTATCGTGAGAGATCTATGTGTCACAGCCAATAAAGCACTAGGTCTGGAGTCAGGAAGACCTGAATTGAAATCCAATCTCAGACAAGCTCTATGACCCCGGACAAGTCATTTAACCTTTGCTATAGTTTCCTCAACTGTAAAATAGACACTTACCTGACAGGATTGTTGTGAGGATCGAATGAGGTGATATTTGTAAAGTGCTTAGCACAGTGCCTGATGCATAGTAGGTGCTTTAATAAATTCTCATTGCCTTTGTTCCTTAGCAAATAGCTAGCTCTAAAGCATTTGATTTAAGAATTTTCAAAAAAATCTGCTCTAAGTGGAAGTTCTTCTGGGCAGACTACGATTAGAATATCAGTGCCATGGTAGAAACACCACCTTCAGCAGAATAGCAATATCGTTTCAGTACCTTTCATGGTACACAAAGAATTTCCAAGTTCGAATAAACCTTAGGGGTCACATAGTTCAACTTTCTCTTTTACACCAGAAAAGGCAAAATGTTTAAAATCCCCACAGTCATTCATCAAGGAGCCTTGGTCCTTAAACTTCTAACAGTGAAATTGGTAGTGGTGGCTTTAGTCTTATCTGATTTATTTAGAGAGTAAGCACACAAGGCAGGGAACACCCCAAATGCTATCTATAGTACCAAGTACAAGGAGAGTGAACAACTTCTGTGAAATAATATCTGGTTAGCTAGTGTCCTTCTATTATAAACAAATCTGAAATAGTCTAAGGGGTGAAATTAGCATCAAATTTTAACTACGTTCTTAGATTCTTAGACACGGATTCCTATGCTGGAAATTATAAGTTATGTTTGTACCATTCAAAATTTTCTTTCTCTTAATGCTTCTTTGGATACGCATTATGGGTGCTCGCTGGATATGGGAGCAGATGTGTTTTCTTTTTGAGTGCAATGCCAAGACTATTTTGCAAGGCCTTGTAAAACAACTGAAAAAAAATACTAATACCAAGCATTCATAATGATGACCCAATAACATGGAAGGCTGGACATTTTCCCCATTCCACACTTATTCACAATCTTCCAGGACTCCTCCCCAGGAGGAATTATATGCCACATGTAGAAAAATCACAATTGAATTATCAGCATGAGGAAAATATAACTAAAATCTACTCCCCAAGAGATAAATGGTCAAGGAATATGAACAAACAATTCTCAAATAAGGAACTGCAAAATATTCACAGCCATATGAAGAAATTTTCCAAATCATGAATAATCAAGAAAAATACAGATCACAATATCTATGAAGTTTTGCCTCACGCCCAGAATATTAGCAAAGATGACAAAAGTTAGGAATAGTTAATGTGTGATTGATACAGTAATACACTTTTAGTGGAGTTGTGAATTTGCCCAATTATTCTGAAAAGTTTATGCATACTCTTTGATTGCTCTGTTTATAACTACATGGTGGTCATAGACTAAAAGAAAAGTCCCATAAATACCAAAGTCTTCATATCAGCCCTTTTTATGGTATAGGGGAAAAAAAGAGCAAAATAGACACTTGCAGATTGAGGAAAATCTAAATAAATGCATAAAATGTCAGCTAAATGAGATAGTGGATAGAGCACTGGAATTGGAGTCAGGAAGACCTGAGTTCAGATCTGGTCTCAGATACTCACTAGGTGTATGACTGTTGACAAGCCACTTAATTGTTGTCTGCCTTAGTTTCCTTATCTGTAAAATGAAAATAACAGTAGCACCAACCTCACAGAGTTGTTGGAGGATAAAATGAGATATTTGTAAAGTACTTTACCCATCTTAAAGTAAATATTAGCTATTGTTAAAATGGAATATTAATATACTATGGGAAATGATAAATATATTGGCTATAGAGAAGCATAGAAGATTTATATAAACTGATGCAAAGTGAAGTAAGCAGAATCAGGAAAAATAAATATACATAATGGCCACAGAAATGTAAATAGAAAAATAGCACACTAACATAACTATCAAGACTGAATGCTTTGAAATTATAATGACCTGTCTGGCTCCAAAGAAGAGAGAAGACATCTCTTCCATTTTCTTTGCAGATATGAGTAGTAATCAGTGTAGAACACTCCTAGTGGAAGACTTTTTAAATATGTTGGTTAGTTTTGTTGAACTTTAATCTGTTCTTTTTTATTAAAAATTAAATTTTATTAAACTAAATTTATTAAATTAAATTTCTAAGAGGGGGTGGTAGAATATTACAGTGAAAAAATTGAGATATGTAAAAACAATATATCTGTAAGATTTTATTTTTTAAAAAGCAAGCATTCAAAATTAGACAACATTTTAAAGTAATTTCACTTTCACTTACTCTTCCTATCCAAAGAGTTGCCAATTCTCCTTCCACAATATCTCTTGTATCCATCCTCTTCTCTCCATTCTCAGGGTTACCACCCTTCTGGTCCCCATAATTTCTTCCCTGGGCCAACCAACATATCCCTAATTGGTCTCCCTAACTTAAAGTTCTTTTTCTACTTCTATGTTTAGCTCCTTAAACAATCTTCCTAAAGGACAGGTGTAACTACCCACAGGGCAGACAAACCAGATTAGCTCAAGCAAGATGGCATCCTGAGGGAGAGACAGAAGGTAGAATATGCCCAACAAATCAAACCACTCCCATTCCCTTGACCACTAGAGTCTTGTGAATAGCAGTCCCCAAAAATCACCAAACTTGCTTCTAGCCTAAATCATTGTGGAGAAGAGGTTCATCTTCTTCACCTTTACCAGCAAAAGTTCCTGGTCAACTGCCACCAACAGGCAGGCACAAGAGCTCTGGGAGGGAAAGTACTTCTGGTTATGATTCTAGGCCAGCCACCACAGCCATCATTCAGGGAAGCAGCTCCCATGGAGAAGGATCCAATCATCCCCATCAACTACTAACCAACCGTTATCAACAGAAAGGCAAACTAGCCTAGCTGAAGCAGTAAGGCACCATGAGGGAGAGAAAGGAAGAAGCATGTGCATTGCAAATAAAAACCACTGCTATCATCTTGACCATTATCTCTCCTCTGACCCCAATGGAACATCCCTGGACCCTGAATGCAAGAGCCTTAGGAATATCAATGCTTCCAACTCAATGTCTGCAGTTATCATCCTAGGAAACAACTTCTGAGAAGATACCACAGCAACCAGAGGTGCTGCAACCACAACTACTGAAGACCCAGAAAAGAAAGTTCTCGCTGCAGTCGTTGGCATTGAAGGACAGTTCAAAATAAAAAAAAAACCTGATATTGTATCAGTGCACATGACATTGATGAAAAGTCATGACCATTTGCTTTGCCACCTCACCCTCAGGACCATGAGACCTTTCTATCTGACTTGTAGCTAAAACCTTCTAGGTAACCATATTGTCATTTTGCCCTCCTCTCTCCCCCATTAGAAATGAGTTCTTTGAGAGTAGAGGCTACTTTACTTTTATATTCGGATTCTCAGTGCTTGGCACAGTGCTTTACACATAGTAAGTAATTAACAAAAGTTTTCATTCATTCATTCTTGTTGCTCTTTTGCCCCAAAATCTTCATTGGCTCTCTATTTCCTTAAGAATACAATACAAATTCTTCAGATTATCACTAAAACTCTTTGCAATCTAGTTTCAGCCTACTTTCACATCACATTACTCTCTTCTCATACTCCGTCTTACAGCTAAAAAGGTAAGGAGAAAGAGTCTAAAAAGACATTTTATGAGACAACAAATCTTAATTCACCCTGTGCACAAACTATTTTAAAGAGAATTCTTGGGAAATGTTGACTGACATTTAGAGAGTCCTAAATGATGGGGTAGTGTTTCAATATTTCTGAAGAGCTCCAAAGTTTTAGTTAATGGTTTAATATTAAAGGCTGTGATCTTACCATTCACTAATACATTGTTGAAATATTTAAATATAAGCCAAGTAAAATGTTTCTCTGGCTTATTTATAACCAGAAAGGGCTCAAAGGTTATTGACAAGAGTTCTATTAATTTATAAGTTAATTTCAGAGCATGCCCAATGATTGCCTCAGAACCTGGAATAAGTTAACTGGGAATTGAGGCATGTATTAGGAAGGCAGAATTTATGATTTCAAAGAGAATCTCATATGTGCCTAAAAGGTCCGGAACCGCAGGATATAAGGAATTCTCTAGGCAGAAGGCAGGAGAACTATAGCATGTATTTACACTCCACAGTAACAATCCCACAAACCAGCGTCCCCATTTTGATATTTTCATCAAAAGCTTCCAGGCCCAATAAGTCTGCCTCACAAGGGTAACTAGGAGGCCACAGAGAAGCGAGATGGTATAAGGCAAAATTGTATACATGCTTCCCCTCTACGGTAAGAAGATTACCCACTAGCCTCTAGTCAGCTCTGCTACCGGCAGCTCAGCTTCGGCTGTAGGCGTCTCTGGCTCCAACCGGAAAAGGAAAGGAGGATCTTCAAGCTGTCCTCTCCCCTCTTATAGAGTTTTTGACATCATCAAGTGCCGCCTGAACGACCAGGGCCGATTGGTTCTTGACTTGGCCCCTCCCCCAGCGTAGACCACGTTAACACACCTCCCCTCAGCCAGCGCCACGACTCATCACACAGGAAGCTCTGGTCCTGCCCCGGAAGAGCAAGCCCCAGCGTCCAGGGAAGCTCAACGAGGCAAGCTGAGTCATTCAAAGAAAACAAAGTCCATTCTGGCTACAAGGCAGTAACACATAGTAAAGAGTGGATGAAAACTGTAGCTGTTTACTGGATTTGCGAACTACACTGCAAAGCAGCATACTGCATATTGGCTACACATGGGTCTATCACCTGGAGGCCTTATATGTATGTATATATGTATGTATGCATTTATATCAATATCTCTCACAACTATTCCCTTCTCTACATTCACATATTATTTTAGCAGCTTCCTTTTTAGTGTCTCTGCTTCAAGTCTTTCCCCTCCTCATGTCACTCCATTCCTCAATGAACTTCATTTCAGTCCCCCTGACCCATGCCTGCTTAAGAAATACCAGTGGTTCTCAGGTACTGTCAGGGTTAAATATGGCTTATTCTTTCTAACATTTAAAGGCCCTCACAATCTCACTCTAACCTATTTTTCCAGGTTCCCCTTCACATACTCTTCGGTTTAGACAAACTGGCTTTTTTCTGTTTCTCATAAATGACATTTGTTACCTGATCTCTGTCTTTTTGTATAGGCTGTCCCCCATCTCTGGACAGGTTTTTTTCTTTACTACAACCTCTAAGAATCCCTAGTCTTCTTCAATGTTCTGCTCAAGAGCTTCTTCCTATATGATGGCATTCCTGATAACCATAGCTGCTAGTGTTCTCTGCCTGAAATTATCCTGTAATCATTTTGTATATCTTATGAGTGTATCTATTTGTATATGTGTATATATTTCAAAAAGCAATTATAGTATACCTATTATGTGCCAGATTCTTCCAGAATTCAAAGGCAAAATAATAGCCTTTGAGTATAAGGTACTTATATTCTACTGGGGAGACAGTACATACATACCTCATGTTTGCGTGAAAATATACATACATATATATGTATATGTGTGTGTTCGTAGGTATATGCACATAGAACAGAAACAGTTTCATTTTACAGAGCCTGGCACATAGTAGGTATTTAATAAATGTTTGGTCAGACATCAATATATTTCTTTTTCAGGTCCTATATAGATAAGCCATTTAAAAATAAAACAAATCTTTTTTTAAATTTATGGACTTATTTTATGACCCAATCAGTACCTCATCAAAATCTATATGCACTAGATTTTAAATACTTTCAGAATATTTTATTGCCACACTATATACCCTGAAAATCTAATTGGGAGAGAAGCAAAACTGTTCATAAATTATATGAGCTAGGAGATATTTTCTGCACCCCTGCATACATAAACAGGTGGGTACTCACAGGAACACCCAAACACAGCTTCAGTTCTCTACAGGAGGGAGCTCTTTACTCGTCTGCTACTACAGGGTCTAATGACTTCATTACATGTTAATAACCCTCACTGCTGATTACCTTTTGAAAAACAAGGGTTCAAATGAGTGTTTACTTCTATTTTAATTGATATCTAAAGATTCATTGCTCTCTCTTTTAACTCTCTTCCCACTCTCTCCCACATAATATACTAGACTGGTAAGAAGGATTATGGTATATAGATAATAGAGAGTATATATACAAGTTTGCCCAAAGCATACAGGTGCTCTGGCTATTCCGAAGTTAAAGCCCAACAAATTGTAACCAAGTTACTTGTTGTATTGGCCAATTCCATGAATGATGGCCTTGCAACAGAATAGCATCTCTAGTCTACAACATCCAGAGGGTCTGCTGAACTGACCACTTATGGCTTTCATTGTACTCATAGCTACTTCTCTGGTGTGACTGAAAGGAATCCCAAATATGACCCATGAGGATGTTTCTAGATATCTAAAACATTACTATTACAGATGTGTATCTTTGAATTAAATAATACGCTCTCTAGGAATCACTTTTTGAATTCCAAATGCATTTGAGAAAACTAGTATATTAGGATTTTATGTATTATTAACACTGTAGTGTGAATTGGCCTGCCAATTTCTTTTTACATCCAAGAAAGAAGGAATTCAGAATCATATTAAAAGAATGTTAGGGAGGTGGCATGCTACTGGGAACAAACAAAATTTTTTTCTCAGGCCAAACTTGGTTAAAGGATACTTATATGTTCTATACTGTTCCAAAAAAAAACCCTTAAGTCTGGATAGACCTATAGAAACTTAGGATTTAAAGTGTTACTTTACAGTGGTAGACAAAGTAATAAGATAATTCATATAGAGGAACACACAGCTTAGTATCTCAAATGAAATAATGACAAAAGGTAGGAATGAAAACCCCTTTTGGGGTTTTCTTTGCAAACATACTGGAATGGTTTGCCATTTTCTTTTCCAGCTCATTTTTACGGATGAGGAAACTGAGGCAAACAGGGTGAAACAACCCCAAGGTGACACAGGTAATAGGTGTCTGATGTCACATTTGAACTCAGAAAGAGGAGTCTTCCTCACACCAGGCCTGGCACTTTATCCACTGTACCACCAAGCTCCCGAAAGGAGAAAAGTATTTCTACATGTCAAACTATTTTGTAAAGCAAAAGTTATCAAAACTATTTAGTACTACTTAAAAATTTTTTTAAAGTACTTTGAATCTTAGTTTCCTCACTTATTCAAAAAAAAAGAGGTGTATTAAAATTGTATCTTGTTCTGGTCCCCTTGAGTACTACCTCCTAGTAAGTTACTAAGCAGACTGTATAGAAGTCATGCACAAATTGGCCCCACAATCAAAGGAGTATAATTTACAAATCATATCATATATTAACCAAAATTGAAATCCTAATAGTATGTACTGAATCAGTGGAAGCCATCTAGGCACTGCTTTCAAAGTTTTTGATTCTATGATATGTAAATCTCAGAAAAGTTCCAGACCAGCAGAATACCAAAAGGTGCTGATAACTTTGAGATGTGTCGACAGGTTGACTGAAATTAAACCAACATCTTTGAAATGATTTGAGCATGTTAATGAACTAACCCCAAGTTGTTCCCCCTAAAACACCATAAAAATGAGGTGTCAAACTCCTTCCCCCTGCCAACTCTTCCATCCCTATCAGGTCCATGTTGCAAAGTGCTCCCAACTCTACGGTATAGTTAGGTGAGTGGTATTATCTGTCTCTCACCCTCCCTATCCCCTTCCCCAAGCTACCTGCCTCCCTTTACCATCCCATCCCTTAATTTCCATGTCATCTGCCTCTATAACCCTTTCACTAGTCTTGGTGTTCCTTGTGACTAAATAAAGTGTAACTGCAGCACAATTTCCTTCTGTCATCATAGGCTTTCCTGGTGAGTACCCCCAAAATCGGGTATGCTGACCCCCATTTTATAACTTCATAAATTATGAGTTCAAGAGGGTATTAGATTTGATGGATTTTGAGAAATCTTTCAGGTATAATTCTATGATCCCCTAGTTCTAGATAAGACTAGATACATAAACATCAGAAACAATCAAACTCAATGTCAAGTATTTGATAAAGTCAAGAATATAAACTTATTGTGGAAAGATTTCTTATTTGTTAAGAAACACTAGAGGAATGCCAAAGAAGTTTGACCAAAAAAAAAAATGGACCAGCATGTAAAACCACGTATTACAACTCATTTGAAATGGATTCTTGACTTAAATATAAAAGGCCACATAATTTTTTTTAAATGGAGAGAAGTACAAATACCTTTCATAATTATGGCTAGGAAGAATTATTATTACTGACCAAGTGATGGAAGAAATTACAAAAGATTAATAAAACAAAATATGATTCTATAAAATTGAACTTGTCCATGAACAAAATCAATGATGCTAAAAAGAGAAACTATATGATAGAAGAAAAATATATTTTCTTCAGTTGTTTCTGAAAAAGATGTGAAGGGAATTGACATGAATATATACGTATATATGTATATATAACCAAGAGGCATTCCACAACAAATAACTGTTCAAAGGATATATGGATATTTCAGGGATCCTTCACGTTGTCTTCTTGCTATAAGTATAAGAATAGTGATTACCTATGCAATAGCTTGGTTAATGGAAAGATTTTGTTTTAGCTTCCTTATGATGTTCTATGTAAAATTATTAGTTGAATAATTAACTAATTAATCCTTTGTTTTTCCTTGTAGAAGTGCTATTTATTCTGCTTCTAATGACCTAATCTGCATTGTAATTATGTAGTTGAAATTTACCTGGACAATTAGTTTCAAGATAAGGTAACTCTGATCAACGTTAAATAAAAATAATTGTTTGAACCATTTCTCAAGCATTAATGACAAGATAGTAAGAAAACAGGTACCTTTCAAATTTATTTGGCAAATAATTAAAATTATTTACAACTTAAAGTAATGTTTATATTTTGAAAGTGCTGCACATCCAGCTTGGCAAAGTAGAGTGTGGCTAGCACCTCTGTGCTGTTAATACTTGTCAAATATATCAGAAAAAAATGCTTGGAAAAACAAAAACAATGGTATAAAAATGATGAAAAGCCCTCCTTTGAATGCTATATGATCACAAAGAAATAAAAAGTATCGCTTTCCCTACCCCATTTTGCCTAATTTTGTTCAATCCCTACGAACAGAATTTTTTCCCCTCTCCCATGATTCATAGTTTGGTGCTATAACAATGTTAATAATAGCTAATATCTGTATAATACATTGAAGCTTACAAAGAACTTTACATATGTTATATTAGTTCATCCTCACAACAAACCTTTGGAGGTAAATTCTATTACTGTCTCCATTTTAAAGATGAAGAAACTGAGGCTAAGTTAAAAAAAAAATTGCCCATGGTCATGCAATATCTAAAGTTGGATTCTGAGTCTGGGATTCTATCCTCTGTGTTACCTGGATGCCATAATACATACATACATACATACATACATACATACATACATATATATACACACATACACACACACACACATATATGTGTATATATACATATACATATGTATATATACACATATATGTATATATATGTTATATAATAACCTTACATAGGGTTTATAAGCAATATGAATCTATTTGATATTCATCAAGCATAGAGAAGATGAAAAGTGCCATAAATGAAAATAACTATGCACAGATATAGGAAAATAAACAAAATTATTTGCCATCATGTTTATTTCCTGTTCTTCCTCCTGCCCTCCGATCCTGTGATTTCATCAGTATGAAGAATTCATCTGTACTTCATAGATTGGAGTATCTCAGATATTTGTCATGATCTTATGACTAGTATGTATCAGAGACAGCTCTTGAACCTGGATAGAAGGTCAGCATTTTATCCAAATGTATCAGATACACTCTCATACTGTAATTAAGAAATTAGTAAGTATTTGATATGCCAGGGAGAAAGAGTGAATTAAGGCAATGTGGCTCAAAGATTAGAAAAGCCCTATCAGTTATGACTATTCAAAGGATCTACTAAATGGGGTAAAGCCTGGTAAGAAAAGAGATATCCACAAGAGGTCAAATTGACCAAAAAGGTAATGCTACACCTGAGGCATATATGCAGTGGTGGGATTCAGCCTGTTCACAATGGTTTGGCAGAACTGGTATCTAATTTTAGGAAGAGGTCCACAAACCAGTTGTTAGTGGTGGTGGGGCCTGCACCCGTCACGTCAGTGGCAGTAGTGGTGCCTCAGCTCGGTTCTGTGGAGAACTGGTTGCTAATTTATTTGAATCCCACCACTACATGTATGGAGTTTGGGAAGGTTTAGGGTAGTTTAAGTCCAAATTTTCCCTCCCCCCGGATTACCCTAGGTAGTAGCAGCCACATTGGACATACCAGTCCATTAGCTTTCTCCTCATTTATTCATTGAGAAAGAAATCCCTGAAATTCACTTATAAACACTCTACTCTAGTAGATCCATCAATAATAAATCTAGAGAAAAGGGATGTTTAGTTTTTTTTTTCTTCCCAGTTGGGGACCATACCATGTATACAGCATAATATTTAAACACAAAAAAACCCAACCATTTCAGCTACTCATGAGTAAGATATGAGAATTGTATGAATATTTTCAAGGTTAGGACATTAGCTTCTTCACATACAGTGTATGAAGTTTTCAGCAACCATACACCACTAATTTTAATATTTTACTTATTTGCAGTGGTGAAGCTCTTATTATTAAATAGCAACAGGAGAAGCTATGAGGTACAAAAAGTACTTCAGAATACTGGAGTTAATGTATAATATCCCAAAATAATTCTTCCTCTGAATTAATTAAATAATCTTAAAATTAACATACATGTTGAGTGGCCTGTTCTCTATATTTTCATGATTTTGTTTCCTTTTTTATCTGTAGTAACTCTTGAGTTTATACGGATAGAACTTTACTTTGTACCCACACGTATACAGGCTGCCTGGAGCAGTATTGTCCAACTGAGATAGAAATAGAAGCCCCTGAAAGGTACATAAGGAGCCCTGTGGGCCTCATAATGACTTAGAAAATTGTTTATCAGTATCATTTATGTTTTATTGTATTTCTCTTTATATTTTTAAATATTTTCCAATTACATTTTAATCTGATTCTGGTAGCACTTGGAAGTATTGTGGGCCAACATATGTTTGACACTTCTGGTGTAGAGGAAGTGACCAGATATGTAAACTGATGGAAATGTTCATTGTCATCTTCAGGAGGGTTTCTAGAAATACATAATGGATTAGCATAGTTTACTTCCATGGAGGGGGAGGGAAGAAAGAGAGAGGGAGGGAAGAAAGAGAGAGGAAGGGAAGAAGAAAAGGAGAGGAAAAAGAAGAGAGAAGCGAGAGGAAAAGAGAGAAGGAAGGAGAGATGAAGGAAGAGAAGGGGAGAGAATAGAAGAAGGGAGATAAGGAGAGAAAGAAAAAGGCAAAAGGAAAAGAGATTGGAGAGAGAGGGAAAGGGAAAGAAAGGGGTAGGGGAAGGGAAGTTTATTGTGACTCTGTAAGCCTTTCAGATACCAGAAAGACTTGAAAAAGTACATTTGGGAAATAATGTGGAGATAACGCAAGAAGTTGCTAGTGTGAGGCAGCAAAGAGGGTGAAGAGCAAGTAGTCATTCCTGGGAAACTTTTTTTAAACCATACTTTTACAATTATGATTTCTTGTAGTTAAGATATTTTAGATTATAATATGATTGTGTCTCCTTTGGATGACCTAAAGCAGGGAAGAATTCAAAAAAATTAAAGAACCGAATTTATGAACAATTTCTGGAATCTAATGTGCAAATACTGTTCCACATTTTATACCCTAGACTGAAGTGAGAGGAACCTTGACCAAGTTCAAATGAGAGTAGGAAGGGAGGCAAGTATATCCTGAAGTTAGGACACTTTTCTAAACTATCTACAGCTATAGCAGCAGTAAGTAGGAAACCGACACAAATCCTATTGCATCTAGAGACTAAACTAACTCATGGGGCACCCCTCTATCAGACATTTGGGTTATACTTTACCCTAATCTCTTCACATGTAGATCACAGTCCTCATTTCACTCTGTATTAAACTACCCCTTATTTTTCTCTTATAATCATAAGATAGGAATTAGAGCAACTGAGTTTAATTTTAATAATGGTAAAATACAAATGTTAAGAAGATATATGATACATGACTAAGAATGTAAAGACATGAAAATATTCTTTAAAGGGCAGAGCTTCGGGTATCACTCTACTCCAGCCCACTAAAGAGGTGCTAAAAATGGGAAGGCTAAGTTTTGGCCCCAGGCGGCTGCTTTAAAAATTGTTATTGATATTTTTGTATTTATATCACTTACATTTACAAGTGTTCCCCCTCCCTTACCAGTGCATAAATAAGAATAAAACAAAGTAAAAATAAACAGCTTCAATGAAAGTCACCAAGAAATTAAAAAAAAATCTAACTTTACATAGAACATTCTGCAGCCTTTGTAAAGGTGTGCCTCCTCAGATCTCTTTGTATGGGGCCATCCTTGGTTATTATATTTCAAAATAATTAATTTTGATTGTTTTGTTGTTCTTTTTATTTTTATTACTGTCAACCCAAGTGATTGCTGGAGCATTTAGATTTGGGGTCACAGAAATCTGCAGAGTATAGATGATGATGCATTCTAAGTTTAATGTTGTGGGGCAAATTTACCACAATTCATTTTTTAACATACAAAAGCATTGTTACAGAGCAATGTAGAGCTAGTTAGTTAAATTTCTGAACTAAGAAAATATATTTTAGACTATTAGAGACTATTAGAAAGTTTAAAAATTTGAACTTATTTCTAAGCTTGAAGTACATTTTAACACTATTTAAGGAATTTCTAAGTATGACAAAATGAAAATTTCAATCTTTAACATGTACAATGTAAAATAATCCTAGATATGAAATATAAAGTGTCTACCTGGGCAGGCAAGCTCAAAGTGCCAAGTTTTATTCCGAAATAAAGGGAGGCAACGTCTAATGGTGGGAAGTAGTTATTTGTACAGATGAAAAAATAGTTTGAAAACTATGGAAAATATAGCCAATCTATATATTGTTCTAAAGCACATTATGTAGTTTGTGGGTTCAAAATACTGAAGCTCTTTTTGTTTCAACTATCCTTGAACTTCTTTCCCAAATGTCTTAATGTAATTTCTTGCCATGGCAAGCAAAATACTCTAGAGAAAGGGAAATCTTTATTCTATCTTATACGATATGATTATTAAGAACATAAAAAATCACATTACCCAGTTGAAGATATAGATGGTAAAGAAGTTTATGTTTAAGTTTAGATTAAACTGTATTAACCCAGGGATATTCTGAAAATTTCTTTTAAAATAAAATTTCTCTACATTATAATAGCAGAAGACTGCATATGTAGGGAAACTTACCATCTCTTCCTCCAACCTCCTGCCTTTTCAAACTTCTCTATTTCTGTTGAGGCTACCATCATTCTCCCAGTCATTCTGATTTGTAACATCAGTCACCCTTGACTCCTCCTTGCCCTCTTCATATCTGATCAGGTGTCAATTCTGTCTATTTCACCTCTATGTCTCCTGAATCCATTTCCTATCCTTTCCACTCAGATGGCCACCACTCTATTTATACCCTCATTACACCCTCCCCTCTTCTTTTTTGAATGTTGTCTTCTAATTGTTCTTCTTGACTCACATCTTTAATTAAATACTCTTTCTAAGGCACATATCTGACCGTGGCACTCTCCTAGTTAAAGACTTTCAGTGGTTCTTTGTTGAGTTTAGGATAAAAATGACATCCTAGTCTGACTTTTTAGGCCCTCCACAATCTGGCACTAACCAAAAGATCATACAACTCTGTCACATTATGTCTCTTCATATAGTCTATCTTTTGGTCCAATTGAGCTGCTAGATCTTCCCAGCATTCAACATTCTACCTCTTGCCTCCACTTATGTATATATTCCATTCCCCATTGGTGCCCCAAAGGCCCTTTTTACTAATCTCTGCTTTTCAGAATCCTTATGTTCCTTCAGAGGTTCAGGTAAGGTTTTAACCTCCTCCATGAAGCCTTCCCTCTCCCCCCTCAATATTTAGTTTTCTCTCTTACCTCAAATTCACTTGTTTTTATTATTTTGTTATTGCCATCATCACCATCACCATCTTTATCATCATCTTATCATTATTACCTGATGCATCCCCCCCATTAGAATATAAGCTTTCTGAGGACAGAAACCATCTCATATTTGTCTTTGTACTACTGGTTCCTTAAAAATAGTATGATTACTGAATTCAGTTCAATTCTGTTGTGATTAATAAAGTATAAATTAAAGGTATTACAGAATTCATGGTAGTTTTTTATCATCATGAATTTTCTGAATTTGTAGACTCAAAATTGTACAAATATTATGTCGTGTGGAATTTAGTGAAATTGTTTGAAATTTAAAAGGGTATTTTATGCTTAAAATAGTTTGGAACTAGGGGTTGAGGATTTTTCAACAACTTAGAGCCTTTTCAATAGAGTTTAGCTACAAAGTAGTATGTTTCCTTGAATGCTATGAGAATTCAGGTCTTTTCAGTGGTGATGGCTTTCCCTAGGTTGGCCTGTCAACCCTGCCCTTTCAAAAAGAGGACTTTATGGTTCTAGGTTGTTGAATTCTGTTTAATTGAAGTTTTACTGAAATTTTGCAAACCAGATGCTAGTAAGGCATTGGACTTATTTTCAAAATTTTGTTGTCTCCCCTTAAGTAATATAGTTTGCTATGTTTGACTTAACATAAGAACATCTGATCTTCAGCTTAAATTATAATAAAATTTAACCTGAAATAGCTTACTATAAAAAAAATGCAAAAAGCAATTTCCAGATGAATACCGCTCAAAATCATTGTGGAGGCACAGAAGTTTCAAAGGCCAAGTTTCGTTTTTTCCCCTCAACATAGCAAGCTTTGAAAGGAGGTGGTAATGATAAAGCTGGAATATAAATGTCATGCAATACTGTTCATATATCCTTTTTTTACTTCCTCCCATCATATATACTCCTGATTATGATATTTTAGATGGTGGGCACAACAGAGGCAGCTGTAACCTTTACCTGAGGAGGAAAATGCTTATCTGAAAGGTTTATTTTTCCTCCCAAATGATACTCAGAGACTGAAGTAATCTGGGTTCTATTTTTATGGCATTACATATAATTATTATTACCAAATAAGTGGCACATTTTGCAATAGCCTCAGGAGTTGTAATTTTCTCCATCTCTTGCACACCCCCACAGTACATTATGACTCTTTTCTCACCCAAGCAGCAGTAAAACCGAGTAGGCGACAAGTACAGGCAACACTTGGAAAACTTGGTGAATGTAGAACTGTGTAATCCACATGCTTGAGTGTTCCCCCACTCTCTCTCCCTGTAAATACAATCAAAGGCTATGATTTTAATTCATTCTTGCCTCATTCATAATGAATTCAAGTTGTCTTTTCTGGGCTTTTAAAAGAGACATCTGCGGAAACCCTTAATTGTAAGAGATATAGATAGATATACACACATACACAGATACATACACACACACACACACATATATATATATATACACACACACATGTGTATGTATGTGTATTTACATACATATATCCTCACATATATGTATATATGTGTTTATATGTATAACTATACATATATATTTAAAAACAGGTAAAAACTAAGAATTCTACTGAAAACAAAAAAAAATTGGATTGATAAAACAAATTTAGTATTTCTTCTCTGATGTTTCTGGGAAGTGGCAATTCCAAACCTTATTGATTTCTTCCATATCCATCATATAAGCAGGAAATTTAAAGAGCTATTTCCTGGTAACAGAAGGAAAATAACCCTTAAAATATCTTCCTCATACAAAAATCCAGTCCATTCACTTCACTTGGCAATAATTGTATATGATAAATCTTTTAAAAGTTGAAATCATTACCTGTTTTTCCCCCTCCTGTCAGGCTAACTAAGAGAATGCCCTTGTCATTAAAGAGTCCATCAGTCCCTGGTAAGAAAGCACATATAATATGCTGAATGGAAACATTCTGACAGTTTTTCTACAGCATTGTCAACATTTATCTCTAAGATATACTGAAAGGTTTCTTGAAGTATGGAAGAGATTAGTCTTCATGCTCAGATAGAGAGATGGAAATTCTCTGGGCCATGGTACTTTGGGTTTTTTGGAAGGGAGAAACTACAGAATTAAAAGCATCAACATACATCATTGGCATTACCATTATTATAGATTGCTGGTCCTGATTGTGTCTTGGCAGAAGGATCCAGTGAGCTCACCGGCACAGAAGCATAGCCAACATAGAACATCTAGCTACAAAGAGTTCTGGGGCTCCCCTGTCACGTACCCAGGCTTTCTACAGTGCAGAATAAAATAACTGCTTCTGCAACAACCATTCTCTGAAAGCATTCCAAATTGGTGCCTACCCTACTCTGTACTACTGTCCTTAAAATCAGAGTGTAAATAATACTCTTGATTCTAAGGTTAATAAAATCAGTAACAACACAGAACGGATACAGACTTGCCATTTACTAAATTTCAGCTTTACAAAGGACCTTAGACTGACTAGAAGAGACTGCTATGTCACCAAGGAACACTGTACCAAAAACTAATCCCAACATGACAACAGGAAATTTAATAAAGGATACAGCATTACTTGTCACTATAGTCTGCAAGTTATTTCAAGTATGAAGATTCTACTTGGTGCTGGGCTGGCTAGTAAGAAGTAAGCATGGGGACATGTAAAGAATTTTGCATTATTGTGTCTGTCTCTACTCTCACCTCCCCTCACTTTCCCTGCCCTCCCCCCATCTCTCTCTCTCTCTCCCTCTCCCTCTCCGTCTCCCTCTCTCTCTCTCTCTCTCTCTCTCTCTCTCTCTCTCTATATATATATATATATATATATATATATATATATACACACATATATACACATATATATG
Source organism: Trichosurus vulpecula (assembly GCF_011100635.1). Classification (NCBI taxonomy): domain Eukaryota; kingdom Metazoa; phylum Chordata; class Mammalia; order Diprotodontia; family Phalangeridae; genus Trichosurus; species Trichosurus vulpecula. Next base: position 235,356,495 of record NC_050573.1, on the reverse strand, counting down.
TATATATATAATACATATATGTTTTCTTTTTCATAATTTTCAGCTAGTGATAATTTTTAAAATTCTAGAGATGGTTGCTAAGGTTTCCCCATATTCAAGATTACACGATATGCAATAAATTTAAGAATATAACTTTTGTGATTTTTGAGGTCCTATGATTCTTGGTTTCACATATTAACAAAATCAAGACAGCTGTGATAATAATGTGAAAACTTTAAAGGATATGTTGTGACTTCATAATGCTTTTTTAGAAAAAAAAAACCTTCAAATCTTACCATGTGCTTCATCATTAAATGAGAGATACTGTTTGACATTTTTACTCTATATCTCATAAAGACCACTAATGGCATCAAAGTTAGTCAATGTGTTAAAATGCAACCAATTAGATTTGTTACATGATACTTGTGACTAGTGGTTTAGTTAGTGGGTGGTTAAAAAGATCAAAGTAGGTTTAATTCTTAAAGTAGATCATTTAGCTTTGCTATTTTGTGCCTATAGACTGACATGCGCCCGATTGTGGCCAATTGTCATGTAAATGTTTGCTTATTTTCATAGAACTATCGAGAGTGGAAAATGTGCAGATGGTTTCATGTAAATCAATTTACCTCGATAGGGGGAAAAACATGATAACAAAAAAAGTACATAACTTACTGAAACAGTATCAGAAGCAACCCAGACATCACATTTTTTTCCTGGATGCTACTAGATATAAATTATAGCAGTAGAGACAAAATAGAGGAAGTATCAAGACAAAGCTCTGTGTCTGTTTTTATGGGATGTGAGAGAATTCACATTCCTTTTTAACAAAAATGGCTGTATTTATGAAAATACTGAACAATGTAGCTTATAAAGACCAAATGGGATAATTAATCAAGTAGTATCATAACTTTGTAGAATAGGGTTTAGATGTGATCTATTTGTTCCCAGAGGGAAGAATCAAGACCAAGAGGTAGGAGCTGCCAAGTGGCAAACTTAGAATTGATATCAGGAGGAAAAAACAAAAAAAACCTTTCTAATAAATAGAGCTATTTAAAATTGGAATTAGGCTGCCTCCAATTTACCTCAAATTGAGGTCCTCAAGCAATCTGGGTTATCTCTTGTCAAGTATGTTTTAGTTGGGATTCCCTGGACGAGATGAGTACTAGATGAGTCCTTTCCATCTCTAAATTCTGTGATTCTGAAGCAGAAAATGGTTGTTTTTGATACTCTCCCACCTTACTTTCTCACTCTTTCACTCTTCAAGTATTTATTTGCCTTCTAGCCATTCAAAATCCTCCACTTTGGCATTCAACCCAGTATAACAGTTAAAAATAAGGTAAACTGAGACACAAAATTCCAAGTATGATCGATTTATTTGTAAAGAGGGAATCTACCAATAAATAGGATCTCGGCTTCCTCAGTAAGCTGAAATCTCAATGAGGGGGGTAGTTTTCTTTTATGGGATTTTGGGGGTTACAGGTCAAACAACAGAACAGAGTAGGTAACATCATGACATAACTGAGGCAAAGCTGAGGTGGAGGGAACAACATGACTGGTTGGAAGTCTGGTAATGGGGGCTAGCAACAACCTCCTCCTTCTTTCCCTTTGACTAAGAACAGCTCATTATTCAAGTCCATCTTTGAGGTTACCGTTAATACTTTTTTGGACAGTAAACCAGACATCCGAAGGATAGCTTAGCAGTGCAAAGATATCAGGTCCAACTCTCTTTTGTTCACACATATTCTCCAAGGTCAGTTTAATTCCTTGCAGCAAGAACAGATCAGTGATTAGCAGGAGACTAGGACTTCTGGACTTAACTCATTATAGACCAGCTGATTCTGAACTAACTCTTAGAGAAGCATGACTTAAGCAATTATAGGACAAAAGCAATTAACTATAAATAGGATCGTTGAGAAAATGATACAAAAACATTCTACTAGTACAATATGCTCCAAAAGGACACCTACATTCTCCTTTCCCCATCAAAACTCATCTTAAAGGAGCTAAAAAACAAGAACCCTTCTCTCTCCAAAGGAACAAAACAATCCAATTAAATGAAATCATAAATGCATCATCATTAACCTACTAACTCAGTAATCTAATTGAATTAAGAATGTGTTTTTATTTTTCTGATGATTATGTATATCATTCTCAGCATCTTATTTTCCAAAGAGGTTGCTTTTATAGAAACGCAAACTCCATAGTCACAAGTAATCAATTTAACATTGGGAAGCTAGCTTGGAAATGTGAAAACTGAAACAATTTTCTGATAAAATCAAGGAATCAGAAAAAGTGGAAGGAAAGTTCCTCTGAGGCTGCAATAAAGTAATCCATCCATGCCTCATTTTTCCCTGAATGATGGGACTTCAGTAAAGATGTTTTGGGGCAGTTTGGTCTTTCTGGACCCTTCAAATGATACCATTTAGGCAACTGCCTATATAAGCCAATCCCTAGATTTAATGCTTTGAATATTGACTTTTACTTTTCAGCAAGCAGATCACATCTTGGAATGCACTCCCTCCTCAACCTTGTCTCTTACGATTATCTTCCTTCAAGTTTCATTTTAGTTTCTATGTCCCACAGGGAATTTTTCCTGATTCCTCAGGTTGTAAGTATTCTCTCTCTTTCCTTATCTGTAAATAATGTTGTTCCCCTACCCTTCCCATCCCTCACTATAATGTAAGCTTCTCTAGGGCAAGAACTGGTTTTTTTTTTGTACTGTCTTTGTATCCAAGGAATCTAGTATAATAACACGCACAAAGTAAGCACTTAGTAATTTCTTGTTGAATGGATGGATGAGTGAAAAGATGATGACTCATGTAGGTAAGAAAACCACAGCTTTAATGAATGATTTAATGGTGATTATAGGCTAAAAGCCCAGAAGAAGGTCAAATGAGAGTTTTGCCACTGTGTAAGGTGTAATGTGGAGGAAATCTCTATTTAGGGATGCAGGTGAGCAATAATTAGTATTCTGGAATTGTCAGGTATGGTACTAGTATAGCTATTACACATACCATTAATTGGCTAATACGCTATAGCTTCTAATGCCATACTAGGGGAATGGAATGGAAAGACTTATTTAAAAAATTCTAGATGACAAGTTCAAATTCAACAACTATTTAGTGAGTAAGTTCTGGGTACTAGGTGCCAAAATCCAAATAGAAAACATTAAAACAATCAGCATTCATCATTACCTATTTATTTTACATAGTTTCCCTTTGCTTTTGCTCCATAATAAACAAAAACTGAATAAAAATAACATTCAGCCAGAATCAGCGTGGAGTGGACAGGGCCGTGCATTTGGTACTATGTTCAGAGTCAGGAGACTGTGTCTCTTACCCCTACCCCCAAACGCCTTACTATATGTGTGACCCTTATCAAATCAAACCACTTAGTCTCTGCATTGAAATTTCCTCTTTATGAAATGCGGGGGTTAAATTATGTTGTTTCTAAGATACGTTCCATCTATAATTCATATGATTCACCCTTAATTCTGTGATTTTAGCTCTAGAGAACCCATCACATGACTTGCTCTTTAATTCACTAACAAGAGAACTCTTTAATCTCTAAATAATACCAAGCATTTATATTATGCTTTAATATTTACAAAGAGTTTTACAAATTTTATTTTATTTGATCCTCACACCAATCTTGCAAGGTAGATATCATTGCTGCCCCATTTTACATAGAGGAAAACGAAGCAGACAGAGTTTAAGTGACTTACCCAGGTCACAAAGCTACTAAATGTCTGAAGTTAGATTTGAACTCAGGTCTTTCCTGATTCCACTGAGGTCTTTCCACTATACTGCCTAGCTGTGCTCTTCTCAACCATTGACTTAAATTGGTTTCTTGGTTTAATTGAGGTTACTAGAGAAGCTACTTCTAGGTCTTAGACAATGGAAGTTTTATAAGTTTAAACCTTATACGACAAAATCTCATTACAAAGTACCAACAGTGGAATGAGTTGGAATTTCTGACTATCCCCACCATACACAATGAGGTATATTATATCATGGAATATTGTGCTCAGTTCTGGGTGCCAATCTATCCACCAATCAGTCAATCAACAAGCATAGATTTAATAACTACTATGTGCCAGGTAGAGTACTAAAGTGTTGGCTATGCAAAGATAGGAACAATATAGTGTCTGCCTTAGAGGACCTTATATTCTAATAAGGAGACTACATGTGCATACATAGGTATATAAAAGCCCCATGGCTACATCTATTCCCCTCTCCAGTGGCCAAAGATACCTCAATACATAGGTCTGACAACATCAGTCTCCTACTAAATAAACTCCCATGTCTCTCTATTGCCTCTACGGTCAAATATAACATTCTCCAATTGGTTTTTAACCAATTTAACCAACCTGTACAACATTCACACTTTTTAAATGTTCTTATAGTTTATTCTCCTCAGTTTAATTCTCAATCTAGTGACATTGGTTTTCTTACTATGTTCGAACATTACACTCTACCTACAACTCCTTGCCTTTTCACTTCCTGACCCCCATACCTGGAAAGCAATTCCTCCTCACCTCTGCCTTCTGGCTTGCTTCCAGACTCAGTCCTAATCCCACCTTTTACAAGAAGAATTTGCAGTCCCCCTCCCTCAAGTACTAGGGCCTATCCTTTGAAATTATCGCCCATTTTACATCGTATGTATTTTGCATGCATAAAGTTATTTGCATGTTATTTCTCAAATCAAAATGTCAGCTCCTTGAGGATAGGGGATTCTTTTTGCCTTTCTTTGCATGTCCAGCATTTAGCACAGGGCCAGACACAAAGTAAGAGCTTAATAGATGTTTGTTTACTGACTTTGTGGAGGAAGCTGAATGTATAAGGTGCATTTGGGCTGAGTCATGAAGGAAATAAGAGACTCTGAAAGGTCAATGTGTGGAGAACGGGCATTCTTGGTGTGAGGGACAACAAGTACAAAGACATGAAGGCAGTAGTTGGAAAGGCTTGCATGAAGAACAACCAGAGCATTCTGGCTGGACTACAGAGTTAAGGGATGGAAGGGATATGTAACAAAGCAAGACAGACAAGATGGAGCCAGTTTGTAAAGAGCTTAAATGATAAAGAGTTCATATTTTATCTGGAGGTAATAGGCAGCAACTGGGGTTTACGGAGTGTGTGCGTGTGCGTGTGCGTGTGCGTGTGTGTGTGTGTGTGTGTTTTATAGAGGATAGGTTAGAGAATGGAGAAACTTAAAGCAGGAAGTTCAATTAGAAAGCTAAGGAAATAGCCTAGGAGAGAGGGGAGGAGGACCTCCTAGGTAGTGGCCATGTAAATGCAGAAGCAACATGTGAGCAATGTGGAAATACCAAAATTTGGCAATAGAATGTATATATGGAGTAGGTGAGACCAAGAAGCTGAGAAGGATGCTGGAGGTGTTAATGTGGGTGACTAGAAGAACAGTGGTGATCTTGACAGTAATAGATAAATTCAGAAAATTGTCCGATGGGCTTGGCAAGGAAAGAATCTGCTTTCAAATGCTTTGGATATGTAGAGTGTGAGACACCTACAGCATGCCTATAGTTGGAAATATCTTACTGGAAGTTGATGAGGTAGGGCTGGAATTCAGAATAGAAAGATTCCAGAAGTTTTGTACTTTTTAAAAAATCAACAGCACAGTATGAAAACTGTCTACTAAGAAGTGGAGGGGTTGAAACCTATGCCAGTGGAGGGGATTTTCAAACTATTGTCCTTTAAGAATTAATATATAATTGCTATTCTTCTCAATCATACACAACCCCTTCATACCTTTCAAAGAAATTCATTTTTGTTGACAGACACTCAATCCCATTTAAATAGAATTTGTATCTACTCTCTTGCCCTGTAATATTGAAAGCCTTATCTTAGGATAGAGAGATTTGTATTTACTTCATACAAAAGGGAAAAGGAGTCTTTTTTTCCTATATGAGAGAATATAAAAGCTCAGGAAAAAAGGAAATGGCAAAAACTATCTTTAACTTGTTACTCTTTTCTTTAGAATTTTAATGCTTAACTAGATGCAATTTTTGAAATAAAGCCAGCTTTCCTTGCTTGTGAAAGCTATCTGATGGATAGAAATGGATACAAGGATGGTGTACTTAGGGAGGAAAGGAATAGTATCACCTGCAATCCCCCAAGTATGGCTCTCCAATTTCAACTTCTGATAAGGAATTCAATCAGAAGCAGAAATGGGATCTTAAAGCACTCAAAATCTATTCTTGGAAATGCAATCTGAGAAGAAATGAGTGGAAGGGAAAATCCAAACTGTACATATCTCACGATATACAAGTTTGGTGCATATCAACTAAACAGACCTTAAAGCGAAATTTTGCTTTTTAGTCCCATTTCCCCACTCTATGATCATGGTGCTATAAACTGGATCTTTAACTATGGGATAAAGAGATTAGGGAAAAAGACATTCCAAGTGAGAAGAAGAATATTCACTTTCGGATGGGAACTATTCCCAGGACATACAGAAAGGAGTGGGGGAGGGAGAAGGAAATAAACACTTCTATAGTATCTACTATATTTCTCTCAGAGCTAGAACTGATCTCAAAGACCATCTTGTCCCATCTTTACATTAATCCCTTTTTCTCTCAGTTTCTTTAGCACTTTTGCATGTATCATTCATATTTTGCATTTTCTTCACATGACTATTTAATGGTTTCACCAAGCAGGTTGTGAGGTACTGAAGGGTAGGGACTATGCTTCGTATTTTCTTTCACGTCTGTATTAGCATGTCATGTCATGCTATGTTTATAATGTGCAAAATTAATGAAACAACTTTACATGCACAAGATGGGAGAGACATAGTTCCTCAGTTAAAAAAAGCATGGAGTTTTAATGGATTATAAACAGTGTCCTTGACATAGGATGTGTCAGCCAAAAGAAATAATGTAATTTTATGTTGCATTAAGAGAAGCATAGCATTCCAGACTATCTAAATGCTATCTAGAGAGGAAGTGGTAAAGGTAGCAATAGCACTGACTCTCATGTCTGAGATCCTGGGTTCTAATCTTAACTCAGATGCATGTGACTTTATGCAAGTTAGATAATTTCTCTAAATCTCAATTTCCTCAGCTCTAATGGCCTTAAACAGTTCCTTTCTCTTCTAAATCTGTAATCTCATCTAGAGTATTGTTTGTGTTCAGTTCTGGTTGCCATATTTTAGAAGGAATATTGACAAGCTGGATAGCATTTGTAAGGGCTGTGAACAGGGTAGAGTTGGTCTTCAAGATAATGCCATATGGGGATATGTTGGAGGAATTAGAGATGTTTAGCCTGCAGATGAGATTTACTTTCAACGTAAAAGTATCTGAGGGGCTATCATGAAAAAGAGTGAAAAGGGTTGTTCATTTTAACTCTAGAGGGTAAAACTATAAGCAATGTGTGGAAATTTCAGAAGAAGGTTTTGGTTTGATATAAATGAGCAAGGGGAGGGGAAGAAAGAGGAAAAGAGGGGACCAGGCATTTATATGGTACCTACTACATGCTAGGTACTGCAAAATACTTTTTAAAAATAAAAATATCCTATTTAAATACAAATATCACACAACCCTGTGAGATAGTTGCTTTTGTTATTCCTATTTACAATTGAGGAAACTGAGGCAAAAAGATTATATAAAAAGATTATATATATATAGGTATATATACATATTTTTTAAGTGACTTGTCCAAAGTCTCACAGAAAGTAAATGCCTGAGGCTAGACTTAATCTCAGGTCTGACTCCAGGCCCAGCACTTTATCCACAGTGCCACCAATTCATTCTAACTCAAAATCTTCCTAATAATTGTTGCTGAGTCCTTTCAGTCATATTCCATATCCCATTTTGGCAATTTCTTGGCAAAGATACTAGAATGGTTTGTCATTTCCTTCTCCAGCTCATTGTACAGATTAGAAACTGAGGCAAGCATGGTTAAGAGACTTATCCAGCTGTCATACAGCTAGTAAGTATCTGAGGCTAGATTTGAAAGCATGAAGATGAATCTTCCTGGTTCCAAGCCCAGTCTCTGTCCACTGTGCCACCTAGCTGCCCTTCCTAATAATTAGGAATTTTTAAATGGGTTGTCTAAGGAGGTAGCAAGTTTCCCATCACTAGAAGTTTTTATGCAAGGGCTAAAAGACTATTTGTCAAGAGTGCTGGAGAGGGGGAATAGGTAGTCTTTGAGGTATTTTAACAAATCTGAGATTCTATGATTCTATGAATGAATGAAAATGACAATCAAGATCTATTTTGTTTCTTGGTCTCTGGTCAAATGGATGCCAATTGTCCTGGATGTTGACAGCCCCTGCTGTCTCATAGGAGTGAGAACAGTAGCGGATAAAGAACATGCCTAGCTATATTGATGCTTGCTCTCTAAGTTGATTTTATGACTTAAAGTATGTAGTCCATGCAGAAGCACTGATATATTACTATTACAATTTAGGGGCTGCTACTAGTTTTGGGGGAAGGAGAATACTAATAACTATTCTCTTGATCTTAATTTGGAGAAGTAATGATAAAAAGAGGATCTCAATGTTACTCTGTAAGTTTAAGCTAGAGAACTTGGGCTTTTAAGGAGACAAAGGCAATTGAGGGCTGGCATAAATAGTGTCTTAGAAACACTAGAGACAGTGGGTCAAATGTATGCTATTTATGTGGGTTATATTCTGGGTGGCCTTCAACCTTTATTATTTTTGGATGAAGTTACAAAGCTGGTATGGTTTGTGAGTTCAATCTGGATCCTGGGAGGCCTGACCAAGTTAGTTAAATTTCTACTGCTAATGGGAACACAGAACAACCAGAAAAATTGTCTGTAATAGACAAAGGCAGAGGCACACAATGCTCCCTGCTAGTGGGACTCAGAACCATCAGAGACAAGGAACTGAGGGTATTTTCAGATTAAACTATGTTGCTGATGCTGAATATGAGTCTAGTCTAACACTGGGGACTTGATTACTAGTAATTTACTTACATGATCCATGTAGTCTCTAGGATAAAACAAAAGAGTATGGCAATCCAATCAATCAATAAATAATTATCAAATGCCTGTTATGTGTCAGGCCCTTTGCTAAGAGGCAAAAGATAGCCTCTGACCTCAGGGAGCCTACAATCTATTGTGGCAAAGCAACATGTAAATGAATTATACAAAGTGAGTTATGTATAGGATAAACAGGAATTAAATTACAATAGGAAGGTACTAGAATGAACAATTAAAGTCCTTCATGATCTGTTACTTTTCCAAAGGTATTTCACATTTTTCACCTTCACGAACTATACCAAATCAAACTGGATTACTAGCTTTTCCCTGAACTCAGAGTTTCATTTCCCACCTTTGTGTATTTTCACAAAACCCTAACTATGCTTGGGAATGACTACAATCTCATCTTTGCTTTGGAGAATCATCTTTTCCCTTGAAGGTTTAGTTTAGGTCCACAAGTCCCCCACTTCCGCTTTTGACTTACCTTGTTTTCACTTATTTCTGTACATGTTACATTCCTCCTAGTAAAAATGTGAAATTCCTGAGGGTAGGTACTTCTGTCTTTTTGTAATTGTGTCCACAAAACCCAGCCCAGTGCCTTGAGTGTGGCAGCTACTTGGCATGTTTGTGGAATTTACATTGAAGCTAAAATGCAGCCTCACCAGTTTCCACTGAAATAGTCAATTCCTTAGCCATGTTGGCTTCCTAAAGGAGCAGCAGGTAGAGCAGTGGTTAATTGGGACAGGACTTACTCTGGTGTAATTGGCTAGAGCACAAGGATGAAGTGCTTTACCTTATATGGTCAATCATGAAGGCCTCCTTAGGAATTAGGAGGGCCTTTCCATAAAAATACCACAGGCTATTGTATTGGGCTAGTGCTTTCAATGGCCAGAATGAGCAATCTCGTTACAACTCCTTATTTCTAAATGCACCTCTAGTGATGCTTCAAGAGAGGTAAAAAAAAAAAAAAAAAAAAAAAAAAAACTGAGGTGGGCAGTCCCCTAGTTAGATTTCTGTCAAATGACTTTATGAGGTTGCTGGATGGATAAAGATCAGAAGGTACTACTAGGGCAGGAAAAAACAAAAAAAAATCTTTCTGTGTAAAGTAGCTCCAGCCACCACCCCCACTCACGAGGTCCCAAGTGCACTTGATCTAGGGAAAAAAAAATCAAAAGCTTTTATACGAAATACTTGGTATACACACACATACACATACATATACATAAATACATGTAGATATACGGATATCTATATTTAAACGTATGTAAACACACATAAGTATCTACACACATATGCACATATATACATGCATGTATACTGAGTACGTGTATATCTAACATGTATACATACATACACACATACATACACATATTTAAATGGCCAGGACACAAAAATCAATCTCCCATTTTAATTTCTGAGGATCTTAAATATTTCAAACTTATAACTGAAATACAAACAATGACAAAAAAACAGAGAGCAAATAATAACGTTATGAGCAATGCTTCAGGTGGTTGAAAATGCCAAACTCCAATGTTCTTTCAAATGAAAAGTTCTATGAACAATTTATTACTTTCAGGTATCTACACTATCTATGAAAAATATAGATCATAAGTCACTGAGGTGAAAATATTTATGCTATTTCTTTCATCTAGACCAATGATACTACTGATTGGTATGTGATAGGGAATTGTTTGTTAGCTACAAAATTTATCTTACAAATTTCACAACTTTGACTATTAACACCTTTAGAGGAAATTAAGACAATTGTTAAGAGCTATTTTGTCCAATTATATGGCAATAAATTTGATAATCTAAATGAAATGGATGAGTATGTACAAAAATAAAAATTACCCAGGTTAACAGAAGAAATAAAATAGTTAAATAGCCCAGTCTTAGAAAAAGAAATTAAATAAGCCATCAATGAACTTCCTAAGAAAAAAATTCCCAGCACCAGATGGATTCACAAGTGAATTCTACCAAACATTTAAATAAACAGAGTCCCATTAAATTCCTTTTACAACACAAATGTGGTGCTGATACTCAAACCAGGAAGAGCCAAAACAGAGAAAGAAAATTATAGAGCAATTTTCCTAATGAGTGTTGATGCAAAAATGTTAAATAAAATACTAGCAAAGAGATTACAGCAATATATCACAAGGATCGTACATTATGACCAGGTGGGATCTATACTAGGAATACAGGGCTGGTTCAATATTAGGAAACTATTAGCATAATTGGCCATATCAATAACAAAACCAATAGAAATCGTATGATGATTTCAATAGTTGCAGAAGAAAATCTTTAACAAAATACAGCACTCATTCTTATTAAAAATACTACCGAGCATAGGAATAAATGGAGCTTACCTTAAAAATGATAACTAACATTTATCTAAAACCATCATCAGACATTATCTTTAATTTAGATAAGCTAGAAGCCTTCCCAATATAATCAGGGGTGAAGCAAGGATGCCTATTATCACCTCCATTATTTAATATTGCACTAGAAATGTTAGGTATAGCAAAAGAAATTAAAGGAATTAGAATAGGCAATGGGGAAACAAAACTACTACTCTTTGCAGATGATATATTGTTATATTTAGAAAATCCTAGAAAATCAACCAAAAACTACTTGAAATTATTAACAACTTTAGCAAAGTTGCATGATATGAAATAAACCCCCATAAATCATTAGCATTTCCATATGTGACCAACAGAGTCTAGCAACAAGAGATAGAAAAAGAAATTCCATTTAAAATAACTATAGATAGATAACATAAAATACTTGGTAGTCTACCCTCCAAGACACAACCAGGAACTATATGAACACAACTATAAAACACTTTCCAGACAAATAAAGTTGTACCTAAACAACTGGAAAAATATTAATTGCTCATGGGTAGGCCAAGCCAATGTAAAAACGAATGGCAATTCTAGGGATAGCTAGGTGGTGCAGTGAGTAGAGCACTGGCCCTGGAGTCGGGAGGACCTGAGTTCAAATCTGGCCTCAGATACTTGACATATGTACTAGCTGTGTGACCTTGGGCAAGTCACTTAACCCCAATTGCTCTGCCTTCCCCCCTCAACAAAAGAGATAAAAATGGTAATTCTACCCAAATTAAACTATTTATTAAGTGCTATCCAATCAAGCCATCAAAAGAAAATACTTTATAGACCTATAAAAATAATAAAATTCATCTAGAAGAACAAAAGCTCAAGAATATCAAGGTAATCAATGAAGAAAATTATTAAGTGGTAATTATCAAAACAATCTGGTACTGCCTAAGAAATACAGTGGTGGATCGGTGGTAGAGATTAAGTACAAATTACATTATAGTAAATAAACACAGTAATCTAGTATATGATAAATCCAAACATCCAAGTTTTTGGAACAAAAACTCATTGTTTGACAAAAACTGCTGGGAAAACTTGATAACAACATAGAAGAAACTAGGTATGGACCAACATGTCACACCATATACCAAGATAAGGTCAAAGTGGGTATATTATTTACACATAAAAAGCTGATACCATAAGCAAATTAAGAGAGCATGGAATAATTTATAGATCAGATTCGGGGAAAACGGAAAAATTTAGAACCAGAGAAGATATATGAGAGCATTAAAAAATGTAAAATAGATCATTTTGATTATGTAAAATTAAGTTTTTGCATGAACAAAACCAATTCAAGCAAAATCATAACCAAAGCAGAAAAATGGGGAAAAATTTTTGCAACAAGTATCTCTGATAAAGCCCTCATTTCTAAAATATATGAATTGAGTCAAATTTATGAAAATACAAGTCATTCTCTAATTGACAAATGATCAAAGGATATGAACAGACAGTTTTCAGACAAAGAAATCAAAGCTATCTATAGGCATATGAAAAAATGCTCTAAATCACTATTGATTAGAGAAATTAAAAATTAAAACAAATTAAATTTAAAAAATTAAAACAACTCTGATGTGCCACCTCACGCCTATCAAATTGGCTAACATGATGAAAAAGGAAAATATTGGATGTTGAAGAGGATGTGGAAAATTGGGACCTTAGTGCACTGTTGGCAGAGTTGTGAACTGATCCAACTATTCTGGGGAGCCATTTGGAACTATCCTCAAAGGGATACAAAAATCTGCATACCATGCAATCTGGCAATTCTTATGCTAGGTCTATGTCCCAAAGACATCCAAAAGAAAGGGAAAAGGACTGATTTGTACAAAAATATTTATAGCAGCTCTTTTTGTGGTGGCTAACAATTGGAAATAAAAGGGATGCTATCAACTGGGGAATGGCTAAACAAGCTGTAATATATGATTGTAATAAAATGTTATTTTGCTATAAAGAAATGACAAAAAGGATGATTTCAGAAAAAAAAAAAACCATGGAAAGACTTTCATGAATTGATGCATAGTGAAGTGAACAGTACCAGGAGAATGTTGTACACAGTAACAGCAATATGGTTCAATGAAGAACTATGAATGACTTAACTATTCTCAGCAATACAATGATCCAAGACAATCCCAAAGGACTAATGATGAAGCTTACTACCTGCCTCCAGAGAAAGAATTGCTATTGATTGAATACAGAGAAACACGCTATTTTTCACTTTCTTCCTTTTTTTTCTTTTATTCCAATCTTCTTGCACAAAATGACAAATATGGAAATGTTTTACATAATTGCACATGTATAACCTATATCTGATTGCTTACTGTCTCAGAGAAGGAGGGATAGAATTTGGAACTCAAAACATTAAATCAAAATGTTAAAAAATTTAAAAAAATCTTTAAGTGGTATAGATTTAACAGATCAGCATGGAAAGACAGAACCATTCCAAGTAGCCCATAATGTAAAACTCATTTGATTTTAGCTTTGGGTTGCATCTTTTACACTTATCTTTTAATATAGGTGTCTTATGTCAAAGTAGTTCACCAACTACAGGAGATAAGATCTACAAAGTAATAGAAATTAAAAGCTTTCTCCATCACTTATCATTTTTAAGAGTCTAAAGATTACTGAAGATAATCATCAAGGATGACAAATGGCCTTCTGATAATGAAGAGCTAGCTGTACTTGTATTCCTCCCATCCCCACACCTCCACTGTACTGTTCAATCCACATATGTGTGTGCATATATGTGTTTATTTTAACTATAATTCACAACTCCTGGAGATTTTTTTAGAGCTGTGTTTCAACTAAAGTGTGTTCTCTAAATTAATAAAATGATCTTGTGAGTCATGAGTCAGCTCTTGATTGTCAATTGAAAAAGATAATAAAGAGAATTTATAGTCAGTCAGAGGCATGAAAAATTAAACATTATCTTCTCAAAGGCATCACCAAAACCTCTGGTGGCTGCACCCAAAGTTCAAGTCTCTTCCCTGATAGAACCATCTTGAATAGGAACAATTATTAATCACTCTTGAAGATGTTATAACACTATCATTTTTCTTTGTTATTTCATCCAAAGCTGCTTCTCAAGTTTGCTTTCAATGTTTTGTTCTTTTATTGTTGTTCACATCACATACAGAATTAAACCCAGAACTGGGACCTGTGAAGTTAATTAGCATAATTTTAACCCCTTATTCATCAAGGAAGATGGATGTTAGACATCTAATTTCTCATTAATCATTTTAGCACCTTAACAAAAATTCCAACATAAATGTACCTCCGATTATTCAGTTCAGGGTAATGGGGGTATTGAAATCCCCTATACCAATGCTGCTCAGCAGCTCTTCAGAGAATAATCTTGGTGAGTGCTTGGTGACATTGGGCAGTTAGGGGTCTTCTCTAAATCCACACAGAGAGGAAACTCAAACAGTTTTTCTTGTCTCCAAAGTTGTGTTGATACATTATGCCACATTGCCTCTCATAAAGAATATCACGGCTATTAAGTTATCTACAAATTATCTTATTCGGAGCCTCACAGCAACCCTGTAAAGTAGGTGGTCTGAGTATTATAATATCCATTTTGAAGAGAAGGAAAATGATGTACAAAAAGAATAAATGGCTTTTCCCAGGTTATACAGCTAGTAAATAGGTTATACAGCTAGTAAATTGCAAGTTAGGACGCAGATACAGGTTTTCCAATGTTAAGTCCAGTGATCTTGCCACAATACCAAATATGACTAAAATATCACCCTATTTTCTCTCCTAGGAATAGAAGTCCATCTAATGCTTGAACCTATACTTTCAAACTTATTTCACATTACTCCTGTTCACACAATGTAAATTTCAGCCAAATTGCTTTGCTTGCAGTTTCCTGAATTTAGAATTACATCTGCTATATGCATATCTTTGCACAGCCTGGCCCCCTTTTCAGGAATGCAATCTTTCCTCACCTGGGTCTCTTGGAATCCATACTTTTCTGACTAGTTCAAGTCAGATAATCAGTTTATTACTAATTCCCAAATTCTATGTTCTCTCAATTCTAACAATGACTTGCTGTATGACCTTAGATGTAAAATCTATTATCTGTAGTACTAATTCCCAATATCTATGAAGGGGACAATAGGTCAGATCTTGCAAGGCAAATGAGTTATTTCCTTGATATAGTTATTTTGAGGTGATGTTACTATATTCTTTTTAGATTAGTAGGATATTACTCAGAATTCTAAATTGCTATTTACTAAATACAAAAGATGGCAGACTTCCAAATATACCTGATGCATTTGCCTGTTTTCCTCATAAAAACATCCCTCATCCATTGTAAGCAATTAATTGATAATCTGCAGTTTATTATATGGAGAAGTAAAAAAGTTAACTACCTTAAAGATATATCTTCTGGGAGGGGGAATCATTATCACTAAAATTGTTCTGATACATACAAATATTAATGGTGAAAAGTGAGATAAGGTTATTTCATTTTTAAATATTAAAAGAATATGTTTTCCCCTAAACCTTCATGATAAATATCTACAGTTCCAGGATTCAAGGAAAATTATTGATTTTTATTGAGAAAAGTAACTAATTCTCTTTGTCACTGAATAACAAATCATTGAAACAAAAAGCATTTATCAAGTGCCTATGATATTCCAGGCACTATGCTAGCTGCTGAGAATACAAAGACAAAAGCAAAAATAGGCTCTTTATTCAAGGAGTTTACATGCTAACAGGAGAGAATTTGTAAATATATGGGTATATGCAACCTACAGAGTAGATGCTAGGTAACCTTAAAAGGGTAGGTTACTAACAGCTTGGGAGTGGGAGGTGGGGACAGAGGAGGTATTAAAGGACTTTGAGAAGCCATGGGCAAAAGCTAATTCTTGAGCTGAGTCTTGAAGGAAACCAGGGATTCCAAGAGGCAAAGGTGAAAAAAGTGAAAATTTCAGGTATAGAGGACAGCTTTTGCAAATGCATGGAGACAGAAGAAAAAGAGCATTGTATGTAAAGAATGTGACATCCACCAGTTGGGTTCAAGTACATGAAAAGGAATAAAATATCAAGAATTCTAGAAAGATAAGAAGAAGACAAGTTCTAAAGAGCCAAATGCAGGAGTTTATATTTGATCCTAGAGGCAACAAGTAGTGCCAATAGTCTATCTATCTCTCTCTCTCTATCTATCTATCTATCTATCTATCTATCTATCTATCTATCTATCTATCTCTATTAATCCATTTATTCATTTATCTACCTATGTATCTATTCATCTGTTTGGGAGGAAGGGATAAATGGCATAGTCAGACCTGTACTTAAGATAAATCTCTGGGTGCTAGGAGGAGGAAATAATAAAAGTGAGTTAGGGAGATGGATTTGGATGCTATTCCAATAGTCAAGGCAAGAGATGATGAGTGTCTGGATTAGGGTGACTGTTATGTGAGTGGAGAAGAGATATTTACAAGAGATGGTGTAGAGATAAAAAACAAGGACTGACAACTGATTAACTATCTGAGGTGAGTGAGAGTGAGGAGTCATGGACAATGTTGTAGTTGGGAACCTGGATGACTAGAAGGATGGTGGTACTTTTAAAAGTAATACAGAAGTTAAGAAGAGGGGTAGATTTTTGGGGGGAAGAATAATAAGTTCTAATTTGGACATGTTTACTTTGACATGCTTGAGGGACAGCCAATTCAAAATGTCAAAATGTCCAAGCGGGTCAGTGTATGATGTCAGAACAGAGAGATAGATACTATCTATCTCGTTGTTTTCCTTAGGTTTTGAAGAGGACCAGTGACATCACAGGGTGATAACTTGTGTGTGAATTTGGATTTAAGTGAGGCAAAGATGCACAAAGTCATTAGCCTCACTCTCTTCCAGAATTATCTAAGTCTAGTGGCAAGAAAATTCAGGATGATGGGCAATGGCCTGGCATGCAGTGCATGACCTTGGCATGCACACAAGTACATTATTTAAACAGATACACAGTTGCAGAAGCTGCAGAAAAGAAAATTCTTGCCACCAAAGTGCTTGGTATTTTCAACTGATTCAATGGAAATGACATTAAAGAAGTTATATTATCATGTGCTTTGCAGCTACACCCTAAGGGCTATATGTGGCCTTTCTATCAGACTTGCAGCTGAACCTTTCCCATTGTGTATTGGATCTTCCTTTAGAATGAGTTCCCTGAGAGAAATTACAGTCTCTGCTTTTTTATTTGTATGTATTCCTAGTGTTCAGCATAGTGTTTTATACATAGTTCTTGACATAAATACTTCATTCATTCATTTATTCATTCATTCATATGTACATGATACATATTCATATGCCATCCATAAAATTATATATGAGCAACTACATGGCAAGCACTGGGCCTGGAGTCAGGAAGACCTGAGTTCAAATATGGCCTCAGACACTTACTAGCTGTGTGACTATGGGCAAATCACTTAATCCTGTTTGCCTGTTTCCTAGTCTGTAAAACAAGGAGAATGAAATAGCAAACCACTCTAGCATCTTTGACAAGAAAACTCCAAATGGGGCCAGGAAGAGTCAGAAATGACTGAAACAACCATACAATAAGAAAAATTATATATGTGTGTATGTGTGTGTGTTACATATAAATGAATGAATGAATGAAGTATTTATGCTAAACACTATGGATAAGAGAGCCCAGGAGAGAGCCTTGGTGTACAGCCACAGTTAGCAGACATGGTATGAATGAAGATCCAGAAAACAAGACTAAAAAGGAAGAAGGCAAGCAAAGAACCAAGAGATAGTAATGTCATAAGAATCCAGAGAACTAAGAGTATCCAGGAGGAGACAGTTATAAACAGTGCCAAATATTACAGAGAAGTCAAGGATGAAGACTGAGAAAAATGCCATTAGATTTGGCAATGAGGAGACCACTGGTAACTGAAGAATGCAATTGAAATGAGGGACAAGATTGCAGAGGATTAATAAGAGAATGAGAGAAGAGTAAGAGGAAATGCTGAATACAGAAAACTTTTTCAAAGAGTTCAGCTGAGAAAGGGAAAAGAAGTATAACCTTTCCCATTGCATATTGGATCTTCCTTTAGAATATGAGTTCCCTGAAAGAAATTACAGTCTCTGCTCTTTTATTTGTATGTATTCTTAGTGTTCAGCATAGTGTTTTATACATAGTTCTTGACATAAATACTTCATTCATTCATTTATTCATTCATTCATTTGTACATGATACATATTCATATGTCATCCATAAAATTATATATGAGCAACTACATGGCAAGCACTGGGCTTGGAGTCAGGAAGACCTGAGTTCAAATATGGCCTCAGACACTTACTAGCTAGTGAGATTTTTAACACATGAAGGAGAATTGGTGGTACTTGTAGGTACCAGGAAAGGAACCAATAGATGCCAAACAGTAAAGACTACTGTGAGGGGACTGATGAGAGTGACTGTTGGAGAAAATGAGAAAGCATAAAATCCAGAGTACATATCAAGGCATTGGCCCTAGTGAGAGGAAAGGCCTTCATAAGAAATTGAAGTCAATGAATAAATAATGGGAAATGCTGATAAACGTGAGATGAGGAGAGGTGAAGGAATCTGAATCTCATAATCTCAAAATTTGATATAGAGAAGAAACTTTACCAGACCCTTGATACTATCTTTCTATCTCTATCTACCTACTTACCTTTCTTTCTTTTTTCTTTTTCTTTCTTTCTTTCTTTCTTTCTTTCTTTCTTTCTTTCTTTCTTTCTTTCTTTCTTTCTTTTTCTTTCTTTCTTTTTCTTTCTATTTATCTACACATACATACATATATACACTTATACATATACATATATACACTTATATACAAACATATATATGTATGTGTGTGTGTGTGTGTTTAAATGGCATTACCACAACAACATGCATTCCACATGGTCATCTAGCTGCTACTTGAAGACATCCAAAGACAGGGAAACAATGACCTTTCAAGGCAAACTATTCTACTTTCAGGTGCCTCTAAATATTTTTGGTTTATGTCCCCCTAATATCAAGCCAAAATTTACTTGCTTCTGCTTCTGCTGTCTATGTCCAAAATGAACACGTCTAATCCTTCTTCCAAATTTAAACCCTCCAAATGCTTGAAAACAGCTATCATTCTCCTTAATCTTCTCTTCTTTAGGCTAACCATGCCAGGTCTTTCAATCAGTTTTTATATGTTACAGTCTCAAACCTGGCTACACTCTTCCTTACTGATGTCCTTAAACTATGGTGACCAGAATGGAACAGGATACTTCAGATGCAGTCTGGTTGAGTATGGTGCAAAGATCATTTCCCTATACCTAGAAACTATGAAGATATTAATGCAGCTCAGGATTACATTAGCTTTTTTGGTGGTTATATCACTCTGTTGATTCATGTTGCAATGCAATCTATTAAAATCCCTAGATATTTTCCAGAGCAATTGCTGTTTGTCTTGCCTCTCCCAACCTATACTATGTTGATGATTTTTGTACCCAAGTGTAAAACATTTATCCCTATTGAAATTTCATTATTTAGATTCAGCCTAATCCCTTAGCCTGTCAAGAGCCTACTGGATTTTATGTCTTTATTCACTGCGTTATCTATATTTCCCAGCATTGTGTCATTTTCCAATGTCTTTGTCCAAATCATTGATGAAAATGCTAAAAAAAAATACATGGCTAAACACAGATCCTTTGAGCCCTCCACTGGAGACCTGTCACATTGACAATGAACTATTAATAGCTCTCTTTTAGTGAGGAAGATATAGATTAACATAGTGGATATGGCCCTGGCACTTAGTAACAAAGGGACTCTGGATAAATCACTTAATCTCTCTGTGACTCAGCTTTCTCACTTTTAAAGGGCATTGAAGATTGCTTTTAGTTCACAATTTATGATCCTATGATATTGGAGTTTGATAATCCAACCAGTTTTGAATATATCTCATTGTATTATCATGTCATTATCAACAATATTCTTCTTATCTATTAATTTAGCAATCCTACTAAAAGCAAAAAAGCATCTTAGTTATTTTCCCAGGCTTGATGCCACTACCCACTACTATGACTACATCTTAGTGGCAAGATAGTGAAGGCTGAAGTTAATGGCCATTTTGGAAGCCGTTTTGGATCCCAGGTCACCAGGGTTACATGTATTCAAAATATGTGAATCCTGAGATAATCAGCAGAGTAGAATCCTCCACTGGCCTATACTACATGGTTTATGTGTTTCGTTATCATTTCACTATGGCAGGTTCAAGGTAATTGTCAAGGATGAAAATTGAAAAGTCATACTATCTTCCAAGAATATGAGCCAACAAATATTAAATGGAGAGATGCTGACTTTGAATGTGTTATAGAGCCTACTGGTGCCTTTAGCACTTTGAAAAAAGTCTTAGGCTCACCTGACATGTGGAACTGTGTCATTTTCTCTGTCTCTTCAATCTAATGCCTTGTACATAATATGTATTTAATATGAACTTGTTGACAACTTACATATGTTCCTGTTTTTTATGGGAGTGAACCATGAAAAATTAAATAATCCCACTAAGACTGTCAGTAATGTATCCTGTGATACCAGCTGTTTGTTCCTCCCTTCCTAACTAGCTAAGGTCATCCATGACAAGTTTTACATTGTAGAAAGACTCATGACCACAATCCATGTGATTAATGGTGCTTAGAAAACAGTAGATGGTCCATCTGGCAAGTTGTGATGTCAAGGGTTTGAAAATGCCCATAATGTCGTCTGTGCTTCCCAAGGTCATCCTTAAGATGACTGCAAAACTTACAGCCTTCTTTTCTCCTATTCCCATGAATCTATTGTGGCTCTGATCTGCTTCCTGGACAAACCCACCAAACACAACTATATCAAGTGATAAAATGACAGGCAGAGAGATACTTGAAGGGTGTCTGGCTACACAGGACCAGGTTATATCTTTTCTCCTACTCTCCATAGTGGTTAAGATTTTCATCATTCTTTCTTTGAACTGCTTGTGGGTGTTCACATCTCAATCCTACAAACCTGGCTAAATCCTTTTAAGCCAGTTATTACCGTTTAATAACTTAGCAGTGATTCACAAATTCCTTTCCTTTGTTTTAACAATTCTACAACCATGGCTATATAAACCTCCTCTTCAGCATAGCACCAATATCCTGACTATTTGTCCCATCTACAAATCAATTCTCAGTTTTCTTAACCCTCTAATTTTTCTACTAGTCCTTTTCTTACTTACCTTGTCTAATCTTGTCAATTACCTTGTCGTTTTCCTTCATGAGTCTATCTCTTCAAGTTCTACTTCCTAATTATCCTCTCATGCTCTTTTTGTTCCTCAATCTTCTATATCCTTCTTAATTTCTCTTCATTCTGCTTCTCTTTCAACCTGAAAGTAGAGTCTGGACCAATACGTGGCCCTGCAGATTGTCCTCCTTTGGATTTTCCTAGATATCTCCCAAATCTTGCATAATTTATTCTCCTCAAATTCAGTTTCTCACCTACTTCAGTCCTCTCACCTTCATCATTTTTTCTCTTTATTTGGTTCAGGGGCTTCCCTGTCTTCCTACTCTCTTTCCCATGACCTTCTACCACAGAAATCAGAAGTAAAATAAGATAGGGAACACAACTTATATGACCATGATTTTCTTGGTTAAGTTATAAACTAAGGCTTTCCGTTTAGAGGATGCAGGAAGGGGTATGGTGGGATACTTAAGGAGAAAAATGGAAAGTTTGAAATTGTCTGACTGATGAGTTGGATTGACAGTCAATTAGAATGGAGCAAAATGGTTGCTTAGATTCAATGAGGGCTCATATGAGTTTAAATAACATTAATATGTAATGAACCCAGTCAGCAAGGTTCTGTCACTTCCTTTGGCTAAGTTTGAAAACATGTGAGAAGCAAAGGAGAAAAATGAAGGCAATAAGCAGTGTTGGGGTTTGGTAAAGAAATAATAGGAGAAGAAAGCAAGGTGCTTGAGAGTAAAGGAAAGTGGAAAATCCAATTGGTTCCCTAGGAGGAAGGACAGTGTAGCTGAATTGGGGTGATGGCAAGGGGAAATATTTAGGGATAAAGCATTTGTAAGTCATGGTGACAACAAATAACTAATTGCTTTAGGAAATAGAAGGCATTGGAAGAGATTGAATAATAAAAGATTACATTTAGATAAAGAAATTTTAGAATTTTTGAATATTTAATTATAACATTTTGGGGTAATGGTAAGGACCACTATGGCCATCCCCATGTGTAGATGAAAACTTTAAACACATTAAAAAAATCCATGTCACTTTCCCAAGGATACCCTGGTGAAAATTTGTATTGAAAAACAATGTTTTTCCATCCATTCCCCTGCCAACTCAAAGTTCAGCTCAATTCGTCAAGTGTACCTCTATGGGGCAAGGTGCTATGTTAGGCACTGAGTTCCTAAATAAATACAAAAAATGAAACAGTACTTATCCCCTAGAAATTTGTATACTACTGAGGAGAAACAATGACTACACACATAATTATTGGGAAAAACTCATCATCCTGCAAGATCCCATCAGCCTTGGTATTATACTGCATCACTACCCTCTCCCTCTGTAGGATGGAACAACTAAGGAGGGAGCTCAGCTCAGACATCTCCTTGTTTCTCACTTGGCGGCACTACTCTAGGACTTCTCCAGCTTCTCCACTAGGCCTCAGAATACCTTACGTACCCCCTTTCTCTTTTTATTTGTATTATTTTCCCTCATTAAGTTGCAAGCTGCCTTGAGGGCAGGAACTACATATATATATATATATTTTGTTTGTGTATTCCTAGCTCATAGTATAGTATAATACAGTAGATACTAAAATATGTTAATTGACTATTGACATAATTAAACAAAAAGTGATTTCAAGAGGAAGAGAGTACTAGGAAGTGAAGGCAGAGGAAATATCAGAAAAGTCCTTCCCCTGTAGGAAGTAGCTGTGCAGTGAAAGAATCTGGGGAATCTAAGAAGTGTAGATGAGGAAGAAGTGGATTCTAGATATGGAGAAACACATGGGTAAAAGCACAAAGGTGAGAGATGGAATGCTTTCTATGAGGAACAACTACTGGGAAAGTTCAATTTGAAGAGGAAGGACATGGAGAGGAAGATAATGAAATAAGCATAAAATGGTAGATGGAAGCCATATTATAGAATGTTTTAAATGCCAGGCTAAGGATTTTACAATTTGTCATCATTCAGGATAACCCTATTTCACTAAGATTGTCCTTTATGGAATACTGTTCTTCTTTGTATAAGGCATTTAAGAATAATAATTAATATGTAGAAATGTTAAAATTGTATCATTTCAACTCTCTCCTGTTTTTACCATCAATAATATGACTCTTGCTAGGTTTGTTTCTAGATATTTTACATTATGAGGAGAGTAATTTATAAATAATAAAGTCCTTTTGTTAGTTATCATCATCATTATTACTCCTGTTAGCATTGTGAATTGTAATATGTTAGCAATGTAACATCTTTGTAAAGTAAACTGAAGGACAAAAACGTGTTAACTCACATGTGGTTGATCAAGGATTATCATCAGTGTGCTTTGACATCTAAAGATGTGCCCACATAATCTAAAGGTATGCCCACTAAACCTTTCTGCTGTTTTTAAAGAAGAGTTCCTAAGTTCACTGGATATTCCTTTAAATTCTCTGCCTAGTTTCCTACTTAAGTTTTTTTATAGCATTTAATAAGCAATACCTCATTTCTGTATCTTTCAGATCTTCCAAAGACATTTAATTTTAGTTGACTTTATCGAGCCACTAAAAGTAAGAAATCTTTAAAATCCTTTAGCTAAAATTTCTCTCATTTCTTATACGGGACTCAACACATCTGACTTTTTTGACAAAAATACTTACTTTCTTTAAAATGGTTCAAACATTTAACAGAAAAATCAAGTGCAGTGGTTGAAATTTGCCATTAAATCATGAAGTTGAACATTTGCAGATGATATAAAAACAAATCATTAATAGAGTACAGACTAAATATAAAGTGGCATGCTATGACAAGGTAAGCATCAATTCAAAATGTTATATAAGTATGTGTATGACTCAAGTGTTTAATTGCAATTTAATCAAAAGAGAATTTTTAGTTGAATTTAAAGGAAAAATGCTTTTTATCCTTAAACCCTCAGCACTGATGTAACAAAGATTCTCAGATTAAGGCAGAAATGAAGGAAGAAAAGAAGGAAAGAAGGAAGCAAGCAAGCAAATATTTATTAAGCATCTGCTACATGCCAGGCACTCACAAATATAATCCCACTTTACAAATAAAATTCCTTTATGTTCTCACAACACTGGAGGTAGATGTTATGAATATCCTCATTTTTTATAGTTAAGGAAACTGAGGCAGACAGAAGCTAAGTGATTTGCCCAGAGTCACAAAGCTAGTAAATATTTGAGGCTGGATTTGAACTCAGGTCTTCCTGACTCCAAGCTTTAGTGCTCCATCCATTGAGCCATCTAGCTGTCTAGATTGTCATTCATAACACAGCCAGTTTCAATGACAGGAAAATGTATGGATTTTGATGGACTCTAGTGAAAATAAGCTATAGTAACTTTGTTATCTTTCTAATTTATATTTTATTTATGATTTCAATTTTAAAGTTGAATATAAAAACTTGGAAGAGATTTGCAGACAGATACAGTCTCCTCCCCACTGACATTCCCAGTTCTTCAGTATGACAAATTACACTGAATTATTTCAAGTTTAAGTTTATATTTTGTAAAAAATAAATAAATATGCTAAATGATACCCTACACAATTTGCAAGCATTGGATACATTTAACTTTAACAGAAAGATTGCAACAGGAAAAAAAATAAACAACTTCTCCCCTTCATAAATTCATATTTCTTGGAGTTCTGGACTTTCTTTGGTAGGCATTGGCCTGACCTTCATAGAAAACTATGTCTAGAAAGTTTATAAATTCAGAGAATTTTAGATTAGTTAGAGATTAACTCTATGCATTTAAACACTTCTCAAAAGAAAGGTGTAGTTATTCTCAGGCATGTGTGGAATTTAAGGATTCTTCCTGTGATCTCAGACCATAAGTGTCTTGCTATGAATAGCTTCTAACATAGTCATAAAAATAGTTTGGGGATCCAGCAGTGAAGGAATGAATAGGGGGAAAGATACGCTTTTACAATGGATTGGAGAGCAATATACAGTAAGGGTTGATGGTCACCTTCCAGGAAAGCATAACAATTATTATGAGGCGATTTAAATTCAAAGCAACCATCGGACTGTTCAGAGTAGAAAATCAGCAGGCAATTGTATGAATGTTTCTTTATACAATTTAAATTGCTGGAAAAGACATTATAGTGAAACTCTTTTATGATGTTGAAGGGCAGGGGAAAGAGGAACAAAAAAGAATAATATAGGCTTTATTGATTCTGCATATTAAGCTTTTAGTGTATATAGTGTCATTTCAAAGAATCATAGAATTCAATCTTTTCAATGGACCACTAATTCAATCCATTACATCAATTATCATTCCTCTATAGCATCATGCAAAATGACTGTTCAAACTCAGTTGATAAACTACTAGTGCTGAAGAACTTACTACCAATGGAAGTAGATCATTTAAATTTTTAAAATATATTTTTGTATAGTTATAATTGTTAAATTATTTCCTTATGTTCAACCAAAATCTGTTTCCCTATAGTTTCTACCCTTGGTATTATCCCTGACTCTTAATTCTCTTTCGCTCCATATATCCATTCTGTTGTCAAATCTTGTCCTTCTATATTTACAACACATCTCTTTAATATACCTTCTTCTTTCTATTCACACAGTTGCCATCCTAGGACTGACCCTCATCACTCCATTCCTGAACTATTGCAAAAGAATTCTAGCTGCTTTTCCCATATTAAGTTTTTTCCCTACTCCATTCAGCTGTCAAAATGATTTTCACTGAAGAATAGGTCTAAGTCACCTCCTTACTCAAAAAACTCCCTTGGCTCCCTTTTACTTCCAGGAGCAAATATAAATTTTTCTGGCATTTAAGATCCTCTACAATATGGCCTCTTTCTGATCCACTTACATTTACTTTCTCATTGCTCCTTGATCACAATACTATCTCTCCAATATCCATTCCTTTTCCCTGGTTGTGCCCCATGTTTCCATGCCTAGAATGCTCTCCCATATCAACTCTGCCTCCTGATTTTCCTTGCTTCCTTCAATAGTTAGCTCCACTTCACCTACTATAGGAAGCCTTTCTCTTCCCACTCCCCAAGTCCCTTCTTTTGAGATTGTATAGCTTGTGTGTACACAATTATTTTCATGTTGTCATCCCATTACAATGTGAACTCCTTGAGGGCAGGGATTGTATTTTTGACTTTTTTGTATCTCTAACACTTTAACACTGGCACTAACTATGCTAAGTGTTAGGGATACACAATTTTAAACACTTAACAAATAGTATTTATTATTTACTTAGGGAATAGTCAGGGATAAAAATAGTACTACTTCTCTCCTTTGGGGCCAAGTATAATAAATCTAAAGTCTAAAGACAACCTTAGAAAAAACTTCAAAAAAAGTTTTGTGTCTCTTGCCTTCAAGTTTTTTTCTCCTTTTAGACTTCAAAGCCTTTCTTCAACTAATTTCCATTTGACATGGTTCCTTAAGCCCTCACCACCTTGGTTGTACTCCTCTAGGGATTTGCTGAACAGATCATAATTCTACAGATATGGTTTGATCAGGAGAGCAAACCTCGATTTCAGCAACATATTTATAAATGAAACTACATCATGGTAAATATTGAGGTAGGCACTGGCTGAGGTATAAATCTTCAATATAAGATGGTGTGTTCCTTCAAGGAGTTTGTGATACAATAGAAAGATCTAAAATAATACAAATAACTCTGATATGAAACCTTGCTCAGTAGTTAGCTTGAACCAAATGCTAAGTGATACCTAAAAAGGGAAGAATCATAATTGAAAAGCAATGGATGTGTGAAAAAGTATTTATCAGAGGTTTACTGAGTACCAAGAAATATACTGAGTATTAGGAATACAAATAGAAAGTTTATTTTTCTTCTGCCCTCGAGGAGCTCACTCTCTAATTGGCAGAGACAGCTAGACAGTGAGTACCTTGAGAGCAGAAAGGTGGCACAGTGGATAGATGGAAAGACCTCAGTTCAAATCTAGCCTCAGACACTAGCTGTGTGAACCCAGGCAAGGCACTTAAATCTTTGTCTGCCTCAGTTTCTTCATTTGCAAAATGGAGATAGCACCCACCTCTCAGGGTTGTTGCGAAGATTTAATGAGATAGTAATTATAAAGTGCTTAGCACGATGTCTGGCACACAGTAAGCAGTAGGTAAATGCTTCTTCTTCTTCTTCTTCTTCTTCTTCTTCTTCTTCTTCTTCTTCTTCTTCTTCTTCTTCTTCTTCTTCTTCTTCTTCTTCTTCTCCTCCTCCTCCTCCTCCTCTTCCTTCTTCTCCTCCTTCTCCTCCTCCTCCTTTTTCTCTTCCTCTTTATTCTCTTTCTCCTTGTCCTTTTTCTTTCTTTCTTTCTTTTTCTTCTGGACAATAGATAAAAATGTTCGGCTATAGAGAAGGCATAAAGTCCCAGAAATCCTAAGGCTCAGGGGTTCTTGCATTAGAAGGACAGATGACCTATAGTCTCAGCAGGTAGTGTGCAGAAGGAGGGCAGATTAAGCATAGAGAACCTTAGGTGTTAATGGCAGAGTAGATGGTATTCCATCTCACCAGAAGGAATAGAGATGGTCAATCTCCCATCTTGTCCAGATAGGTTCTGGACATTCAGAGCAAGGGGAGCAGGGAAGTGGAAAGGCAGGAGGCAAAAGAACCTCCTGGTCATCCTATGAGTTCTGTGGTACTCTAGGACCAGGGGGAGAGGAAGGAAGCATGGCCCTAAAAGTGTTGGGTTTTCTCAAAATTGAGGTAGATCCAGCATTTCAACTAGGTCATCAAAGGATGCAAAGCTAGAAAAAGGTACAGGTTACAATTCAGGCAAAGTGGATAACATAAACCAAAACTCATAGGTGGGACAGTACTAGACATACATGGGATGGTATATTGTCATTACAGTTGGGAGAGATTGTGAAGGGGTGTTGTTAATAATTTGGTAAATCAGGGTGGATTTAAGTTAAGTCAACACGCATTTATTAAGAGCCTACTAATTCTGGCTTTAGGTATCACTGCCTGTGAAGCCATTGGCTTGATAGCAGGCCAGGGAAGGGAACAATCTAGGATCTCATTAGGATATACCCTTGGGTGGCTAATTGTGATACTGACACCTTTTAGGAAGGCAGTCCCATATAGAAACTAGAGCAGGAGTGGGAAACTTGCAGCCTCAAGGCCACACGTGGCCCTCTAGGTCTCCAAGTGTTACCCTTTGAATGAATTCAAACTTCTCAGAAGGAATCCCCTTAATAAAAGGATTTACTTGGACTCAGTCAAAAGGCCACACCCAAGGACCTAGAAGGCCTCACGTGGCTCTGAGGCTGTAGGTTCCCCACCCCTCAACTAGAAGGATGAGACCACTGGGCTTGTGACTCTAATAGAATACCACTTAGTGGGTAATGTACTCACTCACTGATTAATTGATACAGTGATATGCTATCTTTCTGTGGATTCAGGGAAGATGACACTAGAGCCACAGAACCCCAAAGCACCAGGGGAGGGACTACAAGAATTACAAGTGTCATACATTTAAGGATAAGAACAAAAAGTTAATTGGTTTAGTCAAGTGATATGCCCAGATAGCTTCTTTTTGAAATGTAAAGAATGAGGGAGAAGAAGAGAGACTAAAGGGATGGAAAGAGAATGAAAGGAAGAGAAGAAGAGAAGGAAAAAATTAGAAAACAAAGAAGAGGAAAAAGAGAAGAGGAGGAGAGAAAAAAGAAAGGGGGATGGAGAATTGGAGAAGCTGAGACAGGGAAAAAGAAGAGAGAAAGAAAAGTTTTATAGTGTTAAGATCAAGTCATCAGCATTTTATTTTCTGTTAACATAAGCAAAGAGTTAATTTTTTAATGCAAGATTGGTGGCAATATTCCTTTAGTTTTATTGACCTAAACTCACTAAGTAGTTGAAAATGACTAAAAAGATGTTGCTAAATTTGTTCTGGAGTTCTAACACTGTTCAATGACCACAATGAAAGCTCTCTGAGGTATCCTTACTCCTGAAATGTTTCACTGAAATGGTTTCACCACATTGTTCATATTCTGTCATACGTCTGGCTTAGTGCCCAGAATTATAAATAGTGCCCAGAAAATCTTATTTGCATTAATTCTGGATATACCATAAATTAATCATTTAAATGTTCCATAAATGAGTCACTCAAAGTATGTTAAAAAACCTCTTTAACATACTATTATCTTCTTTGCTTGTTCATAAAATTAACTAAATCAAAAGCACTTTAGCCCCAAATTACCATGCTGTTATAAGAAATGGCACCTCAGTCAACATTTCCAAAGCTAAATTCATAATCTTCCCCCTAAACCTCCTCTTAGCATTCTTATTTGTTTTATGGGAGCATCCTTCTTTCAGTTACTCGGACTCGAAGTTATATATTAATACATAATATATAATAATATTATAAAATATTATATAATCAACTTAAAGTCATCTCTCTTAACCCCCACAAATAAAATCAATTGACAAGTCTGATCAGTTCTTCCTCCCTAATA